>NC_141940.1:85406098-85723003 GCF_057802395.1 Ceratotherium simum simum
GCAAAGATCTCAACAGACACCTCCCCACAGAAGATATACAGATGGCAAATAAGTGTAGACATGAAAACATATTTCAACATCTATGCCATTAGGTAATTGCAAATGAAAACAACAGTGAGATACCACCACACACCTATGAGAATGGCTAAAATCCAAAACACCGACAACATCAAATGCTGACAAAGAGGCCGAGCAACAGGAACTCTCATTCTATTTGCTGGTGGGAATGCAAAATGGTACAGCCACTTTGGAAGACAGTTTGGTGGGTTCTTGCAAAACTAAACATACTCTTACCATATGATCCAACGGTTTTCACTGCTTGGTATTTGCAAAGGTAAACAAAGACCTGCACACGGATGTTTATAGCGGCTTTATTCGCAATTGCCAAACCAGCAGAGTAACCAAGATGTCTTTCAGTAGGTGAATGTATAAATAAACTGTGATACATTCATACAATGGAGAATTATTCAACATTAAATAGAAATGAGCTAACAAGGCACGAAAAGACATGGAAGAAACTTAAATGCATATTACTAAGTGAAAGAAGCTGATCTGAAAAGGCTACAAACTGTGTGATTCCAACTGTATGACACTCTGGAAAGAGGCCAAAGTATGGAGACAGTAAAAGGATCAGTGATTGCTAGAGGGCTTCAGAGGAGAGGGAGAAAGAAAAAAGAGGGTTTGAATAAGGTGAAACACGGGATTTTTAGGAGCAGTGAAACTACCTCTGCATGATACTGTAATGAGTGGATACGTCATTATACAGTTGTCAAAACCCATAGGTAGTAACACAAAGTGAACCTAATGTGAGACTATAGACTTTAGTTAATAATAATGTATCAGTCAATTTATATCTCAATAAAGCTGGGGAAATAAAGAAAAAATAATAATGTATCAATATTGGCTCATCCAATTTGCTAACAAGCATTACTACGCTAATGCAAGGAATCATAGCAAATAATAGGGAAACTGGGTTAGGTGAGGGGTGTATACAGGGAACTCTCCATCACTTTCTGCCCAATTTTTTTCTATAAACCTAAAACTGCTCAAAAGAAGTACAAAGTCTATATATGGCATTAAAAAAGTAATGAAGTACTGATACATTGCTACAACATGGATGAACATGTGAAAACATCATGCTAAGTGAAAGAAGTCAGTCTGTAGAAGGCCACATATTGGCCTATGATTCCCTTTATATGAAATCTTCCAGGATCGAGCAAATCTGCTTGAGAGACAGTAAGTAAATTAGTGGTTGCCTAGGGATGGGGAGATGGGGGCTTTAGGGGTGACAGCAAAGGGGTATAGGAGTTTTCTTTCACTGGGGCAATAAAAAGTACTCTAAAATTGATTGTGGTGATGATTGCACAACTCTATGGATGTACCAAAAACCTTTGAATTATATACTCTAAATGGATAGAATTGTATAGTGCGCAAATTAATATCTCAATAAAAGTTGTTAAAAAAATAAAAACATAGCCACTCTACACACTTGTATGGGCTTAGAATATCCACACACTAAGAAAGTGCTAACAAGTAGAGATCCTCAGCGGGAACTGGGGAACTGAGGGTGACGGGTGAGAAAGAGACTTATTTTTACCGTATACCTTCTTGTATATCGTTTAGAAGGTTTTATCCTGTGCATGTTTAACATACTCCCAAAGTTCGCCTCAAATGCTACTACTTCCAAAAAGCCCTACCCTACTTTTCCCTAACTTCTCTCAAACAACAATCTCTCTTTGTGCCACCTCTCAAAAACAAGACACAGACAAAATCCAAACCGGAAACCTGGCCAAACAAATTTAAGGAAAGAAAGAAAGAAAAAAAAAACCACCAAAACCCACACAGAAAGGAATTCCATAAGTATATCCAGTCAATGGAATATTTGCAGCCATTTAAGTGAGTATTCGTAAAAGATTTTAATGGAGAAAATGTTTATGTGAAAAATGGCAATATATAATTGACTGTCTTAGCATGATCTCAAATACGTTCTTTGTGTGTGTGCTCGTGTAAGAGCCTAGAATAAAGCCAAAATACACCAGGATGTTCCAACTTCTTCAGGTTGTGTTTAGGGTGGTAAAGGTGTATTTTTCCCCCAAATTTTCATCAATGAACATGTATGGCTTTGGGGGGATAGCTGGTTTTATTTAGCAGTTGTTTGGGACACTTCTGGGCAGTAGAGTAGGGTTACTTACTGACCTCCAGATCAGGCACATTATCATCACTGGCTCATTCAAGTCTCCTCTCTTATCGACTCCTTTGTTAATTTCATTTTATTTATTTGTATTCTCCAGAACCCCACTCTCACTCTATGTTCCCCCAAGGCAAACATTTAAATATATTTAATGAGTTTTACTTTTACTTAGCATTAAGAAAATTTTGTCTCTCTCTCTCTCTATATATATATATACACAGACACACATACATATATATAAAATACATAGAATATACATATTATATATAGGTATACCTCTACATATATACATATAGATATATATGTATAAGAGAATATACATATAAGAGATATATGTATATACATATTTTAATAAAGTGCCCTGCACCTCTGAGAGCCTGGCATTTCTAGCTCTGAGCCCCTACCCAGCCAAACTCCACCCCTCCTTTCCAAAGCATGCAGTCCCCACCAGTCCCTCTTATCCATCAGGCCACTCTCAATCCAGCCACTCCTTGTCCCAACCTCTTGCAGAAGACTTGATTCTAATGTTTGCATCTGAGCCTTTGCTCATCCTCTTTCGTTTGTGGAGCCCTGATGCACCTGTTCAAGTCCTGCCCCTTGCACTGCTTATTAGAATTTTCCTAAACTTATGCACGTCGCTTCCTCTCCAGGAGGTACTCCAGTATTTCAGAGATGAAGCAGGTTGAGTTATTAATAATTTCCACATAAAGGGGGCTGCTTTGAGGCGTTGAGGAAGGTTATGTATGAGAGAGACACGAGCAGCTATAAAAGCTCCACAAATGTTCAAGCTTCACCCCCACCCCAGTTCCTCTTAGGTGTCCCAGCACAAGGTCATAGTAGGTGTTCAGGATATGGCAGTTTCTTCTGTCTCTTCTGCGCTTTGACAATTGTTTCTCTAGAACCGGGTTCCAAGAGGCACGACTCCACCATTAACTATCGCAAACCTATTGTGCAAAAGGGGATATTGGGAGAGGCTTTCAGAACAAAGTGGAAAGTGACTTGGAGTTAGCCCGATCAGAGCTGGAGTCCCCCCCCACACGACCATAGTTAGCTCTGTGGCTTTGGCAAATCACCCTAAGTCTCCCTGTGCCTCAGTTTCCTAACTTATAAGGGAAGGAAACAATGGCACCTACTTCAGTGGGCGCCCTCGCTTTCTATCCGCACCTCACCTTTCTCTTCCACCACGCATGGCCTCCCTGCTCACGACTTGGCTACTTTGGCCTCACCCTTAGTCAGCTGACCCAAGCCACGCCCCCAAACCACGCCCCGGCGCGGAGAGGAACCTGCCGAGGAACGGGTGACTTCACAAGCCCTCTTGGGAAGGAGTGCGCAACCAAAACTCAACCCAAATTTCATTCGGCATTCAACCATTCATGCACCTGAATCCATGCAATGAATATTCACTGACCCTTCATCAGGGGCCAGCCAGGTGCTGGGCTTTGCTGGAGACAGAGTCTGGCCCCAGGAACTTCCGATCTGATAGAAGCGACAACCCCAGGCGTCAGTTCCACACGGGGCCGAGACAGGCGGGAACTCTGGGAGCTGTGGGAGCCCAGAGGACAGGATCCGACCCAACAGGAATCAAGGTAGGCTGCTTGGATGAAGTGGCAACGCGAGGTGGGTTCTTCAGGTTTGAGGAGTCAGTGTGAAGGGCCTTCCCTGCAGAAGATATTGCAAAGATACCTAGACAAGAGAGAGCCTGGCACATTGTAGGAACCACTTGTAGTTAGTGCAGTGATCAGAGCACAGTGTGTGAGTCCAAGAGTGGCAAGAGATGAGGCTCGAGAGGTTTGGCAGGAGCCAGAACTGTGGATGGCCTTAATTGCCAAACAGGAGATAGAACTTTATCCTTGTGGGAGAATGGCGTTTCACAGAAGGAAGTGATGTGTTGGCTATCTGCGCCAATGCCCTTTCACTGCTGGTGGGCAGAATAGTAGGTCAAAGATGGCCGGTCTGGGAAGCAGGAACCAAGAGAGTAGACTAGGGGTTGTTCATGAGAGGGATGCTGAGGCTGGAGCAGGGCAATGGCAGAGGATGAGGAAGGAAGGTGGATGATTTGAGAGACAGGAGAATCAGCTGGGCTTGGTGAGGGATTGACCACGAGGAGAGAAGGGGAGTTTGGGCTGCACATAAGGCAGAGGACACAGAGGAAACGAATTGCACACATGCCAAGGGAGTAATTAAGGCAAAGATAATGGCTGCAGGAACTCCTGAGGGCTGAGAAATCAGTGTGGGAGTAGAATGGGCAGAAACACCTTTCTGGAGGAGGAGGGATTCAGGCTAAGACTCACCAGGTTCAGGTGGGGCTGGGCTGCCACTTGTGCAACAGCATTGCCACTGGCAGTGGGGCCTTTATACTTGCAGAAGGAGGAGATGTGTAGGAGGAAATGTGACCTGAACACATGTGTGTTGGATTTGCGAGGTCAAAGCCAAGGCAGGGGCCGGTCCCACGGCTGAGTGGTTAAAGTTCCACGCGCTCAGCTTCAGCGGCCTGAGTTCAGATCCCGGGCACAGACCTGAGTCCACTCATCAGCCATGCTGTGGAGCATCCCACATACAAAATAGAGGAGAAGATTGGCACAGATGTTAGCTCAGGGCCAATCTTCCTCACCAAAAAAAAAAGCCAAGTCAGTCAAATTAATCTTACCCTGGGAGGCCCTAGCTTGGCAGTCAGCAGTGAGCTTGGCAGTTCACATTTCTCTGAACCGTGAACCCTGGACTGCCAGTTCCTCAGGAAGTACCCAGGCCTTGGAGACTAGAGGCCTCTGGGATCTGACCTCAAGTCAGCACCTAAGTTACTGTGTGACCCCGAGTCAGTTCTAACCCACTCTGGGTCTCAGGTTTCCCTTATGAACAACAACAACAACAATAAAAGCATGTGTGTGTTGTGGGAGAAGTGGATGAAATGTTTCCAAAGGTCCTCTCCAGGTTTGTTATGCTTCAGTTCTATGACCCTGAGTCCTTTTTAAAAAAGTCTAGTCCTGTCTCCATTCCTGACTTACTGTGCGGCCTTGAGCCAGCTGCTGAACCTCTCTGGGCCTATTTTCACATCTGGAATATCAGGAGATGGGGCAGGAGAGTCTCCAACGACCAGTGATTCTCCCTGGAGGACGCTCACCCTCATCTCCAGCTGAACGTTTCAGACAAATCAGAGGAAAGGGAGGCGCTGGTCACAGACGATGCCCCCTTCCAAATCTTCCATCCTCTCCCACTGCTCTCCCTCCCTACTGTGAGAGCTTGCTGCACTGGCTCGCTTGCCAAACCTGTTGCCATGACAGCAGTTTACAAATAACTCAGATGCAGATGAAGATTTTAACCCAAGAGCTGCTGGGCCAAGGGCTTCTTGCTCCCTCCCCACATCAGGCTGACTGAACAATCTAACAAATTCTTTGCGATCCAGTCACTCCCCTGCTCACAAGCCTGCCAGGGCTCCTCAGTGTCACAAGAATAAGTCCTGGTGTCCGAGGCCCTCCTAAAACCTGATTCAGATCTTTCCAATCACGTTTCCCACTTGCTCCCATTAAAAAGTGGTCACTCTTATTTTGAGCACTTGCTGTCTGCCAAGCCCCTGTGTTGGATGTTTTACATACGGTAGCTAAGAAAATCTTCTCAGAACTGTATCAGATGAACATTATTATTCCCATTTTGTAGAGGAGAAAATTGAGGCCCACGGATGTGACTTGAGTAAAGAGGTCGGAGGTCAGAATTCAAACTCAAATCCATCAGATTCCCAAACCCAGGCTTTTTCCATTGCCAGTGACTCACAAACGTTGGTCCACATACTTGGTGCCCTAGCCAAATAATCTGGAGCAGTTAAAAGTTCAGATTCTAACTATCATTCAAGAAGGTGGAATGCACCTGTCTCCTCTAACTCCTGAGACTCCATAAAATAAGAGTAAAGGCATCAAGTGCATAAACCCACAGCTCCAAAGAAGGATGGAGTAGGTCCCATCACTGGGGAGAGATTTCAACAATTCCTGGTAAGCAGAAGGGGCTGGGAAAGGCAGAAGCACAGGCCACATGTGGGATGGGATCCATGAGGAGGCGCTGGTCTACCCTGCAAATCCTGGTGAGGCTCTGGCGCATGAAAAGGTATCCTGACGGTGGGAATGAGAGGTAGAGGCCCCCGACAGAGAGGTGAAACTATGTGTCCGAACAGTTGACTCCCCACCATCCCTCTGCCCTTCTCCGTGCTCTTAGGTAGAAATTGCAAGAGCCAAACACCTACACTCAAGCAAAATACAGAGGTTCCCCCAAAGAAACCAAGCGGTCCCAGAGCAAAGCCTCCACTGTCTGGACTTAGGAGTCCTCCAGTAGAATGTGTGGGTCCCCACCCAGTCACCTAAAAGGGAAGTCTAGTAGTGGACTTGACAATCCCCTGCCCCTTACACAAGCTCCCAACCAATCAACTTTTTATTGGTTTCTTCTTACATCAATGGGCTGAGAGGTTTGAACATTTCTTGATGAAAAAATACGCTAATAGGTTTATGAGCAGATCGGCCATGAAGCAAAGGGGAAAAACTAAGACCGGCGCATTTCTAGTGAAAAAAAAATACCAAGCAATTATTAAATTCAGAAACACAAAAAGGCAAAGAACAAAAATCCAGGTAATTATAGTACATTCCTTGGCTCTGTAGCAGCTACTGATTTACTAGGAATTGGGATATAAACATATTGGAAGAGTGAAGGGAGGGCAAATAGGAATGTGTGTGTGGAGGGGGATAAAATCCTCTTCTACCATAATGAGATGTCAAGAGATAATGTCTCAAATTGCTAAGTTAAGAAACAGTAGTATAAGTATATTATGTAGAAACATGGTGGTCCTTCAGTTAAAAATTCTTTCATCTACAAGTGACAAAAAAACCAAACTGACAGTGGCTTAAACACATATGGCTTTATTTATTCATTTATTCATTTATTTTTCAGCAAGTTAATTTATTATTAATGAAAGTGTGGCCTGGGTTCAGCTGCTCAATGATGCCATCAAGGAACCAGGCTCTTTCAAACTTTTTCTTCCTTAATGTGTTGAGTCTTCATCCTCATGCCCATACCCTCACAGTCGCAAGATTGCTGTCATAGCTCCAGGCAGCATGACTATATTCAAGGCAGAAAGAAGAAGGAAGGGGACAATGTCAGCTAAGTGTGTCTCAGGAGAGCAAAAAGCCTTCTCAGAAGGCCCCCAGCAAACATCTCATGTCCACAACTGGGACCATAACCATCTCTAGGTGCAAGGGAGACTAAAAACGTATCTGGTTCTTCAGCCTCTGAGTGGGAGATGGCAAGGCGAAGGGGACTGGGAGTGGTAAATGCCAGAAGAAACAGCCAAAAACTGCTAAAATAGTCCAAAGTAGTTGCCTCTAGGGGAACAAGACTTGCAGTGGGAAAGAATGGGACAGGATATTGCTGGGTCTTATTATGAGCTCTTTAGCAGTATTTTATGTTTTAACTATGTGCAAATATTATTTTGATGAAAAATTAAAATTAAGAAACAAAGTGTTATGGTTTCTATGAAGAAAATATTTTTAAATAAAAGCTGGTGGCAGTTTTCTGTCTCCAGAGGAAAGAATATCAATTCACCTTGGAAGCAAACTAACCAGAATGGGCTCTTTACTTAGACTAAGGTATCTCAGATATCCACCCACCGACCTTAGAGAAAATTGTGCTATCACCATTAACTGGAATGTGGCTGCTGGAAGCCAGTACAGCACTATGTGGCAGTTACATGGGTTGACTGTGATTAGACAGCCCTGGTACAATTTCCTGTCTGCCATTTATTAGCTCTGTGATCCTGGGCAAGCGACACCTGGGAGCCTCACTGTCCTTCTTCGTGAAATGAAGGTAATTCAAGTACCTCGTGCAGAGTAAGCACTCAGCAAGCGTTATCCATTCTGATTAAAATGGTAAATGTTCTGAGCAGTGACATATTTTTGGGTGTGCTTTAACAGTATTATGCTTCCACTGAGTTCATTTTTATCCTAAACATAGGTTTGGACTGGACTGTCCCTGAAAATTATTATTTGTTCTTGAGAGATGTGTGCATATTTCTGCCCAGGCCTTTGCTTGCAGAAGATACTCAGATTTGACCACATCAAAGAGATATGCAGGCTTGGATTGCTGTTGACTCCTGTTGGAGGAAGGACTGTAAAAAGGAACTAGACTGGATTGTTGTTTCCACTACATATATTGTTATTTAACATTAAAAACAATCCACTCGGGCCGGCCCCGTGGCTTAGCGGTTAAGTGCACGCGCTCCGCTGCTGGCGGCCTGGGGTTCGGATCCCGGCGCGCACCCGGCGCACCGCTTCTTCTGCCATGCTGAGGCCGCGTCCCACATACAGCAACCAGAAGGATGTGCAGCTATGACATACAACTATCTACTGGGGCTTTGGGGGAAAAAATAAATACATAAAATTATAAAAAAAAAAAAAAAAACAATTCACTCTGTGAAATGTGCTGCTGACTATTCATGTGGGCCATGGGACCAAGTCAGCACTGTAGGAAGCAAGTGTGAGAATGTCCCAGAAAGAAAACGGAGATGTGGAGTGTAAAGCGGAAGCAGGAAATACAGTTGGCCTGGGAGTGGGGAACAGAACAATGATCTTCTCTCGCTGATGTCAAGGTGAGAGCTGGAGATCTGGACTCAGGTAGGGAGCACATGGCCAAAACCCATCCAGTTGGTGGGCGATCATCTTGCCCACATATGATATCAGGCTAGGTAGGGGGCTAAGGAGAGGGACAGCCAGTAGGCAGCCCCCTTCAGAAGGGCATGGGTGACTTTCTCTTGGAGAGGTAATATTTGGTATCCATTTACAGTTTTCCTTTCTAGCCTGGTAATTATCATCTGTTATCCCCAAGACTCCAGTAAAGTTCTATTAAGCACACATACACAGAAGATATTGCATTCATTAAAAAAAAAAGATGCTATGAAAAAGGCACCTTTGAAGAATAAGCAAGAGTGCTTAGAAATTAAAAATGACTGCCAAAATTAAAAAATTCCATAGAAGGTAAAGTCAAGAGAATGTTCTGGAATGCAGAATTTAAAAATACATGGAAAATAGGAGAGAAAATAAAAAGACAAAGACAATCATCCAGGAGACCCAAAATCCAACCAATACGAGATCTAGAAAGAGAGAATATAGAAGATAAAGGAGAGAAAATTAGCAAAGAAATAAAACAATGATTCCTCAGAGGAGAGGGACATGAGTCTTCAGATTTTCAGGGCCCAACCACCAGGTGCCCAGCAAAACAGATGGGGAAAAAACACACTTCTAGGCTCGTCATTGTGACACTGTAAAACACTAAGTATGAAGGAAAAAAACGTAAGCTTCCAGAGGTGAGAGAACAGGTCACTAACAAAGGAATGAGAATGATATTAGCATCCAACTTCTAATCAAAAACACTACATGCTAAAAGCAATACCTTCGGGCCGGCCCCGTGGCTTAGCGGTTAAGTGCGCATGCTCCGCTACTGGCGGCCCGGGTTCTGATCCCGGGCATGCAGCGACGCGCTGCTTCTCCGGCCATGCTGAGGCCGAGTCCCACATACAGCAACTAGAAGGATGTGCAACTATGACATACAACTATCTACTGGGGCTTTGGGGAAAAATAAAATAAAATAAAAATAAAATAAAAAAGTTAAAAAAAAATAAAAATAAAAGCAATACCTTCAAAATTCAGGCGAAAAAGTATTTTTAACATAGAATTCTAAAGCCAAACTACCATTCAAATATGAATGTAAAATAATGCTACATTTCCAGATATGCAAAGACCCCAAAATTTACCTTTCTTAAGAAGTTACTTGAGGGTGTTCTCCAACAAAATGTGTGATGTATCAGTCAGGATTCTTGGATGCAAGTAACAGAAATTGAGTCTAGTTAGCAGAAAGAGATTTATTGCAAGGTTATCACGTAGCTCACAGAAGTCTGGAGATCGGGCAGGTGGAGCCACAGCTAAGGCCACACTGTGGGAACAGCCAGGTTAGAATGCTGCTACTGGTATTGCTACTCCCACTGCTGTGACCCTGGACGCCATCTTACCATCACATGCTACTGCAGATGAACTCTAACCATCCTCCTGTCTATTCTCGTTTATTTGTGGTCAACTTCGGGATTGTGTTACTCATGCTCTTCAATTCATGGCACGTTATGTTCATCAGTCCATTCAAGGCCCCTCTTTTGCTTTATTTCATTGTATTATTTTTCCTTTGTCAGTCTCCATCCCCACTCCCATTCTCCTGCCCACCTTAGTGAGCTACTCTGGTGTATTTCATGTATATACACTTCCAATCCATCTTCCATATGTTTATTTAGGTATATGCATATCCGTGAAATTATACAGTGTTCTTTTACATTTACATAAATGGTATATGCTGTAAATCTCATTCTGTTACCTTATTCACTCAACGCTAGATTTTGGAGACCTATCTATGTGGCTATATGTAAATTTAGCTAAATTCTTCTTCCTGTGTTATATATTCCACCCTATGAGTATATCACAGTTTGCTTATCAAACCCATGGTGATGGACCCCTGGGTTGCTTCCGTTTGTTCACTACCACAAACAATGCTGCAACGAACCACCTCAACTATATTTCCTTAGGGACCTGTGTGAGAATTTCTCTGGAATATATACCCAGGAGCGCAATTGCTGGGTTGTAGGGTGTGCACATAGTGAATTTCAGGAGAGTACACGCCAAGTTACTCTCTGAAATACCTCTACCAGCTTACCCTCCCACCCACAGTTTTCCTTTTCCTCACATCCTCATCAGCACTTGATAATATCTGACTTTCTCCATGTTACCATTCTTGTAGCCATTTCTCACTGTTATTTTAATTTTCATTTCTCTAATTATTAGCAGAGTTGAAAATCTCTTAGTATATTCAAGTCTCCCCTTGTGTAAATTCAAGTTTCTCCTTCTGTTAATTATTCTTCATATCATTTGCCCATTTTCCTAATGGGTTTACTATCTTCTTTTTCTAGTTATTAATCTTTTGTCAGTTTTGCACCTCGCAAATACATTCTCCTAATCTATCGTCCATCTGTTAAACTTGTATAGTCCTGTCTCCTTTGTGTTGCTGGCTCCAGTTCAAAGCTATGAACAGAGTATTCAGCTCTTGCTGCCTGGTGGGCAGGGAAAGGAAGTCTCTGACCACCTTCAGTTTCCATAAGAGGAAATGGGGCCCTGCCTCTCACCAAGAATCACAGGAGGGAATCTTCCAAAGCGGGAGGGGGATTTAGATGCTAGGCAGCCACTAGAATTCACTCCTTTGATTGTCCAACATCCACATATACCCTTCTTCCCATACTCTAAAAAAATGCTTCCATCTAATGTAGTGCCTCATATAACCAAAAATGCGCTCATTCCCTCTCTAAAGGGAGAGAGCAAAAGTATAAGTTAGAACACTTTCAAGTGCAAGCAATACAAAACCCAACTCAAACTGGCTTAAATAATAAATACAATTTATTGGCTCACTTAACTGAGAAGTCCATAGGCAGGGTGGACTTCAGGCATGGTATGATCAGGAGTATGGTTCCAGTTCCCTGTGATTCTCTTGCATTTGCCTCCTTCACTTGTCAGCTCCATCCTTGGGTAGGCCTTCTGCATGTTCACAAGATGGCTGACAGCAGCGACTCAGGCCACGTGCTTCTTTGTTCGTATCCAAGGTAAGACAGGCCACCTCTTCCCTCAAAAACTGAACAAAAGTCCTAAACTCCACTGTGATTGGATCATCCCTGAACCAGTCATCACTGTGGCAAGGGACGAGATCACTCAGATGGGTTTATACCAATAAAGGCCTATACCTAGAGCTGGTAGTGGGGTCAATCCCACTCAAATTGCATAGTTGTTATACAATGGGGAGGAGAGGAATGGATGTTGAACAACCACAAAGTCCACTACAAAGGAGTGAACTAAGAAAGAGGAAGATACGAGGTCCAGGAAAGATTGGGTCCAACCCAGAAGAGTAATGAAGGGACGTCCCAGCATGACAGTTGTGCACCCAGGCCTACAGAGCAATCAGTCCAAATTGGAGCAGGAAGGCGGAGGGCTCCAGGAGGAAGGTATCTGGGAAAAAAGGGGATTCAAATGATTTTATACTTTCCTTGAGAATTTGGAACAACTTAAGAAGGAAATATAGTCAGACAATGCAAGGAAAAAGAAAGGCAATTAGAAACTTCAGGAAAAAAAACTGTAAAAGAAAAGAAATGCAATCCTAGTACACTAACTAGAGCTTTAGGAAACAACATTTATATAATCATAATAACATAAACACTTCATTGACTTTAAACTCTTAAAATGACCTGTCGGCAAAGTATGGATGACTTAATTACGGTTATAGAACAGAATGTAAATGTTATTAATCTTGTTAACATAAAAGTAAAAGTATAAATGACAGAAATTGAGAGATTGAAAGAGGCAGGAGAAGTCTAATATTCAAAGGGACAAAGGTAAGGAATAGCAGATATATAATTAGTGATATGGCTATATTAACGGGCATGGGAGGAGGGCAGTTGGGTGGCGTAAATAGCAGGAAGTCAACAGATAATGTCTAAAAATGAAAATAAGTTGATAAATAGAAAAATCTGTATATTATTTAGAGATATGAAGATAATTATCAGAAAAATTAAATACAAACAGTTATAAGTAGACTAGTAGATTTCCAGGTCAAGATGGCAGACTTACCACATGCTTATCTCCACTCTCACCCGAGACCTTGCTAAAATGACAGTAAAGAAACTTTTAAAAGTATTGAAACACAATGATGAAGAGAATGGGAGCGGGTCCATCAGCAAAAGAGAGATTTCAACAAATTTCTGGAAGATAGGAAGTAAATGGAGGAATGGTGACTGATGAAGCATGGTGGAGGAAGCCATAGCCTGGAGTACGCATGGAGGTCATGCCACAGAGGAAGGAGTTGATCTTTGTCTGCAGAAGCCTGGAGTGTCTTGGGTCTTAACAATGCCAGGAATGATGTAAAGTGGGTGTGAGATGTGGGGCTGAAACAGGGAGAGTAAATGGAAGGCTGTATATCAAACTGTTAACCCACCTCCTTGTGTACAACTCACAGCAGCCAGGTGTCTACCCATTAGGCAAAAACCAGAGGGTTCTTATCTAAGGAAACTGAACAACCTCAGAGAAAGACCTTTGCATTCTGCCATTTAGGGACTTTGCAGCATAGCAGTCATTTCTCCTCCAATCATCCTAAAGGAAAGCCACCAGTCACCTAGCCCTGTCCCCCATACACAGCGCTTCCAATCAGATTTTCATTGCTTCATTCTTAAATATGAGTAAACAACCATGCATCACCAGGCAATTTGAGAAAAAGACTAAAAATTGAAAGAGAACAAAATAAGCAAACAGGTAAAAATGAATCCCAAAGGAAATAGATATTTCAAAGAAAAGAAGAAAATATCAAAATACTTCTATTATTCACAGAGAGAGTCAATATAATAGTGTATCCATTAAACAAGAACAGGATGCTGTAAGAAAGGAAAAGAGAACATGAATGGATATTTGGAAATTTTAAAATGTGATTGTCAAAATGAAAAGAAATGCAACAGAAGAGTTGGAAGATAAAGTTAAATCTTCAGGGCAGCCCCATTCTTAGCGTGTTAAGTCTGTGGCGCTCCACTGCTGGCGGCCCGGGTTCGGATCCCGGGCGCGCACCGACGCACTGCTTCTCCGGCCATGCTGAGGCCGCGTCCCACATACAGCAACTAGAAGGATGTGCAGCTATGACATACAACTATCTACTGGGGCTTTAAGGGGAAAAAAATAAATAAATAAAATCTTTAAAAAAAAAAAAAAAGTTAAATCTTCTCCCAGAAAGTAAACAAAAACAAAAGGAAGAGAAGGAGAGAGCTAGGAAGGGAGGAGAGGAAGGAAAGGAGGAAGAGAGGAGGGAGAGAACACATAAAAACTACAGAAGATCAATTCAGAAAGTCTAATATCCAACTTTAAGGAGTTCATGGGAGAACAAAGAAAATGGAAGAGAGGAATGTATCAAAGAAATAATATAAGAGAATTTCCAAGAGTTAAAGAACTTCAAAATGAAGGGACCTAACCAGTGACCAACACAATGAATGACAAATCCCCAAACCTAAACACATGATTATGAAATGCCAGAACACCAAGAATACAATTTTTTAAAAATAACTATTTAAAAGGTCCAGCCCGGTGGCGTAGTGGTTAAGTTCACGCGTTCCACGGCGGCCCGGGGTTCACTGGTTTGGATCCCAGGTGTGGACCTACTCACTGCTCACCAAGCCATGCTGAGGTGGCGTCCCACATAGAAGAGCTAGAGGGACGTACAACTAGGATATACAACTATGTACTGGGGCTCTGGGGAGAAAAAAGAAAAAGAGGAAGATTGGCAACAGATGTTAGCTCAGAGCCAATCTTCCTCAAAAAAAAAAAACTATTTAAAAGAGGGGAGTGGATGGAGTAGAAGTACTTTTCCCTATTCCTCTCCCCAAGTACAGCTAAAATCCTGGGACATTATATATAAATATAAGAAGACTCTGAGAGGTGGAGAGAACAAGGCAAACCTGCTGGGGACCTCGGTAGCAGAGGAGCGACATGGTGGTGAGTTCCCTGGGTTTCCTTTTTACCTCACATACACCAGAGTTGGTGCTGGAGAAGGTGGCAATTAGACAATAACCACTCTACTGCAGCCAAACACCACAGAAAAAACTTTGGCCCCACCAGCAAAGGCCAAGTGGGGAGCCCAGGCTTCCACCCTCACTGGCTGTGAAGAGTCATCCTTCCCTTTCTCACTGGGGTGGTTGGAGTGGGGAGCAGGAATTCCCATCCTCCCTCCCAAGAGTAATGAGGAAACCTTCCTCCTAAGGCACCAACAGAGACTGAGTGGAGATCCTGCACTTCCATGCCCACCTGGCAGTAATGAGGCAGTGTCCCCTCCTTCACTGCCAGAAGTGTCTGAGGAGGCAAGCTAAAACAGAATATCTAAATAAGATCCAGAGTCTCATAACACACCACCCCAAATGCCCAGTTTTCAATAGAAAATCACTCGTCATACCAAGAACCAAGAAAATCTCAACTCTCAACTTGACTGAGAAAAGACACTCAATAGACTCCAACACCAAAATGACAGAGATGTTAAAAATGATCTGACAAGGGTTTTTAAGGAGCCATCATAAAAATGCCTCAATGTACAAGGAACAGACAAACAAAAAATAGAAACTGTCAGCAAAGAAACAGAAGATATAAAGAAGAACCAAATGGAAATTTTAGAACTGAAGAATACAATAACCAAAACAAAAACCTCCATGGATGGGCTAACAGCAAAATGGAGAGAACAGAGGAAAGAATCGATGAACTTGAAGATAGAACAATACAAATTACCCAATCTGGAAAATGGAGAGAAAATAGACTGGGGAAAAAACTGAACAGAGCCTTAGGGACCTGTGACACTATAACAAAAGATCTAACATTCCTGTCATTGAGGTCCCAGAAGGAGAGAAGAAAAAGAGATGGGGAAAGTTACCTATAAAGTAATGAGACTCAGACCGCATTTCAGACTTCTTATCATCAAAACTGGATGCTAGAAGAAAGTGGAGCAATGCCTTCAAAGTTCTGTGGGAAAATGATGTTGAACCTCAAATTTTATAGCCAAGTGTAAGGATGAAGTAAAGATATTTTCAGATATGCAAGACTCAGGAAATCTACCTCCTACACAACCGTTCTGAGAAAGTTACATGAGGATATGTACCATCAAAACAATGGAAAAAAATAAAACAAAATCAGTAAATAGTGGATATAACTAAGGGAACCACTAAATAGTGGATATAACCAAGAAAAGCAGTGAAGGAAAGTCCCAAAATGACAGCCATGCATCAGGCCTACAAACCAACTCCTCCAGATTTGAGAAAGGGGATGGCGGGCTCCAGGAAGAAGGTCTCTTGGCATAAAAATGTGGACTTGATGGAATATTTAATGTAACAGAGATTTTAGAAAGAAAAAAAATGGAATATATGATAAAGTAAAATAGTGAAAGAGAAAAAAAGAATTAGAAATTTGAGGAAAAACGAAAAACTGCTACGAGGAAAAAATTATAAAACTACATTAATTGTCTCTGCAATGAACAATATTTACAGTCATTAATATAATAACTGTTTATTGGTTTTCAACTTTTAAAATCAAACTATCAAACTATAGACAAAACACACACATACACAAAACCTAATCATGATTACAGAACAGAATTCAATGTTATCAACTTTAACAACATAAAAGACCAGATGCCAGAAGTTGGGAGGTTGATGGTAGGGAAGAGGGCAAAAGGAAAAGATATTCTCATCTAGCAAAGTTCTGGTCAAGACATATTTTCTATAGTTTGTGGAACAAGAAATAAAAGTGTTACTTAAATTCAGAAAGGTATCTAATAGAGAAACCAAATTATATTAGCAGGAAGGACAAAGAGTTGAACTTGGTGTAAATGATCTAAATCTTCATCTGTCAGAACAGGACACCCACAGGTAATGTCTGAAATTGATAAAAGACAAAGGCCCACATAGCTTAATATTTAGATATGGAGATAATCAGAAGAAATAATTAAAAGTGGATGCTAATAACTAAAAATGGTAGAGTGGGGGTGGGGATGTGTGAGGCAGTAGACTCGTGCTTTTCATAATGTCCCTTTGTACTGATTCGAGTTTATTGATTTGTTTTCTAAATAATGTGCATGAATTACTTCTATTTTAAAATGAACACGTAGGGGCCGGCCCGGTGTCGTAGCGGTTGGGTACGCGCGCTCCACTGCGGTGGCCCAGTGTTCGGATCCTGGGCGTGCACTGACACACCGCCTGTCAAGCCATGCTGTGGCGGCGTCCCACATAAAGTAGAGGAAGATGGGCACAGATGTTAGCCCAGGGCCAATCTTCGTTGGCAGAAAAAAGAGGAGGATTGGCATCCGATGTTAGCTCCGGGCTAGTCTTCCTCACACACACACACACACACACACACACACACACACACAAGAACATGTATTTAAAATTAATGTTTAAAAACACAGAAAAAGGATATTCTTGTGCACCACTTACCCCCTCCCCCCAAATTCCCTTGTCACTGCAGACCTAATGGCAGCAGAATATAAAAAACTTTGGGAAACCTTGCAGTCTCCCTTCCTGCCTCTCCCATAAATGCAGCTCTGCTGCAGTCAAACTGGAATATTTGTTAGCCCAAACCTGCCATCTTTACACCCACCTCCTTGCTTGTTTTCATGCCTCCCAGGGCTGGAAAGCCCTTACTCCTTATCTCCACCAGTTGGATTCCTCCCTATTCTTCAAGGCTCAGCTCAAATTCCACCTCCTCCAAAGTCTTTCTTTGTCCCCTGGTAAACTTCCTCCCTCCTCGGGGCCTCCCGAGTCGTCATTCAAGCCTCTTATTATGACACTTACAGGTTCCTTCTTCAAGTAAATTATTTAGGTCAGTGTTTCATGCCCCCAACCATCTTTCAGACCAGCTACCAGATTGATCTTCCTAAAATACCAATCTGACTCTGCCACTCCCCTGCTTCAAACCCTTCTACTGCTTCCCCTTGCCCATAGGGTCAAAGCTGAGCTTGATTGCCTGGCTTCTGCCACTTCTTCCACCACACGGAACGATGCCTGCTCCCCCCAAAACCCATGCGCTTTCATACTCTTCATACAACTTTGCTGAGGCAACTCCTCTGCTTGGAATGTTCTTTCCCCACCCCGTCCACATGGTAAACACCAACTCTTCCTTCAAGTCTCGGCTCAAGTACCCCTTTTCTATAGAGGCTTTCTTGAGTACTCCCTCCATCCTGCCCCACTCCAGGAAGAACCATCCAATGGTCCTATATTCTCTCTCTGCCCCATCTGGACTTCTGTTATCTCATCTGTCACAGTTGGTGCACTTACCTGCTTACTTATGAGTCCCCAATTAAACTGTGAGTTCCTGGAGTTCAGGAGTATACCTTATCTCCAGAACCTAGCACGGGTCCTGACACGTAGCAGGAACTCGATGCATGCTTGCTGAATGAATGGATGGAAAAGTGATGACTGAGTGATTACAGAAAAGAACAAATGAGCAAATGAATGAGATATATGCTTATATCAATGCATGAATGATTAAGTTAAAAAAGCGAATGAGTGAGTTATGCAGGAATAAGTGAAGAAATGAATGATAGCTGGATGAATGAATGAGAAAAAAGAAGCCAATAAGTAAAGGAAAAGTGCCTGTGCCAGTGAGGGTATGAGAGAAAGAATGAGTGAATTCCCACCTCTGTGTCTTGGTTCAAACTCCACCTGGAAGACCTTCTGCCCTGCTCTCCACCCATCTAAAGTGCACACCACAGTGTTAACCTCTTTTAGATTACAAGGAACAGACACACTCAGGTTAGTGATGGAGATTTATTGAAGCATTCAGGAAATAAGGAAGACGAAAACAGCTACACAGGCAGCCTCACAGAAGGAGAGAAACTTGAAAATGGTTCATGATCCAAAGCAGCTCTAGAGCCTGGCTTATCTTGTCACTCCCTCA
Source organism: Ceratotherium simum simum (assembly GCF_057802395.1). Taxonomy (NCBI): domain Eukaryota; kingdom Metazoa; phylum Chordata; class Mammalia; order Perissodactyla; family Rhinocerotidae; genus Ceratotherium; species Ceratotherium simum. The sequence goes on from NC_141940.1 coordinate 85,424,810, forward strand.
GCTGCAGGCATCTGTTGCTCCCTTCTCTAGTGCTTCCCAAAACGGTGACTCAACTTCTTTCTGGCTGTATTTATACTCCTACTGCTACTGACTACCTTCTTTCTGCTCCCCTCCTTGCCAGCCCATGGCCTTCGGGGCCTCACAGCTTCTGGGCCTCCTGGCTCCTGCAGCTTCCTGGCTTCTGGGGCTTCAGTTCCAGTTAACCCAGGGCTTCTCTGTTGTAGCTTCTGCTTGCCTTGTAATTCCTGCTGCCTCTTCGATTCCTGTTGCCTTGCTGCCACGTGGTTCCAACTGCCTCGTGGCTCTTGCAGTCTCATCACTTCTGCTGCCTCATGGATCTGGTCTGTTCAAGCCTGCTGCTGCTTCCTGGATCTCAGATTCAGGGTTTCGCCTCATGGTTTCTGTTCCTTGTGGCTCCTAGTTTCATGGCTTCTGTGTCCTTTTGGCCCATTGTTGTCTTGCCACTTCATGGCTTCTGCTACCTTGTGGTCCCATGTTCTCATGATACAAATGCCTCACGGTTTCTGCTGCTTTCTCCTTGCTTTTGCTGTTTAGTTTCTGGCACCCCTCATCTACCACCACCTCTGCCTTGCTCAATTCTAATTAATTGCTCACTTCTTCTGAATGCCTTACATTCAGCCTCCATGAAAAAGGATTGTTTCATACATTAGCCATTCGATACAGGCCGTCCCTATGAGGTGGAGTTCTTACATCAGTCCACCTAATAGGCCACCAGCCAGCCTAGAGATTGGCTATCCTTGAGTCAGATACTATCCCAACCTACCCATCTGTGGTCAGGATTGTGAGGTCACATGGTACAGAGCATGGCAACTCATGCTTAAGAAACTCCTTAGAAGGAACTGTGGGCGTGGCAGGTTTGCTGAAGGTTTCCAGAAGGGGGCAGTGTAAATGGCAAGCTTCTTGTTTGGCCTCTCCAGCACATCGACCCTCAAGGCTCAACCTAAGTCCCACCTTCTCCCTGGCTACCTCTGCCCTTCCTGATCTGTGATGGGAGCGATCAAGCTCTAGGGGCGATGTGGAAAGGGAACTTAGGTTCCGGTTCTGGCTCCAACACTTCCTAGTAGTGAGACCTTGGGCAAGTTCCTTCCCCTCCAAGGGCCTCAGGAGGGGGTTGGACAAAGTCTGTAAGTTCCCTTACAGGTCTGACATTTGGGCATCTCACTTTAGGTTACTGTATATGGGACATGAGTCTTACCTGGGAAAGTCCTCAAAAACATCTCTTGAGGTAGGAAAGAGGGAGTCAAGAGTCCTGGCTTGGAAGAGCCTCACTGCACACAAGAGGGGCTTAGCCAAGATTTATTGAACTGGATGAATGAATCAATGGCTGGGGGAGGAGGAAACCACACAGCACACAGAGAATGTTTAACTAACTTGAGGGAGGAATTCCAGTTGCTGAGGAGGCTGGAAGGAGATTCGATTCAGATGGATGAGGAAGGAGAATGACTGGGATAGCGTAGGAATCTTGGCTATTAATGGGTACTCATTCTATGCTCTCAGTCACCCTCCACATCCAATAATCAGTCACCAAGTACAGTTCATCATCTTCCCTTAACAGCTCACACCTTATCACCGCCAATCCATTTCCACTGCCCTTGACCTAGAGCAGGCCTCCTGGGCCTTTCAGTAGTTTCCTAACTAATCTCCCTGTCTCCATTCTCTCCCTCACAAAGGCATGCCTTCACACATTCATCCATCCAAAAACTATTTACTGGGTGCCTGTTTTCTGTCAGGCATTGTGCTTTTTGCTGGGAATATACCAGTAGCAAGATAACCCCAGGCCCACCCTTGTGGTGCTTACAGCTTATTCAGAGAGACAAAATAAGCAAATATAATGCACCGTGAGAATTGAACAACAGGGAAACTGCAGGCATGGGAGCACACAGCATGAGCGTCTGACCTAATCCATTTCCGCACTGGCTGGCCAGAAAGAGGTTTGTTAAATTCACATGTGATCTGGAGTCTCCCTGCTTAAAAGCATTCCACGGCTCCCCACTGCCTTCATGCTACTTTTCCCAAACCTGGCTGTACCCTAGTCATGTGGTGACCTTTATGAGCACTCAAGATTCCAAAACCCCACCCCAGTTACTGAAACTGAATTTTTAGAGGTTGGGGCCCAGGGTGCCCTGTGTATTTCTAGTGCCCAGTCAGTTTGGGAACCACACTGGCCCATGAGATAAATCTAAACTCTGTAGCCAGGCTCTTATGACCCTCTTGAATTCAAGTCAGGTTCCTGACTACCTCTCCAGCTTCATTTCTTGATGCTCTTCCCCATGCCAGGAAACTTGATGCTTCAGTACTTCAATTGCTTTGCTGTCACTTGCCTTCAGGTCTTTGGGCATACTGTTCTCACTACCTGGAAATTCCTTCCACTTCCTCCTCAACTGGCTAATTCCTACCAGTGCCTCAAGACTCAGTTCAGGTGTCACCTCCTTGAGGATGCCTTCCCTGAACCTCTCCCTAAGCTGGATGCCCCTCCTTTTTCTGTGTTCCTGTCAGAGCACCGATCACACTGCATAATAATGGCTGTCTAATAAATTGCCTCCCCAACTAGACAGTGAGCTCCTCAAAGGCAGGACAAAGATTTGACTCACGTTTGTGTCCCTGGTGCGCAACAGCGTGATTCTCAGAGTCAAGTGCCCAATTAAGGTAGACACTGTCGTGGAGTACTCTTCGATCCCCTAGACCAAGGCAACTGGGTCCAGAGCATAAGGAAGTCAACCTAGCATCCTTCAACAAGCCCTGCGGATCCTACTTGGAACCAGCTTGCTCTTGGAAACACATTGTGGTGTCTGCTCTCCTCTCTGAGCACAGCCTTCACTGAGCATGGGCTGCCTTGTGATGATTCGAGGCAGTGTGGCACAGTGGGAAAGCACTGGACAAGCACAGAGGAAATTCAAGTTGAAGTCTAGACTCTGCCACTGAACCACCGGGATCTCAGACAAGTCATCTCACCTCCTTGATCCTCAGAACCTAAGGCCTCGAAGCTCCTTTGTAGCACTTGTGTTCCTGTGTGCCAGGGCCTTAGCCTAAGGCATCTCATGTAATCCTTTCCACCCTGTGAGGCAGGGATTAGTTATCTAGATTATTATCCACACCTACTGAATTAGATTTCTAGGCGCGGACCAGAACAAGGAGCTCCACATGCTTTGAACATGGGGGTGCAGCAGGGAACTGGTGCTTTCCATTATAAGCCCTTCTGTACTATTTTATTTTCTAACCAGTGTATATATTGCTTTGATTTTTAAAAAGGAGAAAGAAAAAGCCTCACAAGTGATTCCAGTGCACAGCCAAGGTAGATAACCATCCTCACAGTGGAGAAAGCACTAGACTGAATCGGAGGGCCTGGGTTCAAACCCTCACTCTTATCTGGTAGTTGGGTCACTTAACCTTCCCGGGCCTCAGTTTCCTCATCGGTGAAGTGAGGAGAACAGCAATCGCCACCTCTAAAGGCCTATGATGATCTAGATGCCAGCCAAATTGCTTCACATGTATTTCATCTTCGCTACACTGCTGCAAGGTAGGCCTATATGATTTCTCTTTCTACATGAGGAAACCGAGGCTCAAGGAGGTGAAGTAACGGGCTCAGGTTTCTACAGCTAGGATGTAAAGCAGAGTGACTCCCAAATCGTGCTCCTCCACATATGCCAGCATTTTCCAAACTACAGCACATGTACCACTGGTGGTATGTGACTTCTTTGGTTGAACACAGACAAATTTATTTTGTTTTGGTAGCTATGCCTTTTAATATGTATTAGAAAAATACATAATTAGCACATCGAACCTGTGGTTTCATGGATATCACTACTTAGGATGAAACTGAAGTAGACAACAATGTTAGACCCAAGACAACCTCAAGATAAATACTGAGTAAATAGCACAGGAGGGCAACTGAAAGTATCTATCAAAAACAAAAATATAAATAGCCTGTGACTCTGCAATTCAACTTCTAGGAATCAACCCGAGGTAAACTTACACACACACACACACACATACACACAATGTTCCTATGTAGTATTTTGTAATAGCAAGAACGGAAAACAGTCTTACTGTCCATCACGAGAGCAATGGGTTAAGTAAAATGTGCTCGAGTCATATGATGGCAATCTATACAGCAATTACAAAGGATGAACTGCATCTACATTTAGCAACATGCATAGATCTCAAAAACAGTGTTAAGCCAAGAAAGCAAATTGCAGCATGATTCAATATACCATTTGCATTAAACACACAATATTTTCAATGAACTCATATATGTAAAAGTCTTAAAGTCTAGATGGATATACAACAAACACGACAGCAGGTCAAGAGGGAGAGGGGGAGAGGGAATGGCAGTCGAATGAGGCTAGCTTTATTTGTAACAATCTAATTTCTTAAAAAGAGAATGCATTCATGCATTATTTGGGTAATTAGAACTGATTTAACTTTTAAAAAACAAAATTGCAGTACACAGAGCAAGACAAGGTGATGGTCTGACGGTGTATGTGAACAAGCAAAGGCTGACCTTGTGGCAGCAGGCTGTGCTGCCTCTGCACAGGCCTTGCAACTAATGCCGTTCATTCCTAAAAGGAACGTCACACGCATTTGGCCGGGATGTGGCCCAGGCTACCTCTCCCCTACTTCCTCACAACCCAGGTTGGGGCCCAGGCACCTGGTTATCATATGTGGTTGCAAATATAGGCTTCCTTAGGCCCTCCACTTACCAGGTAAACCCCATCAGTGCCCTGGAACTTTCCTAATAACCAGGGCATTCAGCATCTCCCAGATTTGGAGGCTCCTTCTGTCCCTAACAACTGGGATCAGAAGCCCTCAGGCTCAGGTCCAGGCATGAGAAGGCTTGCATTCTGAGGAGTCAGCACCTAGTGGGCTCCAAGTAGGGATAAGGCTTCCAGTGAGGAGCTTGACATCATTAAATCCTATGAGGTAGGTAAATATTGTTAGCCTCATTTTACAGATGAGGAAACTGAGGCACAGAAAGGTCAAATGACTTGCTCAACGTCAACCTAGTAAGTGATAAAAAAAAAAATGGGACTAGAACCCACAACTGTATGTCCCCAGAATCCAGGCTCTGCTCCTAATGCCTGACCAAATCCTACCAATTTGTCAAGGTCCAGCTCAAATGTGACCTCCAGGAAGCCTGGAGGTGATCATCCTCTTCTCAGATTCAAAGTACCTATACATATGATTCAGCTAACTATGGGAACTCATGAACCCACTGCATCTCCTTAGCAGGAGAGTAGAGATCATGTCTGATTCAGCTCTGTGTTCCTAGCATAGAGCCTGACAAATAGAGGGTGTTCAGTATGTGTCTGATGAATACATGAATGAACAAAAACACAAATGAGTGAATGAGGGCAATTTCATGTGACTGCCTGACTCCTATGAGGTCCTGAACGCCTTTGCCCAGCTCTGGGGTGCTGTCATACTAAGCTCTCTTGGAATCAAATTCAGTCTAGGCTCCTTCTAAAATGGGTCTCCAATATCTTTATTATTTTGCAAACACACCCACATGCGCACATGCGGACACACATATACACACATACATACCCACACACAAGCAAAATGCAAGGGGGCCCAAGGGACCTCTGATTATGGGTGATGGGGGAGAGGTCCAGGAGGGGAAGAGGGGATGGACAGATGGCCCTGTTCAGCTCAGTCCAGCTCAGCACCTCCTTCCAGAGGCCGGGATGCTGCCTGTAGCTCAGGAATTTTGCTCCAGACCTAACATCACCTCTGTTCCTCTTCATGCTTCATAGCAGTGCCTAAATCTCAAGACTATACCAAACAAGGACAGGAGGCAGGGGAAGGTTGGGAGCCAAATATCCAGAGATTGGGAGAAGGGCAGCTTAGGGATCCAGACAGGGCGGGAGGGCAGAACTACTGTTACTGCTCATTGGGGTTGGGGTTGGCATCTGGGTACTTGGTGAGGTCGAAGGTCAGGACTTTGCTGATCACACAGTCCCCTTGCTGAAGGAGGAGGGAGAAAAAGAAAAATGAAATTGTAAGGAGAGAATTAAGAGGGGTCTAGCACCCTGGAACTGGGGGCCTCAAACCCTCCTCCCTACATACCTGCCCAAAGCCCAGGCGATGGTTCTCTCTGGGTGTGAGGGGATGTGCTCGGTCCCATGTGCCTTCTCTCCCTGCCTACCTCCGCAGTCTCCTGCTTTTGCACTCTGCTGTCTGGCTGCCTCTGCCTGGCCTTTCTGCCTGGCCTTTCCACCTGTCCCCAAATGCAGCGGCCCTGCCCAGCTGGGCTGGCTAAGCCTCCAGGGTAGGGCTCCAACAAGCCCAGATGGCCCTTCAGGACCTGAGTCCCTATGCTCCTCCGCCCCCGTGCTCCTCCACTGCAGCCTTCCCTTCCTGCCCTGGGGAGTCAGGCAGGGAGTGGGGCTGGCTCCCAAGCCAGGCCCGCCCTACCTCGGGGTAGACTCCAATGAGGCTCTCAGCCTTCGTGTAGAACTCCTCCTTGAGAGAGATGACGATGGCCTGGAAGTTGCAAGTCGACTGCTCCTTGATGTAATTTGCCACCTGTGGGATGCGCCGCCGGGCACTTAGCAGGGCTGAAGCCCTAACACTCTCTTGTGTTTTTCAGTCAGAATCAGAGGCAGAGGGGATGGGGTAAGGGATGGAGGGTGGGGAGAAGAAAGGCTGAGAGGAGGCACTGACTAGCATGGCATGGATGACCCTGGGCCCAGCCTCCCGGGCACAGAGAACAGGCAGCAGGAACGGCTAGGGCGCACTCAGGAGTTGCTCCCTGAAACCCAGCCCCTCCCTCCCAGGCCCCACTTTCCTTGCACCCACCTTGCCAATGTTGGTGTTATCCAAGGCAGCATCGATCTCATCCAGGACGAAGAAGGGGGCTGGCTTGTAGCTGGGAGGGAACCAGTACGTGAGCTGACACTGATGGGGATGGAGGTGGAGTGGGACAGCCCCAGGGCCCATCACACCGGCCAGCTTCCCCCTCCACTTCTTCAGAAACTAAAAAACCCAGGTCTTAATGTTGCCTGAGCCCCTAAAGGCTAATACACCAACTGAGCCCTCCTCTGTATCCAGCCCTGTGCTCCAGAATCCTGTAGAACCAGGAGAAGACACGGTCTTCTCCAGAGCTCCCAGACTGGCTGGGGACATAAAGCTGTCCTAGGCTCTGGCCATACTGACCAAGCTACCTGGAGGTCCACCCCACTCACCCGCACAATGCTGTTACGTCTCCCTGCCTCTGCACGTGTTGCACCCTCCGTGTGGAATGCCTACTGGTCTCCCTGGCTAACTTCTACTCATCCTTCGTATTTCTTGCTCAAGTGTTATCTGCCCTTGAAAGCCTTCACTGGCCACCTGCACCCTGCCCCAGATTGGGTCGGCATCCCTCCTCTGTGTATCCACAGCACACACGCTCAGCCAGTTACAACACTTAGCTGAATGTGTTTACACATCTGGCTTCCACTAGACCATGAGCTCCTCGAGGACAGAGACCACGTCTGACTCATCTGTGTCCCTAATCCCCCAACAGGGTCTGGTACAGAGCAGCCCTCAAGAAATGCTTGGTGAATGATGCTGTACAATCAAGCACTAAGTTGTGGGGGTCAGATTCAAGGACTACTGGCGTTCAGGAGGGGAGGTCAGGGTATGCCACAGTGGTCAAAGCAGGCTTCCTAGAGGAACAGGAGGAGGAGAATGAGATGTGAAGGGGTGGTAGGTGACAGTCAAGCTAGATTTGCATGGGAAGGGCTTATTAGCCAGCAACCATGTGAGCAAAAGCCTGGCAGTGGGACTGAATACATGCAGGGGCCAGTGAGGGCAGGCTGAGTGGACGAGGGTGGATGGGGAAGACAGGTCCAGGAAACCAAGGCCAGATATGCTGTAGTAGGTAGGGAAAGAGGGACGCAATCCAGATTCCACCAGCACATCTTCACCTCTGCATATCCTTGGGCCCCAGAGCCTCCGGGGGCCTCAGTTCAGTCTCTCCGCCAACCGCCCTGGGGCGGGGCACAGCCTTACCTGTGGATGGCAAAGAGCAGGGCCAGAGCTGCCACTGTTTTCTCTCCACCTGACAAGTTGTCCATAGGCCGGAAGCGTTTGCCAGGAGCCACGCAGTTGTAGTTGATGCCATCCAAGTAGGGCTCCTCAGGGTTCTCAGGGCCCAGGAATGCCTAGGGGAAGGCAGATGGTTCAGGGTCAGGATTTGGGTCTGGGTCTGGGTGGGGACGGGGACAGGAAGCCTAGAGGGAAGGGCAGCTGAGGATGGTAGGGGCTGGCTGGGTAAGGGGCTCCAGCCTACCTGGGCACTGCTGTTGCGGGACAGGGCCTTGTAGATCTCATCAATGTTGGTGGCCACAGATTCAAAACAAGCATTGAAGCGGTCAAAGCGCTCCTTCTTGATCTGCTCGAACGCCTGCTTGGCCTTCTTGGCTCGCTTTCGAGCTGCTTCAAACTCTGTCACAAGGGAAAAACAGGTGACCCCTCAGTGCCCGGGTTCTGCCAAGGCTGAGGACCACGCCCTGGCAAGAATGACCTACAAATGACAATCCACAGAGCAGCAACATCCCACAGAGGGAGAGGAATGCCTGGGGAGGGTCCCGGGAAGATGGTTCCACAACCACCTGAATGAATCCAGTGGGCCGGCCATGTAGTGCAAAGGAAGAAACATGGGCTTGGAGCCACATAAACATGGATTCTTCCCTGGGCTCTACCAGCAACCAGCTGTGTAACCTTGGGCAGGCCATTCGCCCTCTCTGAACCTCAGTAGTTTTCCACTCTATAAAACAGGTGTGATAACCCCTACTGTTTAGGGCTCTTGAGAGTTTCAAGTAAAAAAGCATAAAAAAACGGGAGCTGTTGTGATATGTAACAACAGGCCCTTGTCACACCTCCAGCCTCCTGCCTTCGTCTTAGGCCCAAGTAAAAGGGGGAAATCTTACCATCTGAGGTCTCCTGAAACTTGTCTCGGACACTTTCCAGCTTTTCCATGGCCTTCATATTAGGGGCAGCAATACGCTGGAGCACACTCTGCTGCTCATTTAGCTTCTGCTGCAGTGTGTTCATCTCCTGCTTGATCTCCTCCTCGGCCTGGGCATCCTGTAAACCCCGGGCCCAGCAACATCAAGAAGGGCCAGGCCCCTGAGCCCAGGCCTCCACAGAGATGCTTGACCGAGTGGGGGCCTTGGTTCCTGCTCCCACGCAGAAGGCAGGTTCTTCTTCTCCAGCTCAGCTCCTCCCACCAGGTCCTGCCCACAGTAACTATTCCTACCATCCCTGGAAATTACAGGCTGATGCTGCTTTCTCATCTCTAGCCCTTCCCCTGGCCCTGTCAGTCTGTCCACCTCTCTCTGGCTCTAAGCCCAAGCCACGAGCCAGCACCATCCCAGGGGCACCTAGAGGCTCCCACATGGGCTGGTCTGGATTCCACAATGAATAAGGCAACTCACGTTTTCTGCTCAGGTCACTACATCTGAGCAAATTCCACTTGAGTTTGGTTTTAGGTCTTATGGATATTGCAATGCATGTCTAGGCTTGTGCCTTTCTGCCACTTTTAGTCAATAAAGGTTTATTGAATGCCTTCCAAGTGCCAGGCACTGGAGCCCTCGTAGCCTGTGAGCCATGGTTCCTGTGCTCACAGAGCTCAGAGACTAACAGAGGAATCCATATAAGTAAACAATCAGAACACTGCATGGTAGATACCAAAACGATGATAAACAGTGTTGGGTGAGCACACAAGAAGTGCACCTAACTCAGACTCTGGGGCTAGGGAAGGATTCCAGGAATATGTTGAAGCTCAGGCCTACAGGATGAATGGTAAGGACAGAGAGAAGGAACAGTCTTCCATGCAGACAAGAGCATCACATGCAGTACTAGGGGTTTGCTCATGGTTCATTCAAGAAATTCAAAGCAATTCAAAAGATTAATAAACTTTAATAAACTTCAAAAGCCAAAAGAAAAAGGCAATTCAATATGGCAATAGTAGCAATTATGTGTGCGTGCAACATGCGTGTGTGCTGAGGAAAGAGACAAGGCTGGAGGCATAGGCGGAAGCCTGATGATGAAGGGTCTTTTAGGCCTTGTAAGAGGTTTGGACTTTACCCTGAGGGAGGTGAGGTACCGCTGAATGACTTCAAGTACAGGAAGAACGTGAATATACACGCATTTTAGAAAAGCCCTTCTGAAGATCTCTACACACTGCTATGGAGTGGTCTCCAGGGTATGTCATAGGTAAAATATGAAAGGTACACACTAGGATGCTATCGTTTATCTAAGAGAGGGAATATGAACATATTTGTGTTTTAAAAGTACAACAGCAAAAAAGGGATAATCCAAAAACTAATTACCGAGTGGGGGCCTGGGGGCCCGCTCCCATGCAGAAGGCAGGTTATGCGTTCTGGTTACGCATGGAGGAAGCTAAACTCCTCTTCATGTACCTTGTATTATACTTTTGTTTTTAGAACCAGATGAAGATTTTACATAATTATAAAACAAAATTAAGTCAAAATGTGAAAACCACTGGGCAGAAAATTGTTAGGGAATGAGATATTCACAAGATGCCCAAGAGTTACCCTGAAGATTACTTACTACTTACAAAGGTAAAAGGGTATGTTTAGCGTTGAGAGATCTGGCAATTGATACCTTAACTGAGGATCAAACTTAGCATCATGAATGGCGGGGCATCCTGACATCATGTGCCTCCTGGCGTGATGCAATACAGAGTACACAGCATCACCAATGAAATGTTCTTGCCAAAAAATTACTTAACCCAAATCCATCAAACTAGATCCAAACTCCGGACTAAATCAAACTTCCAATTTATAGGAAATACACAAGGTCAGGAAGAATAAGTTAATTAATAATGAAAGGAAACTAACATATCCATTCTTCAAGACAACATGTAGACTCTTCAAAAGATCAATGTCATGAAAAAGGTGAGGGACTGTTCCTGCATTAAAAGAAACTAAAGAGACAGAACAACCAAAAGCAATACATGAATCTTAATTGGATCATAGTTAAAAACAAACAAACAAACAACTACAAAAGACACTTTAGGAACAACTAGGCAAATTTGAATATGGGCAGGATATTAGATATGAAATTATTATTAATCTTCTTAGGTGTAATCTGGAGTTGTGGTTATGGAGGAGAATCGCTTGTTCTTAGCATGCTGAAGTATTTAGAGTTGAAGTTTGCAACTTCCTTCAAATGGTTCAGCAAAAACAAGAAAAGTGTGTAGTCCAGAGGGAAGGAATCAAGAGAGATGAGAGAGAAAGCAAATTGGAAAAATATCCATTGATGAATCTAAGGTGAAAGGCATATGGGAGTTCACTGTACTATTCTTTCAAGTTTCTTGTAGGTTTGAAAATTTTCAAAATTAAAGTTGGAAAAAATAAATCAAAAATGCCAAAAGCAATCTCTTAAAACCTGAAACTAAACAAAGAAACCTGACTATATATTAAGCTGGTTAAACACGCAGAGAATTCTTTCAAATTACTTAAAACATAGGAAAATGACTGTACATGCCCAATGAGCCATTAGCTTAACAACAAAAAGAACCTCAAAGAAATCTTAAACAGCATTCAATAATCAAATTGTTACTAATAATATCTTATTGTGATTTTCAAACTATTATACAGAATAGGATAAAGTAAATATGTTATTACGTTAGTGTTGCTAGGAACCAAGATTTTTAGCATGAATAACTGGAGACTCAAACATAAAATTAATGATGTTAAACTGTGAAAATTTCAATTTCAATTGGAAGTATCAATAAGAACTCATGAGATACATTTTTCCTTCAAAATAAAAAATGCAGGGGCCAGCATGGTGGCGTAGTGGTTGAGTGCGCACACTCTGCTTTGGAGGCCCAGGGTTTGCAGGTTCGGATCCCAGGCGCGGACCTACACACCACTCATCAAGTCATGCTGTGGCGGTGTCCCATATACAAAATAGAGGAAGACTGGCACAGATGTTAGCTCAGGGACAATCTTCCTCACCAAAAAAACAACTAAATAAAAAATAAAAATAAAAAATGTACTTCATAGCCTAGTCTACTGAAAAGTTCTAGAAGCACAGAGCAGCCCAGCAGTCATGAGCACACCAGTGTCCAGATGGTAGTCGCTAAATAATAGCATTTCCCATTAAAAGAAGTCAGAGCTTCTCAGAGAAATGGCTAATTCCAGGTCTGGGGAGGGAAATGTGGAGGATGAGCCTGGACATACCAGAAAGCAAGGAAGATATCAAAGGCTACGAAAGTTGTGTCAAAATGATTCAGAAGCCAACTTGAATGAGTTCCCACTGGCCAGAGATGTGAAAACTTGATCAATAAGAAGAAGAATAACCATAACAGAGTACAATACAACAAATGTGTTTAAATCTGTAAGTTCATAGTGAAAACAACTCAGTGGACAAATCTTGAGAATGCCAAAGAACGAACTCATTATTTTATAAACTAGTAAATAAAGGGAAAGAATCAAGGATATATATCCTGCCTTTCCTATACAAACTGTACCTCAGGGTAACCAAATAACTGATGAAAGGAAATCTCTGTTTACAGTATTTTAGCTAATAAACGAAGAAGAAATGATAGAATAAGAAGACCATCATTTTGCAACCCCTGCAAATTAATGGATCTAGGCAATGATCACCATGGCTGCAAACTGCACAAAAAGAGCCACAACCAGACACTATAACCCTCCTGATGGAAGTAACAATGCCACTTATGAAGCAGCCTTATTCTTTTTTTCTTTTTTTGTGAGGAAGATCAGCCCTGTGCTAACATCCATGCTAATCTTCCTCTTTTTGCTGAGGAAGACTGGCTCTGAACTAACATCTATTGCCCATCCTCCTCCCTTTTTTCCCCCTGCCAAAGCCCCGGTAGATAGCTGTATGTCATAGTTGCACATCCTTCTAGTTGCTGTATGTGGGACGCGGCCTCGGCATGGCCTGACAAGTGGTGCGTCGGTGCGCGCCCAGGATCTGAACCCGGGCCGCCAGTAGCGGAGCGCGCGCACTTAACCGCTAAGCCATGGGGCCGGCCCTATGAAGCAGCCTCGACCAAAACAAACCCCAAAACTCGAATCTAATCAAACCTCTAGATAAGAGCTGTCCAATAGGGGAGCCACTAGCCATGTATGACTGTCGAGCATGAAAAATGCAGCTAGTGTGACTGAGGAACTAGTTTTAATTTTACTGAACTTTGGTTAATTTAACTTTAAAAACTGATAATTCAGTTACTGGAAAACTTTTAAGTACCTTTGGCACAACTTGGGTATGTGCTTCTCCTTTTTCAATTGTAAATTTTAGGATATGTAAATGCAGATCAAGTATTTCTGAGGAATTTAGCATGCAAATTGAGATGTGCTATAAGCATAAAATATATACTGGATTTTGAAGACTTAGTACAAAAAGAGATTGTCAAATATCTCATCAATAATTTTTATATTGTTCACATATTGAACAACTCTTTTGGATATACTGGGTTAAACAAAATATAGTACTAAAGTTAATTTCACCTTTTTAAAATTACAAATGTGGGTCACATTATATCTCTATTGAACACCACTGATCTACATCTAACTACCCACTTACAGGAACTACGGGGGATAGCATAACTATTTTTTTTTGCTTTGTTCTGGGGGAACATTTTAAAAGTCATGGGATAGAATCAACGAAGTACAGAATGTAGAAAATCTTCTTCAGGAGAAACGAGCCAATTTTTTCAACAACAAAAAATATTGCAAAGAAAAATAAAAACAGATGGAGGGGGATCTTATACATTAAATGGGACTTAAGAGACACATCAACCAATCACTATATCAATCATTCATGTATCTATTATCTATCTATCATCTTATTTGATTGGCTCCCAATTCAAGCAAGCAAACTGTGAGAGTGTGTGTGTATGATAATCAGGGAAATGTGAATACTAATCATAATATTAATATCAAGGAATTATTATATAATACATAATAATATACAATCCCAATATTAAGGAATTATTGTTTTTTGGTATGAAAATGGTTCTACATATTTTTAAGAATTATCTCTTTTAGAGATACATTCTGAAATATTTACAAATGAAATGACATGATGTCCACAATTTATTTTTTTCTTTTTCCTCCCTAAAGTCCCAGTACATAGTTGTATATTCTAGGTGTAGGTCCTTCTAGTTCTTCTATGTGAGCCGCCACCACAGCAGGGCTACTGAGAGACGAGTGGTGTGGTTCTGCACCTGGCAACCAAACTCAGGTCACCGAAGTGGAGCATGCTGAACTTATTTTACCCACTAGGCCATCAGGGCTGGTTCCACAATTTATTTTTAAATAACCTGGGGGTAGGGAGGGAGAATGGAGTACGTGGGGGTGCACATGAAACAAGTTTGGCCATGAGTTGATAACTGTTAAAACTGAAGATGGCTACATGAGATAGCATTGCACTATTTTACTTTTGTATATGAAATTTTCCATAATAAAAATTTAAAATTAAGAACAACAACAAAAATCAACTTGAAGTGGCTCCCACTGGCCAAAGATGGGTCAATTTGTACATCAAAAAGAAAAATTACTCCAATAGACTGAAACATATCAAAATACATTTAAACACAAATTTATGATAAATACAAATTAAAACCTCATTGGTTACCTTTAAGGGTTACAAGGGCAATCAACTCATTCTGAAAACTGGTAAATAAAGGAAAAGAATTAAGTATTTATCCTACCTTTTCTGTACAAACTGTATTTCAAGGGAACTAAATAGTTGATGTGAGAAAGTTCTTTTTAGAAATCCAATTAACAAGTGAAGGAGGAATGAAAGAATTAGAAAATTACCATTTTGCAACCCTTAATGGATCTAGGCAATAATCAAATCTCCTCTATTGGCTAGTGTCCCTACCTTTCCTATAAGTAAGCTTCGTCACCTCTGCATTGCTGATTTCCCTTACCCAGCCCTCTCCTGGCCAACTTCCCTCACTGCAGCTAAGCCATCATCCCTCAGGTCCCCCAGCTTCTGTCTTCCTTTGCTCTTGGCTAATGTCCCTCAATTCCCACTCCTACCAATATCCATCACCTGCTGGAGCCAACATAGCTCAAGTCCCTAAGGTTAATGAATGATTTCATCTTCTCTTGGCTTACCTCCCTCACCACCTACTGACACATGGCTCTACCCTCCATTCAACTTGCCTCTCACACCAAGGCTATTACCTTTCACCTCACCTACCTTCACAGCCTCGCTCTGCCTCATCTTCCCTGCATCCCTCCTTATGTCCCTCACGAGCCCCACCCACTATCCTTCTCTCTCTCTCTCACTCACCTGCCCTCACTGGCCACTTTCATCCCCCATCCCTGGTCAATGTTGTTCATAGCCTACTCCCACCACCAGCCGTAATACTCACCTCTTCCTGACTAATATCATCCATGGTGCCCTTAGACAGCGGCAACTTGATGTCCTGCATCTTGCAGGCCTGTAGCAGGTTGTGGCGGTTGCTGCGCTTCTGTTCAAGCTTGGTCTCAATGGCTGTCACCTCCTTCTGTAAATGGGTCATTTCCCCAAGAAGATCCAGGGAGATACATGAGACCCAAATCTGGCAGGCTGCCTGCTCTACCTACTTCCCCCAACCCCAGGCCTGAACCCACTCACTTGTTGGCGCCCCCCAGTTTCTTATGAATCTCCTCCATCTCGTGATTCTTATCCTTCACTTCTGACTTCTTGGCCAGGTGCTGATTCTTCAAGTCTTGTAGCTGGGCCATGGTCTCATCTATGATCTTCATGTGTCTTTGCTCCTCCTGGTCCCAGCAGGGGGAACAGGACAAGAAGTGAAGGCTTTCCCCATCTCCCCTTGCCCCCACCCTTTCCACCAGGCGGTTTGTTGGAGCCTCTCTCAATGAGCTCTGCTTTCACATACCCCCATCATCCCTTAGGCTTCTTTTATCTTTTGCCAAATTATTTGGATGCCCTTCCACACACACAGCATTGTACAAGTTGCCTGCTGTAGAAAAGTTAAAAGTATAGAGAAAGTATAAAGTGGGGGAAAATCATTCATAATCCCACCAGCCAGAGATAACCAATCAACATTTTAGCAGTTTCCTCTGAGCATTATTTTTAGACAGCTTTACATAATTGAGACAAACTTTATATTCTGGCTTAATGTTATTCTTATAGTCTGATTGTGTCTCCCCAAAATTCATATGTTGAAATCCTAACCCCCAAAAGTGATGGTATTAGAAGGTGGGGCCTTTAGGAGGTGATTAGGTCATGAGAGCAGAGCCCCCATGCATGGGATTAGTGCCCTTATAAAAGAGATCTCACAGAACTCCCTAGCCTCTTCTGCCATGTGAGGTTACGATGAGAAGTCGGCAGTCTGCAGACGGGAAGAGGGCCTTCACCAGAATCTGGCCATGCTGACACCCTGATCTTGGACTTCCAGCCTCCAGAACTGTGAGAAATAAATCTCTGTTGCTTATAAGCCACCCAGTCTGTGATATTTTATTATAGCAGCCCAAATGGACTAAGACAGCAAATTGGTACTGAGAAGTAGGGGTGCTGCTGTTACGAATACCTAAAAATGTGGAAGTGGCTTTGGAACTGGGTAATGGGTAGAGGCTTGAAAAGTTTGGAGGTACATGCTAGAAAAAGTCTACATTACTGTGAGCAGACATTCAAAGGCAATTCTACTGAATTGCCCAGAAGGAAAAGATGAGGGCTGTAGAAAGATCCTCAATCTTCTTAGAAAATACCTAAGTGGTTGTGAACAGAATGTTGGTAGAAATATGGATAATAAAAGCCATTCTGATGAGATCTCAGATGGAAATGAGGACACAGAGAGAAGGTGCTGGCTATGAACCAGGAAGAGGGTCTTCACCAGAATGCAACCATGCTGGTGCCTTGATCTTGGACTGCCCAGACTCTAGAATTGTGAGAAATAAATTTATGTTGTTTAAGACTGCTACAGACCTGCAAGATGCAGGACATCGAGTTACCACTGTCTAAGAGCACCATGGACCATATTAGTCAGGAAGAGGTGAGTATTATGGCTGGTGGTGGGAGTGGGCTATGAACAACATTAACCAGGGATGGGAGAATGAATGCGGCCAGCGAGGGCTGGTGAGAGAGAGAAGGATGGTGGCTGGGAGTGGTGAGGGACATAAGAAAGTATTCAGGGGAGTGGCAGGATGAGGCTGCAGAGGCAGGTGAGGTAAAAGGTAATAACTTTGGTGTGAGTGGGAAGTTGAATTGGGGATAGAGTTGTATGTCAGTAGATGGTATGGGATTTTGTCAAATGCTTTTTCTACATCTATTGAGATGATCATGCAATTTTTTCCCATTTATTCTACTAATACGGTGTATTACATTACTTGATTTTCATGTATTAAACCAACCTTGCATCCCTGGGATAAATTCCAATTGGTCATGGTGTATATAATCCTTTTTATATGCTTCTGCATTTGGTTTCCTAATATTCTATTGAGAATTTTTACATCTATGTTCACGAGGGATATAGCTCTGTACTTTTCTTTTCTTGTTATGCTTTTGTATCAAGGTAATACTAGCCTCATAGAAAGAGTTGGGAGTTGCTTTCTTTTTCCCTGTTTTCTGAAAGAGCTTGTGAAGAATTGATGTTATTTCTTTTAAAGTATTTTATAGAATTAATCAATGAAGTTCTGTGGGTTTGGGCTTCTCTTTGTGGGAAGATTCCAAATTACCAATTCAATTTCGTCACTTGTTATAGGTCTATTCAAAATTTCTATTTCTTTTTCAGTTTGTTTCAGTAATTTGTATCTTTCTAAGAATTTGTTCATTTCACCCAAGCTGTCTACTCTATTGGCATAAAGTTGTTCATAGTATTTCCTTCTAATCCTTTTGATTTCTGTAAGGTCTGTAGTGATGTTCTCTCTTTCACTCCGGATTTGTTAATTTGTTTCTTCTCTTTTTTATTGGTTGACATAGTCAATTTTATTGATCTTTTCAAAGAACCATCTTTTGGTTTCATTGATTTTCTCTATTGTTTTCTGTTTTCTATTTCACTAATTTTTGGTCTAATGTTTCTTATTTCCTTCTTTCTGCTTGATTTGTGTTTAGTTTGCTTATCTTTTCCTAGTTTCTTTTTTAAATTAATTAATTATTTTTATTTTATTTTATTTTTTTAAATTGTGGTAAAATCCCTATAACAAAATTTTTGATGTTAATTGTTTTTAAGTGCACAGTTCAGTATTGTTAAGTATATTTACATTATTGTTCAACCAATCTCTAGAACATTTTCATCCTGCAAAACTGAAACTCTGTATCCATTAAACAATAATTCCTCATTTTCCCCTCCCCCCATCCCCTGGCAACCATCATTCTACTTTCGATTTCTATGAATTTCACTATTCTAGATAACTTGTATACGTGGAATCATACAGTATCTGCCTTTTGTGACTGGCTTATTTCACTTAGCATATCTGTTTCTAGTTTCTTAAGGTATAAGCTTAGGTTATTGATTTGAGGTCTTTCTTTTCTAACAGAAGCATTTACACCTACATGTTTCCCTCTAAGCACTACTTTATCTACAGCTCATAAATTTTGTGTTTCATTTTCATTTGGTTCAAAATATTTTTCTAATTTCTTTTGTGATTTATTCCTTGACCCATGGATTATTATTTTTTTATTATTTTTAATTAATTAATTAATTTTTGTGTGTGTGAGGAAGATCAGCCCTGAGCTAACATCCATGCTAATCGTCCTCTTTTTGCTGAGGAAGACCAGCTCTGAGCTAACATCTATTGCCAATCCTCCTCCTTTATTTTTTCCCCCAAAGCCCCAGTAGATAGTTGTATGTCATAGTTGCACATTCTTCTAGTTGCTGTATGTGGGACGTGGCCTCAGCATGGCTGGAGAAGCGGCGTGTTGGTGCGCACCTGGGATCTGAACCCGGGCCGCCACAGTAGTGGAGCGCGTGCACTTAACCACTAAGCCACGGGGCCGGCCCCCCATGGATTATTTAGAAGTATGTTATTTAATTTCCAAGTTTTTTATATCCCAATTTCTTTATTTTGTTGATTTTTGATTTAATTTTGTTGTGGTTAGAGAACATGTTTTTTATAATTTAAATATTTTTAAATTTATAGAGACTTATTTTATGGCCTAGAAGATGGTCTATCCTGGAGAATGTTCAATGGCTGCTGGAAAAGGTTGTGTATTCTGCTGTTGTTGGATGGAGTATTCTATAGATGTCAGTTAGATCTAGTTGGTTGGTAGTGTTACTCAAGTCTTCTATATCCTTGTTGATTTTATGTCTAGTTGTATCCACTGTTGAGTTTTTGAAGTCTCCAATTATTATTGTTTAGTTGGCTCTTTTTGCTTCAATTCTGTCAGTTTTTGCTTCATGTATTTTAGACCATGTTGTTAGGTGTATATGTTTTTAATTGATATATCCTCCTGAGGAATTGACTCTTTCATCATTATAAAATGTCCCTCTTTAGCTCTAGCAAATTTTTTTGGTCTTAAAGTATAGCCATTTCAACACTCTAGTGGTTACTGTTTGAATGATATATTGTTTCCCATCCTTTTATTTTGTTATCTGTAACATAATTTTCCGTTTTTATTTTTAGATAATTGTAGATTCACATTACACTTGTAAGAAATAATAAAGAGATATCTTGTATACCCTTCAT
The DNA here is from genome assembly GCF_057802395.1 of Ceratotherium simum simum. NCBI lineage: Eukaryota > Metazoa > Chordata > Mammalia > Perissodactyla > Rhinocerotidae > Ceratotherium > Ceratotherium simum. Next base: position 85,444,453 of record NC_141940.1, read on the forward strand.
GCGTTTTTCTCCCAATGGTAACAATTCACACAATTATAAGCACAATGTCACAACCAGGAAATTTACATTGATACAATTCCTCAAACTTTTTCAGATTTTACCAGTTGTATATGCACTCATTTGTGTGTGTATGTATTTAGTTCTATGCAATTTTGTCACATATATAGATTCTTGTGTCCAACACAGTCAAGATACTGAATAGGTCTATCACCCCAAGGATCCTTCATATTGCCCTTTTATAACTATATTCATCTCCCTCTCCCACCTGCCTCCCCCAGTCCCTAACCTATTGCAACCACTAATCTGCTCTCCATTTCTAGATTTTTATCATTTCGAAAGTGCTGTATAATGCAATCATACAGTATATAATCTTTTTGGACTGTATTTTTACATTCAGTATAATTGGCTGGTGATTAATCCATGTTGCAGCATATATCAATAGTTTGTTCTTTTTTATTCCTGAGTCGTATTCCCTAGTATGGATGTATCAGTTTGTTTAATCATTCACCTGCTGAAGTACATCTGGGCTGTTTCTAGTTTTTGGCTATTATGAAGAAAGCTAATATTAACATTTATGTACAGGTTTTTGAGTGAACATAAATTTTCAGTTCTGCAGGATAAATGCCCATGAGTACTATTGCTGGGTTACATAGTAAGCATATGTTTAGTTTTGTAAGAAATTGCCATATTCTTTTTGAGTGCCTCTACCATTTTAACTTTCACCAGCATTGTATGAATGATCCAGTTTCTCCACATCCTTTCAGCATTTGGCATTACCACTACTTTTTTATTTTAGCCATTCTGATAGGTGTGTAATAATATTTTATTATGCTCTTAATTTGCACTTTCCTAATGGCTAATGATGTTGAAGGTCTCTTCATGTGCTATTTCCATCTGCACATCTTCTTCAGTGAAATGTCTGTTCATTTTTACTGTCGAGCTTTGAGAGCCCTTTATATATTCTAACTATAGGCCCACGGTTGAATGCGTGGTTTGCAAATATTTTCTCCCAGTTTGAAATTTATCGTTTCATCCTCTTCATAAGATTTTTAGCAGAGCAAATGTTTTTAAATTTCGATGAAGTCCAATTTATCAATTTTTTTCTTTTATGCGCTATGGTATTGTTGTCAAGTTGAAGAACTCTTAGCCTAGCCCTAGGTCCTGAAGAATTTCTCCTACTTTTACCTAAAAGTTTTATAGTTCTATGATTTACATTTAAGTCCATCAGCCATTAAAAGGATAATAATGAAGGAGTACAAACAACTTTACACTCATAAATTAGACAACTTAGAAGAAACGGACAAGTTACTTTTAAACTACAAATTACCCAACCAAGATGAAATAGACAATCTGAATAGTCTTATAACCATTAAAGAAACGGAATTCAGAGTTTAAAACTCCCCAGAAAAGAAATATGCAGGCCCATATGGTTTCACTGGAGAATTCTATCATCATTTTATTTTTAACCTATTTGTGTCTTTAAATCTAAAGTGTGTCTATTGCAGACAACATATATTTGGGTCTTTTAAAAAAATGCAATCCGACAATGTTTTTTTTTTTTATTGGGGTAACACTGGTTTATAACATTGTACAAATTTCAGGTGTACATCATTATACTTCTATTTCTGCATAGATTACATCATGTTCACCACCCAAAGACTCATTACAATCCATCACCACACACATGTGCCTAATCACTCCTTTTGCCCTCCTCCCTCCCCCCTTCCCCTCTGGTAACAACCAATCCAATCTCTGTCTCTGTGTGTTTGTTTGTTGTTGTTTTTATCTTCTACTTATGAGTGAGATCATACGGTACTTCACCTTCTCCCTCTGACTTATTTCACTTAGCATAATACCCTCAAGGTCCATCCATGTCGTCACAAATGGCTGGATTTCATCATTTCCTATGGCTGAGTAGTATTCCATTGTGTATATATACCACATCTTCTTCATCCATTTGTCCCTTGATGGGCACTTAGGTTGCTTCCAAGTCTTGGCTACTGTGAATAACGCTGCAATGAACACAGGGCTGCATGAATCTATACATTGGTGTTTTCATGTTCTTTTGATACATACCCAGCAGTGGAATAGCTGGATCATATGGTAGTTCTATGCTTAACTGTTTGAGGAATCTCCATACTGTTTTCCATAGTGGCTGCACCAGTTTGCACTCCCAGCAGTGTATGAGCGTTCCCTTCTCTCCACGTCCTCTCCAACACTTGTTGTTCCCTGTCTTGTTAATTATAGCCATTCTGACGGGCATGAGGTGATATTTCATTGTAGTTTTGATTTGCATTTCCCTGATAGTTAATGATGCTGAACATCTTTTCATGTGCCTGTTGGCCATCTGTACATCTTCTTTGGAGAAATGTCTGTTCAGGTCTTTTGCCCATTTTTTAATTGGGTTGTTAGTTTTTGGTTGTTGATATGTATGAGTTCTTTACATATTTTGTGTATTAACCCCTTATCAGACACATTGTTTGCAGATATCTTTACCAGTTGTTAGGTTGTCTTTTCATTTAAAAAAATTTTTTTTTTATAATTTTTATTTATTTTTTTTCCCCCTAAGCCCCAGTAGATAGTTGTATGTCATAGTTGCACATTCTTCTAGTTGCTGTATGTGGGACGCGGCCTCAGCACGGCCAGAGAAGCAGTGCGTTGGTGCGCGCCCGGGGTTCCGAACGCGGGCCGCCAGCATCGGAGCACACGCACTTAACTGCTAAGCCACGGGGCCGGCCCTAAAAATTTTTAATTAATTAATTTTTTTATTGTGGTAACATTGGTTTATAACATTGTATAAATTTCAGGAATACATCATTATACTTCTATTTCTGCATAGATTACATCATGTTCACCACCCAAATACTAATTACAACCCATCACCACACACATGTGCCTAATCACCCCTTTCACCCTCCTCCCTCCCCTCATCCCCTCTGGTAACCACCAATCCAATCTCTGTCTCTGTGTGTTTGTTTGTTGTTGTTTTTATCTTCTACTTATGAGTGAGATCATATGGTATTTCACCTTCTCCCTCTGACTTATTTCGCTTAGCATAATACCCTCAATGTCCATCCATGTCATCACAAATGGCTGGATTTCATCGTTTCCTATGGCTGAGTAGTATTCCATTGTGTATATATACCACACCTTCTTCATCCATTCGTCCTTTGATGGGCACTTAGGTTGCTTCCAAGTCTTGGCTATTGTGAATAACGCTGCAATGGTCACCAGGGTGCATTTATCTTTATGCATTGGTGTTTTCATGTTCTGTGGATAAATACCTAGCAGTGGAATAGTTGGATCACATGGTAGTTCTATCCTTAATTTTCTGAGGCATCTCCGTACTGTTCTCCATAGTGGCTGCACCAGTCTGCATTCTGATGGGACTGAGGTGATATCTCATTGTAGTTTTGATCTGCATTTCCCTGATAGTTAATGATGTTGAACATCTTTTCATGTGCCTGTTGGCCATCTGTATATCTTTGGAGAAATGTCTGCTCAAGTCTTTTGCCGATTTTTTAATTGGGTTGTTGGATTTTTGTTGTTGAGATGTATGGGTTCTTTATATATTTTGGAGATTAACCCTTTATCAGCTATATGGTTTGCAAATACCTTCTCCAAATTGTTAGGTTGTCCTTTCGTTTTGTTGATGGTTTCCTTCGCTGTGCAGAAGCTTTTCAGTTTGACGTAGTCATATTGTTTATTTTTTCTATTGTTTCTCTTGCCCAGTCAGACATGGTACTTGAAAATATGTTGCTTAGACCGATGTCGAAGCGCGTACTTCCTATGTTTTCTACTAGAAGTTTCATGGTTTCAGGTCTTATATTCAAGTCTTTAATCCATTTTGAGTTAATTTTTGTGCATGGTGTAAGGTAACGGTATATTTTCGTTTTTTTGCATGTGGCTATCCAGTTTTCCCAGTACCATTTGTTGAAGAGACTTTCCTTTCTCCATTGTATGTTCTTGGCTCCTTTGTCTAAAATTAGCTGTCCATAGATGTGTGGGTTTCTCTCTGGGCTCTTGATTCTGTTCCATTGATCTCTGTGTCTGTTTTTGTGTCAGTACCATGCTGTTTGGTTACTGTAGCTTTGTAGTACATTTTGAAATCAGGGAGTGTGATACCTCCAGCTTTGTTCTTTTTTCTAAGGATTCCTTTGGATATTCAGGGTCTTTCATTGTTCCATATAAATTTTAGGATACATTGTTCTCTTTCTTTGAAAAATGTTGTTGGAACTCTGATAGGGATTGCATTGAATCTAAAGACTGCTTTAGGAAGTATGGATATTTTAACTATGTTAATTCTTCCAATCCATGAGCATGGAATATTTTTCCATTTCTTTGTGTCTTCTTTAATTTCTTTCAGCAATCTTTTATAGTTTTCAGTGGACAGAACTTTTATCTGTTTGGTTGTTTGCTCCTAGGTATTTCATTCTTTTGTTGCAATTGTCAATGGGAGACAATCTGTTTTTTAACTGGAGTGTTTAATCTATTCACTTTTAATGTTATCATTGATATTGTTTGATTTACAGCTGCCATTTTGCTATTTGTTTTCTATACATATGACTCTGGTCTTTTTTGGACCTCTGTTCCTTCTTTACTATTTTCTTTTGTGCTAAATAATTGCTTTCTAGTGTATCATTTTAATTCCTTTGTTGTTTTTGTTTAACCATATTTTTGAGCTATTTTCCTAGTGGTTGCTCTGGGAATTACAATATACATCTTAATTTATCACAATCTGCTTCAGATTAATGCTAATTTAATTTTAGTAAAATATAGAAATTTTGTTCCCATGTATGTCCCTTTCCTTCTCCCTCTTTTTTTGCTGTTTTGTCATATGTATTACATATTTCTATGTTATAAGCCCAGCAACAAAGTTTCATAATTGCTGTTTCGTGCAAGTTTCTTTTAAATCAGTTAAGATAAGAAAAGAGAAAAGAAATATTTATACCGTGTGTTATATTTACCTACATAATTATAACAATGACTTAATATTAATTATTTTTCCTCTATCTTTTATTTTATTTTTTTCCCTTTTTCTCCCCAAAGCCCCAGTAGATAGTTGTATGTCATAGTTGCACATCCTTCTAGTTGCTTTACATGGGACGCCGCCTCAGCATGGCTGGAGAAGCCGTGTGTCGGTGCGCGCCCGGGATCCAAACCGGGGCTGCCAGCAGCGGAGCACGCACACTTAACTGCTACGCCACAGGGCCGGCCCCTCGTCTACCTTTTATAATCAGTATGCACTCATGACATTTTTGGCAGACTCAAGTTATGCCAATTAACTGAAATGATAATTATAGTAATTATTTTATGTATTAGAAATAGTATATATTTTATGTATCATGTAGCTATATATTTCTATTTATATATTTTTGAATGATCTTCCCTTGCCAATGGATGTGTTCCCTACGTTGACCTGTTTTCTTTTCCAAAACTCCCTCAATTATCACTGAGAGCATCCTTGCTTTCTGAGAGTAGCAAAATATTCCATCTTACTTTCTTCCTGCCCTAAGACTTGTTGCAATTGCCACTCTAGAAGGAGCCTGGCTCATTTAAGCAAAGAAAAGTTCAGTGATTCAAATTTGCATGATGTAGTGCACACTACACATGACAAGCTGTTTTAGGCAGGGTACCATGAATGGCTATGTGCAGCTGCATTAGAGATAGAGGAAGTGGAGGCCTAAGAATTATCAGCTCAACTAATTTCTAATGTACTGAGTGTCATTTTTAAAAATCTTGTTTCCATATGCAAGATGTTTCATTTCTGGCACAGAGAGAGAGAGAGAGAGAGAGAGAGAGAATGTATATCTTCCTACTAAATGTGAGGTTTTATTCTATACTGTTACACCAAAACATGTACTTGAATATTGTCCAGAGCTTTTGATAGACCCCACACATGTCATAAGGCAGAAATCATGGCACATTAGTATTTTTCATTTTTGGCTCTGAGAGGACTACTGTGATTTATAAATCATAAACAAACACAAATGTGTAAGTAGAGTATTCGTATATATGGTGTGACGGTTGTGCATTTTGTCTTTTCTTCTGATTCCTATTTTGTCTTTTTCTTCAACCTTAGCTCAAGCACCCTAAAACTGACTCCAAAGTATGCACGTCGATCTGCCCTTTCCAAGCATCATCAAGTATAGGATAGCAATCAGGAGAGAAAAAAAATATATATATATATATACACCTCTCAATTCTAGTTTAATCCCCGATAGGATTCTGAGGATGGCTGATAGCATTACAAATACCATCCAGAATACAGGTATTTGAATCTGTTTTTGTATTAACCATACATACAAGAACGTGGGCTCCTGGCAGCAACAGCAACGCTCATGAACCCCACACCCCTGGCAGCAGTGTTTCCAGTGCCCCCAGATAAGGAGCAGGATTGCAGGTGGTTCACAGGGAAGCAGCACCCAAGCCTGTGGAGAGCCCGCTCACAGGCATTGGCGGAACACAAGACCCAACCAATGCTGGAAGCAGCAGAAGTGCTCACAGCCTGCTGACCCTAGTGGCAACACTTGAGACTGCAGTGACATCATAAGCAGCAAGGCATCAGCAACCTCAGAGGCACAGGCAGCACAAGGAGGGCACTTATGACACCTCTAGCATAGGCAGTGGAGGGTGGAAAGTGCAGGCTCTCAAATACAACCAGAAGCAACTCAAATACAAAGTAACCATAGCCATACTCAAAGAAGAAAGGTGGTTACTACAACAAATGTGCTGGCAGAGGATCAATTCATCGAGTACCATAAATAACTACAGTAACATGGAAGAACAGAAAAAGAATGACAACTCTCCAGAAATCAAACTTGAAGTCACAGAAGACTACAATCTAACTGACGGAGAATTCAAAATTACTGTCAGGAAGAAACTCAATGAGTTACAAGAAAACTCAGAAAGACAGCTCAATGAGCTCAGGAATACAATTAATGAACAGAAGGAGTACTTCACCAAAGAGATTGAAACTCTAAAAAGAAAGAAACAAAAAGAAATACTGGAGATGGGGAACACAATTAATGAGATGAAAAATAAAGTAGAAAGCATGAAAAATACAGCCAACCATATGGAAGAGAGAATTAGTGAGCTTGAAGATAGAAACCTAGAAATGATTCAGGTGGAGGAAGAGAGAGACCTAAGATTAAAAAAAATGAAGAACATCTACAAGAAACATCCAGCTCAATTAGGAAAAGTAACATAAGGATTATAGGTATCCCAGAAGGTGAAGAGAGGGAGAAAGGAGTAGAGAGCTTATTCAAAGAAATAATAGCTGAGAACTTCCCAAACCTGGGGAAGGAACTAGACATTCAAGTACATGAAGCTAATAGAACTCCTAATTAGCTCAATGCAAAAAGACCTTATCCAAGTCATATAATATTAAAACTATCAGAAGTCAATGGCAAAGAAAGAGTATTAGGGGCAGCCAGAGAGAAGAAAATAACCTACAAAGGAACCCCCATCAGGCTTTGAGCAGATTTCTCAGCAGAAACCCTACAGTCTAGGAGAGAGTGGAATGATATATTCAAAATACTGAAAGACAAAATCTATCATCCAAGAATACTCTATCCGGGCAAATTATCCTACAGATATGACAGAGAAATAAAATCTTTTGCAGACAAAAAAAAAGCTGAGGGAGTTCCTCACCACTAAACCTGCTTTACAAGAATGTTGAAAGGAGCTCTCCTACCTGAAACAAAAAGGCAAAGATTACAAAGCTTTGAGCAACACTAGACTATTGGTGGTGAATATAATGCAGTCTACACAGAAACTGAAATATAATAATGTACATTTGAAATTTACACAATGTTATAAGCCAACATGACCTCAATAAAATAATTTTAAAAAATAAAATTATTACAATTTACATCTTAATTTAAACTTAAAACTATCTACTATGGATTAATACCAACTTAATTTCAAGAGTTTGCAAAAACTTTGCTGAGACTCATCTCCATTTCATCCCTTCTCCTTCATAATATTGTTTTCATACAAATTACAGTTTTAGGGTCCGGCCTGGTGGCACAAGCGGTTAAGTGTGTGCACTCCGCTGCGGCTGCCCAGGGTTCACTGGTTCGGATCCCAGGCACACACCGATGCACTGCTTGGCAAGCCATGCTGTGGCAGCATCCCATATAAAGTGGAGGAAGATGGGCATGGATGTTAGCCCAGGGCCAGTCTTCCTCAGCAAAAAAAGAGGAGGATTGGCGGATGTTAGCACAGGGCTGATCTCTTCACAAAAAAAACCAAACAAATTACAGTTTTATATATTATAAGCCATCAACACAGTATTATAATTATTGCTTTATGTAATTGCTTTTAAATAAGGTAGAAGAAGAAAAAAGTTAAAAACAAAATACATATATATTTTCTTTTATATTTAGCTATGTATACCTTTTCTGGTAGTCTTTATTTCTAATTACTGTCTAGTATTTTTCATTTCAGCCCAATGGACACCCTTTAATGCTTCTTGTTGTGTATGTCTACTGTCAACGAAATCTCTAAATTTTTGTTTATCTGAGAATGTCTTAATTTAGCCTTCATTTTTGAAGGATAGTTTTGCTGGACATGGAATTCTTGGTTGAGTCTTTTTCAGCACTTTGAATATTTCATCCCACTGCCTTTTGACCACCATGGTTTCTGATGAGAAGTCAGCTGTTAATCTTATTGAGAATCCCATGTACATAATGAGCCTCTTTTCTTTTACTTCTTTCAGGACTCTCTCCTTGTCTTGGATTTTGACAGTTTGGCGATGATGTGTCTAGGTGTGGATCTCTTTCAGTTTATCCTACTTGGAGTTCATTGACCTTCTTGGATGCAGAGATTAATTTTTCAATTGAATCTGGGAAGTTTTTGGCCATTCTTTCTTCCAATATTCTTCCTGTCCCTTTCTCTTTCTCCTCGCCTTCTGCTGTTCCAATTATACATATGTTGGTAGGCTTGATGGTTCATTTTTCTCCATCTTTTTTACTTCTGTTTCTGTTTCTCACACTAGAAAATCTGAAATGAACTGTCTTCTACGTCAGTGATTCTTTTTTTGCCAGCTTAGATCCGCCTTTTAGCCCTTGCAGTGAATTGTTTATTTTGATTGGCGTATTATTCATCTCCACAATTTCTTTTTAAAAAATTGAGGTAACATTGGTTTATAATATTATATAGATTTCAGGTGTACATCATTATAATTTGAATTCTGTATACACTATCATGTTCACCACCAAAATTCTAGTTTCCATCCAACAGTGAAAATGTTTCCTCTTACTCATTTTGCCCTTCCCCCACCCCACTTCCCCTCTGGTAACTACCAATCTGTTCTTTGTATTTAAGTGTTTGTTCACTTATTGTTTTTTTTATCTTCCACATATGTATCTCTACAATTTGTATTCATTTTTTATAACTTCTAAATCTATGATGATATACTTTGGTAAGATTTTGTTTTCATAATTTCTTTTAATTTTTAAAACATGATATCCTTTAATTTTTTAAACATTCATTATAAATGACTTAATGTTTTTATCTTATAAGTCCAACATCTGAACTTTCTCAGGGACTATTTCTACTCATTACATTTTTTTTCCATGTATGGAACTTACATTTCTGTTTTTTGCATGTCTTATAATTTTATGTGGAATATTTGTCATTTTTAAATAATAGAATGTGGCAAAATTGGAAATCAGATCCCACCTACTCCTCAGGATTGCTGTTGCTACAGTTTTTTAAAAAATCAGTTTATTGAGGTCACATTGGCTTATAAGATTGTATAAATTTCAGGTGTACATTATTATATTTCAGTTTAGACTGCATCATGTTGACCACCAATAATCTAGCTTTTATCCGTCACCATACATATGGGCCCCTGTACCCCTTTCATGCTCCCCCCATCCATTTCCCCAATGGTAACTACCAATTTGTTCTGATTATCTATGTGTTTGTTTATTTTCCACATATGCATGAAAGTATACAGTATTTGTCTTTCTTTGTCTGACTTATTTAACTCAACATAATACCCTCAAGATCCATCCATGTTGTCAAAAATGGCAAGATTTTCATCTTTCTTTATGGCCGAGTAGTATTCCATTGTATATATCTACCACAAACATGTTTTGTTTGGCTATTGTGAATAATGCTGTGATGAATATAAGGGTGCATAAATCTTTTTGAATTATTGGTTTCGTGTTCTTTGGATAAATATCCAGTAGTGGAATAGCAGGATCATATGGTATTTATATTTTTAATTTTTTGAGAAAGCTCTATACTGTTTTCCATAGTGGTTGCACCAGCTTGCATTCCCACCAGCAGTGTCTGAGAATTCCCTTTTCTCCACATCCTCTCCAACACTTGTTATTTCTTTTCTTTTTGATAATGCCCATTCTGATGTGTGTGAGAGATGGTATACCATTGTAGTTTTGATTTGCATTTCCCTAATAATTAGTGATGTTGAATATCTTTTCATGTGTCTGTTGGCCACATGTATATCTTCTTTGGAAAAATGTCTGTTCATATCCTCTGCCCATTTTCTGATCAGGTTGTTCATTTTTTTTGTTGTTGAGTTGTGTGAGATTTTTATATATTTTCGAAATTAACCCCCTGTCGGATATGTGATTCATGAATATTTTCTCCCAGTTGGTGGGTTGTCTTTTCATTTTGTTGATGGTTTCCTTTGCCTTGCAGAAGCTTTTTAGTCTGATGTAGTCACATTTGTTTATTTTTCTTTTGTCTCCCTTGCCTGAGTAGACATGGCATTCAAAAAGATACTGGTAAGACCCATGCCAGAGAGTGTAATGCCTATGTGTTCTTCTAGGAGTTTTGTGGTTTCAGGTCTTACATTCAAGCCTTTACTCCATTTTGAGTTAATTTTTGTGTACGTTGTAAGATAATGGTATACTTTCTTTTTTTTTTGCACATGGCTGTCCAATTTTCCCAACACCATTTACTGAAGAGACTTTCTTTTCTCCATTATATGTTCTTGGCTCCCTTGTTGAAGATTAGCTGTCTATAGATGCATGGTTTTATTTCTGGGCTCTCAGTTCTGTTCCATTGATCTGTGTGTCTGTTTTTCTGCCAGTACCATGATATTTTGATTACTATAGCTTTGTAGTATATTTTCAAAACAGGGAGTGTGATACCTCCAACTTTGTTCTTTTTTATGAGGATTGCTTTGGCTATTCAGTCTTTTGTTGTTCCATGTAAATTTTAGGATTCTTTGTTCTATTTCCATGAAGAATGTCATTGGGACTCTGATTGGGATTGCATTGAATCTGTAGTTTTCTTTAGGTAATATGGACATTTTAACTATGTTTATTCTTCCAACCCATGAGCATGGAATATCTTTCCATTTCTTTATGTCTTCTTCAATTTCTTTCAATAATATCTCATAGTTTTCAGTGTATAGGACTTTAACCTCCTAGGTTAAATTTATTCATATGTATTTTATTCTTTTTGTTGTGATTGTGAATGGGACTGTATTTTTGATTTCTCTTTCTGCTAGTTTGTTATTAATGTATAGAAAAGCAACTGATTTTTGTATGTTGATTTTGTGCCCTACAACTTTACTGTATTCAGTGATTAATTCTAATAGTTTTTTGGTGGATTCTTTAGGGTTTTCTATATATAGAATCATGTCATCCACAAAGAGTGACAGTTTTACTTCTTCATTTACAATTTGGGTAACTTTTATTTCTTTTCCTTGCCTAATTGCTCTGGCCAAAACCTCCAGTACTATGTTGAATAAGAGTGGTGAGAGTGGGCATCCTTGTCTCATTCCTGTTCTCAGAGGATTAGCTTTCATTTTTTTCACCATTGAGTATGATATTGGCTGTGGGTTTGTCATATATGGCCTTTATTATGTTGAGGTACTTTCCTTCTGTATCTATTTTATTGAGAGTTTTTATCATAAATGGATGTCAAGTCTTGTCAAATGCTTTCTCTGCATCTATTGAGATGATTATGTAATTTTTATTCTTCATTTTGTTACTGTGGTGTATCACATTGATTGATTTGCAGATGTTGGACCACCCCTGCATACCTGAAATAAATCCCACTTGATTGTGGTGTATGATCCTTTTAATGTATTGTTTTATTCAATGTCTTACATTTTTTGAGGATTTTTCCATCTATGTTCATCAGTGATATTGGCCTGTAATTTTCCTTTTTTTCGTTGTCCTTCTCTGGTTTCAGTATGAGGGTAATGTTGGCCTCATAATAGTGTTAGGAAGCCTCTCATCCTCTTCAATTTTTTGGAAGAGTTTGAGGAGGATAGGTATTAATTCTTCTTTGAATGTTTGGTAGAATTCACCAGAGAAGCCATCTGGTCCTGGACTTTTGTTTTTGGGGAGGATTTCAATTGCAGTTTCAATCTCGTTACTTGTGATTGGTCTATTCAGATTGTCTATTCCTTCTTGCTTCAGTTTTGGGAGATTGTATGATTCTAAGAATTTATCCATTTCTTCTAGGTTGTCCAATTTGTTGGCAGATAGCTTTTCATAGTATTCTCTTATAATCCTTTGATTTGTGTGGTGTCCATTGTAATTTATCCTTTTTCATTTCTGATTTTATTTATTTGAGTCTTCTCTCTTCTTTTCTTAATGAGTCTGGATAAGGGTTTGTCAATTTTGTTAATCTTCTCAAAGAACCAGCTCTTAGTTTCATTGATATTTTCTATTTTTTTAAATCTCTATTTCATTCATTACTTTTCTGATTTTTGTTATTTCTTTCCTTCTACTGACTTTGGGCTTTATTTGTTCTTCTTTTTCTAGTTCCTTTAGGTATAGTGTTAGATTCTTTATTTGAGATTATCCTTTTTTGTTGAGGTAAGCCTTTATGGCTATAGACTTCCCTCTTAGTACTTCTTTTCTGGCATCCCATAAGCTTTGGTGTGTTGTGTTTTCATTTTCATTTGTCTCCAGGTATTTTTTTATTTCTTCTTTTATTTCTTCATTGAGCCAATAGTTTTTCAGTAGCATGTTGTTTTGTTTCCATATATTTGTGAATTTTCCAGCTTTTTTCTTGTAATTGATTTCTAGTTTCATACCAGGCAGAAAAGATGTTTGATATGATTTGAATCTTCTTAAATTTATTGAGGCTTGCTTTGTTTCCCAGCATATGGTCTATTTTTGAGAATTTTCCATGTGCACTTGAGAAGAATGTGTATTCTGCTGGTTTTGGATGGAATGTTCTATATGTATCTATTAAATCCATCTGGTCTAGTCTTTCATTTAAGGCCAATGTTTCCTTCTTGACTTTCTGTCTGGATGATCTACCCATTGATGTAAGTGGGGTATTAAATTCCACTACTATTATTGTGTTGCTGTCAATTTCTCCCTTTAGGTCTGTTAATAGTTGCTTTATATACTTTGGTGCTCCTGTGTTAGGTGCATATATATAATAAGTGTTATGTCTTCTTGGTGGAATGTACCCTTTATCATTATATAATGCAGATCTTTGTCTCCTGTTGTCTTTTTTTTCTTGAAGTCTGATTTGTCCGGTACCAGTATGGCAACACCCACTTTGTTTGGTTGCCGTTTGCTTGGAGTATCATCTTCCATCCCTTCACTCTGAGCCTATGTTTGTCTTTAGAGCTGAAATGGGTCTCCTGGAGGTAGCATATTTTAGGGACTTTTTTTTTGGTGAGGAAGATTAGCCCTGAGATAACATCTGTTGCAAATCCTCCTCTTTTTGCTGAGTAAGATTGGCCCTAGGCTAACATCTGTGCCCCTCTTCTTCTACTTTATATGTGGGACACCACCACAGCATGGCTTAATGAGTGGTGCATAGGTCTGCACCCAGGATCTGAACCTGCAAAGCCCAGGCGACCGAAGCAGAGCATGTGAACCCAACTACTATGCCACTGGGCTGGCCCCTGTTGGGTCTTGTTTTGTAATCCATCCAGCCACTCTGTGTCTTTTGATTGGTGAATTCAATCCATTTACATTTAGAGTGATTATTAATATATGAGGGCTTAGTACTGCCATTTTGTATTTTGTTTTCTGGTTGTTTTATATTTCCATTGTTTCTTTTTCCTTGTGTTTCTGACTGCCATTTCAGTTGGCGGCTTTCTGTGATGTTTTGTCATTTTTATCTTTATTTATTGTGAATCTGCTCTGATTTTTTGTTTTGTGGTTACAATGAGGTTTGCAAAAAAGATCTCACAGATGAGATAGTCATTTTTCTGACAGTCTCTTATCTCCATTAACCTATTCAGGTTCTGTCCCTTTCCTCTTCCCTTTCTATGTTTTTAATGTCACAAATTATTCTTTTTTTGTGTTGTGAGTTTGTGACCGAACTGAAGTGGTTATAGTTATTTTTTATGTCTTCTTTCCCTTTATCCTGTATGTTATAATTAAGTGTTTGCTAACCTATTGTGATATAGAGCTGCAATTTTCTGATTCTTTTTGTCTATTTATATCTTTGCTCAAAGCTATGTATACCTTTGTCTTTTTGTTTCAGGTAGAAGGGCTCCTTTCAACATTTCTTGTATGGCAGGTTTAGTGGTGAGGAACTCCCTCAGCTTTTTTTTGTCTGCAAAAGGTTTTATTTCTCTGTCATATCTGTAGGATAATTTGCCCGGATAGAGTATTCTTGGATGATAGATTTTGTCTTTCAGTATTTTGAATATATCATTCCACTCTCTCCTAGTCTGTAGGGTTTCTGCTGAGAAATCTGCTCAAAGCCTGATGGGGGTTCCTTTGTAGGTTATTTTCTTCTCTCTGGCTGCCCCTAATACTCTTTCTTTGCCATTGACTTCTGATAGTTTTAATATTATATGACTTGGATAAGGTCTTTTTGCATTGAGCTAATTAGGAGTTCTATTAGCTTCATGTACTTGAATGTCTAGTTCCTTCCCCAGGTTTGGGAAGTTCTCAGCTATTATTTCTTTGAATAAGCTCTCTACTCCTTTCTCCCTCTCTTCACCTTCTGGGATACCTATAATCCTTATGTTACTTTTCGTAATTGAGCTGGATGTTTCTTGTAGACGTTCTTTATTTTTTAAAAAATCTTAGGTCTCTCTCTTCCTCCACCTGAATCATTTCTAGGTTTCTATCTTCAAGCTCACTAATTCTCTCTTCCATATGGTTGGCTGTATTTTTCATGCTTTCTACTTTATTTTTCATCTCATTAATTGTGTTCTCATCTCCAGTATTTCTTTTTGTTTCTTTCTTTTTAGAGTTTCAATCTCTTTGGTGAAGTACTCCTTCTGTTCATCAATTGTATTCCTGAGCTCATTGAGCTGTCTTTCTGAGTTTTCTTGTAACTCATTGAGTTTCTTCCTGACAGTAATTTTGAATTCTCCGTCAGTTAGATTGTAGTCTTCTGTGACTTCAAGTTTGATTTCTGGAGAGTTGTCATTCTTTTTCTGTTCTTCCATGTTACTGTAGTTATTCACGGTACTTGATGAATTGATCTTCTGCCAGCATATTTGTTGTAGTAACCACCTTTCTTCTTTGAGTATGGCTTTGGTTACTTTGTATTTGAGTTGCTTCTGGTTGTATTTGAGAGCCTGCACTTTCCACCCTCCACTGCCTATGCTAGAGGTGTCATAAGTGCCCTCCTTGTGCTGCCTGTGCCTCTGAGGTTGCTGATGCCTTGCTGCTTATGATGTCACTGCAGTCTCAGGTAACGCCACTGGGGCTGAGAGCACTTCTGCTGCTTCCTGGGTCGACTGGGTCTCATGTTCTCCCCCTGGCTCTCTGCGGGCTCTCCATGGTCTCAGATGCTGCTGCCTCATGCACCTGTGCTGCTGCAACCAGGTTGTCTGGGGGTGCTAGTTGTACTGCTGTCATGGGTGCTGGGTTCCCAGGCGCTGCTGTCACTGCCAGGGTCCTGGGCACTCAGGAATTTGTATGCACCCCCTGCTGCTTGTAGAGCTGGTGTCAGGGGTACTGTCACCGGGGGATGGGTCACCAGTTTTTCTGTGGTTCCTGAAGCCTCTCGTTGTAGGTTCCACATGCCACCTCTCGGGGGGGGGCGGGATTAGGGGCTAAGCAGGGATAGATTATTGTTGCTGCTCCCTCTGCAGCCTCTGGTCTCTGGCGCTAGGTGGTGTGTTTTGAAAACTCAGGTCAGGGCGCCCCACCCCAACCAGGAAAATATGTTTTCTATACTATCCTCACTGTTGGAAAGACCTGGCCACTCCCAAGGGAGGGGAAGGGGGCGTGCACACTGGATCTGCTGAGAGATGGACAGGGAACAAACTGCACCTGTTTTTTCTGCTCTTGCCACTTCCACTCACAGTCACACAAGCCACAGCACCTGCTGCCTCCACTTCCCTCACAGTTGCATGAACCATGGCACCTGCTGTTTCTGTTCCCACAGTGATTGTAGGCACGTGCAACAGCATGAGGAGCCACATCCTGACTCACTGTTGCCAGGAATGGGGCAGAGCCTGCTTCCCAAGTTCTGCTGCCCCACAAGGGTCCAGTCCACCCACCTTCAGATTTATAGATGCCTGGATCTCTTATGCATCCTGTTGTGCTGTGTAAGGAATCCTCTGTTGGTCAGTGGATGTCTGATTGGTTGTAACTTAAAGTGGAGAGAAAAAGGGAACAACTCACTCTGGCATGATGCTGACATCACTATGTAATTATAGTTTTTAAGGCAACAACTAAGAAAATAACTCAAAAGAAACAACAAAGTATTTAAAATGGCATAATAGAAAATGTTGATTTAACACATAAGATGACAATAATGGAGGAATACAGGAATAACCCTACATATGACTCTACAAGACAATAGGAGGAGGGAACACTGCCCAACTTATTATGAAAGGCCAGTATTACCTTGATATCAAAACCAGAAAGATATTACAAGAGAAGAAAACAACAGACCAATATCCCTTATAAATATGGATGCA
The DNA here is from genome assembly GCF_057802395.1 of Ceratotherium simum simum. NCBI lineage: Eukaryota > Metazoa > Chordata > Mammalia > Perissodactyla > Rhinocerotidae > Ceratotherium > Ceratotherium simum. The sequence goes on from NC_141940.1 coordinate 85,461,305, forward strand.
AAACTCCTTAAAAAATATTAGCAAACTGAATTCAGCAGTATGTAAAAAGGATTATACACCATGATTAAGTTGGATTTATATCAGGAATGCATGGCTGTTTGAACATAGAATAATGAATCAGGTAATGCAATGTACTGATAAAATAAAGGGCAAAAACTACATGATCATTTCAATAGATACAGAGAAAGCATTTGACAAAATCAAATACCCTTTCATGATAAAAAAAAAAAAGCACTCAAAAAATTAGGAGTAGAAAGGAACTTCCTGAACTTGATAAAGGCCATGCACAAAAAACTCACAATTAACATCACACTGAAAGGCTAATGACTGAATGCTATGCTCATAACATCAGCAGCAAGTCAAAATTTTCCACTCTTGCCACTGCTATTCAACATTTTACTTAAGGTTCTAGCCAGGTAATTAGGCAATAAAAAGAAAAACCCATACAGATTGGAAAGTAAGAAATAAAACTATCTCTATTTGCGAATGATATGATCCTGAACATAGGAAATCCTAAGGAATCCACAAATAAACTAGTAAAACAAATAAACCAGTTAAGCAAGTTTGCATGAACAGAGCCCAGAAGGAGAGGAGAAAAAAATGGGATTGAAAATGTATTTGAAAAAATAATGGCTGAAAACTTTCCAAATTTGGCAAAAGAAATAAACCCACAGAATCAAGAAGTGAGCAAATCCCAAAGAAATTTGCACTGACATGTCATAATTAATTTCTGGAAAGAAAAAATAAATTGTGAAAATAGCAAGAGAGAATGACGTATTATCTAGAGGATGACACCAATTTGAATGACAGTAGTTTTCTTATCTGCAACTATGAAGGCCAGAAGCAGGTGGTGGAACATTTTTCAAGTGCTGAAAGACGACACCTTCCAACCCCTAATTTTGTATCTGCTGAAAATATCTTTCAAGAATAAAGGGTAAATACAGACATTCTCAGACTAAGAGAAAATAACAGCTTGTTACTCACAAATCTATCCTTAAAGAATGGCTAACAGAAGCTCTTCAAAAAGAAATAAGTGATAACAGAAGAAGGCCTTGACCTATAAAATGGGAAGAACAACAGAATGGGTGAAACTAGAAGTAAAAATCATAGACTATCCTTCACCTAATGAGTTTCTTTAATAATATTTTATGGTAGAAACAAAATATATCACACCATCTAATGTGGTGCTTAATGTATGAAGAGGAAATGCTTAATATAACTATACTTAAAAAGTGAAGAGATGACTAGAACAAGGAGACAGAAGTTCAATAAAGTAATAGAGGACTTGAACAATACTATAAGAAGATTGGACCTAATAGACATATACAGAACATTCCACCCAAGAGAATACACATTTTTCTCAAGTACACATGGAACGTTTTCCAAAATAGACCATATGTTAGACCACAAAATAAATCTCAATAAATTTAAAAAGATTGAAATCATAGAAAGTATCTTTTCCAGTCATAATCAAACAAAAGTAGAAATAAATAAAAGTAGGAAAACTGGAAAATTCACAAATATGTGAAAATTAAACAACACACTCTTCAATAACCAGTGAGTCAAATAAGAAATCACAAGCAAAATGAGAAAAAACCTTGAGCCAAATGAAAACAAAAACACAACATACCAAAATTTATAGGATGCAAGAAAAACAGTGACAAGAGGGAAATTTATACTGTAAATGCATACATTAAAAAAGAAGAAAGCCTGAAATCAATATTCTAATTTTATACCATAAGGAACTAGGAAAAAAAGGAGCATGCTAAACCCAACTCTAGTAGAAGGAAGGAAACAATAAATATTAAAGTGTATGCAAATGAAAAAGATCAACAAAATTTACAAACATTTAGCTAGATCAACTAATAAAAAAGAGAGAAGACTCAAATTACTATAATCAGAAATTAGAGTGGAGACATTACTACCAATTTTACAGAAATAAAAAGGATTATGAGAGAGTACTGTGAACAACTGGTATACAAGAGAGTACATCAACAAATTAGATAATCCAGGTGACATGGACAAATTCCTAGAAAAAAACAACCTTCCTAGACTAAATCATAAAGAAATAGAAAATCTGAGTAAAGCTATCATTAGTAAGGCAATTGAACCAGCAATGAAAAACGTCCCAAGAAACAAACTAGACCAGATGGCTTCACTGGTGAATTATGCCACATTTAAAGAAGCATTAACACCAATTGTTCTCACACCCTTCTAAAAAATTGAAGAGAACACTTCCTAACTCATTCTATGAGGCCATCATTACCCTGATACCAAAGCCAAAAAAAAAAAAAAAAAAAACACTACAAGAAAAGAAAACTTCAGACCAATATGCTTTACAAATATTGATGCAAAGATCCTAAAAAGTAATAAAAAATCAAATTCAGTAGCATATTAAAAGGATTATACACCATGGCCAAGTAGGGTTTATTTATGGAATGCAGGGATGGTTTGATATAAGAAACTAATCAAAAAAATATACCATATTAATAGACTAAAGAGGAAAGCCACACAATCATCTCAAATGATGCAAAAAAAGCACTTGAGAAAATTCAACACCGATTTATGATTTAAAAAAACACTCAACAGGGGCTGGCCCGGTGGTGTAGTGGTTGAGTTCATGCGCTCTGCTTTGGTGGCCCAGGGTTTGCAGGTTCGGATTCCAGGCATGGACCTGCACACTGCTCATCAAGCCATGCTGTGGCAGCATCCCATATACAAAAAATGGAGGAAGATGGGCACAGCTGTTAGCTCAGGGCTAATCTTCCTCAGCAAAAAGAGGAAGATCGGCAACAGATGTTAGCTCAGAGCTAATCTTCCTCATCAAAAAAAAAAAACACTCAACAAATTAGGAATAGAAGGACATTTTCTCAATAAAATAAAATCCATATATGAAAACTCCACAGCTAACATCCTACGCAATGATGAAAGACCGAATGCTTTTACTATAAGTTCAAGAACTAGACAAGGATGCCTGCTTGCACCACTTATATTCAGCATAGTATTGAAGGTTTTAGGAAGAGGAATTAGGCAAGAAAAAGAAATAAAATAAAAGGCATCCAAATTGGAAATGAAGAAGCAAATTATCTGTCACATATGACTTGATCTTATATGTAGAAAACCCTAAAGACTCCAGAAAAAATTGTTACACAAATAAATTCAGCAAAGTTGCAGGATACAAAATCAACACACAAACATCAGTAGTGTTTCCATACACTACCAATGAACAATCTGAAAAGGAGATTATGTAATCAATTCCATTTAAAATAGCATACAAATAATAAGATACTTTGAAATAAACTTTACCAAGGAGGCAAAAAATATGTACACTGAAAACTACAAACCAGTGTTAAAAGAAATTAAAGAAGATATAAATCAATGGAAAGACATTCTATGTTCATAGATTGGAAGACTTCATATTGTTATGATGACAACACTACCCAAAGCGATCTACAGATTCAATAAAATCCCTATCAAAATCCCAATGACACTTTTTTTAGAAATAGAAAATACAGCCTAAAGTTCATGTGACACCTCAATGGACATTGAATAGCCAAAACAAACTTGAAAAAAGGCAAAGTTGGTGGACTCACACTTTCTGATTACAAAACTTATTATGAAGCTATAATAATCAAAAGAGTGTGATATTGGCATAAAGTCAGACATATAGACCAATCAAATAGAATAGAGGGCCCAGAAATAAATATTTGCATATATGGTAAATGATTTTTCACAAGGGCACTAAAACTAGTCAATGGGGAAAGAATAGTCTTTTCAACAAATGGTGCTGAGAAACCTGGACATCCACATGCAAAATAAAAAAGGTCAGCATCATGGCAAAGTGAGCTCTCCCCTTAGACTCTCCCCGCAAGATACAACAAAAAGGACATTCATATACCAACAGAGGATGTTCACACCACACAAAATATGTCAGAGAGACCCACGCAGCCATACGTCTGAAGGTGGAGGTGCTGGACCCCCCAGATGTAGTGAAAGGAGGTAAAGAGAACTCTTCTCCTTCCCCAAAGGCAGCAACTACGAGAATGCTCAGCTCTCGAAGGGGGGAGGGGGTGATCCTCCATGGGAAACATTTCCTTTCCAAGTTCCCTAACAGCCCATGGGAAACTCCCACATGGAAGTGACTGAACTGTTGCAGGGGTGTCTTCATCAAGCTAGCACCCGAAGAGAGCAGATAGCAAGGGAAGAAACAGAAGCTCCTGGGATCAGGAAGGAAAAAGAAAGGGCCCCTCCCCCTGCCCAGCTCTCCACTTCAGCCAGTCAGCCAGAGGGCCTGTGGATCACAGCAGGATCAGAATATACAGCTGTTGACTCCCATCCAGTGGTGGCAGGTGGAAGCTGTGACCAGATATTATCACTGTGAGGAGAAACAAATCCACACCGTCAAACAGTATGCAAAATCCTATTAAATCTCCAGACCAGAAGGAAAATGACAGGCACCCAGAAATCAATTCTGAAGGCACAGAAATTTATAATCTAAACAACAGAGAATTCAAAATAGCTATCATGAAAAAGCTCAACGAGTTACAAGAAAATATAGATAGACTGTTCAATGAAATCAAGAACTTCTTCACAAAAGAGATTGAAATTATAAATAAAAATCAATCAGAAATGTTGGAGATAAAAAACACAATGGGATAGAGAAAGAAAAATCTAGAAGCTTTAAAGAATAGAGGTGACAATATAGAGAATAGAATTAGCAACCTAGAGGATAGGATGCAGAAATGCCCAGATGGAGGAGGAGAGAGAACTAAGACTAAAAAGAAATGAAGAAATTCTCTGAGAAATAAATATCAGACTCAATTAGGAAATGCAACATAAGGATTATAGATATTCCAGAGGGAGAAGAGAGGGAAAAGGGAGCAGAGAGCTTGTTCAAAGAAATAATAGCTGAGAACTTTCCAAACCTGGTGAAGGAGCTGGAAATACAAGTGAATGAAGTCAATAGCTCTCCTAACAACATCAACATAAAAAGACCCTCTCTAAGGCATATAGTAGTAAAGCTGGCAAAAGTCAATGACAGAAAAAATACTAAGAGCAGCAAGACAAAAAAATAACATACAAAGGAACTCCTATCAGTCTGTCAGTTGATTTCTCAGTAGAAAACTTACAGGCTAGGAGAGAGTGGAAAGATGTATTCAAAATTCTGAAAGACAAAAACTTTCAGCCAAGAATAATCTATCCAGCAAAAATATCCTTCAGATATGATGGAGAAATAAAAACTTTCCCACATAAACAACAGCTAAAGGAGTTCATTGCCGCAAGACCCCCCACTACAAGAAATGCTCAAGAAGGCCCTCATGCCTGAACAGAAAGGAGAAAGGGGATACAAAGCCTTGAGCAAGAAAAATAGGTAGACAAAATCAGAAAAATTGCATCTCTCTATCAGAACAAGCTAGCAAACAAATACAACACCAACACTAAAGGGAAGGAAAACACCAAAAATAAATATAACCTTGTCACTTTAACCACAAACTCACAACACAACATGGAATAAGTTGTGACAATAATAACTTAGAAGGGGAAGAGGAAAGGGATGGAAACAACTTAGTCTAAGGAAATAAGAGGCTATCAGAAAATGGACTATCTCATCTACAACATTTTTTATACAAACCTCATGGTAACCACTAAACAAATAATCAGAATAGAGACACATATGATAAATAAAGAGAAAACTAAGAAAACCATCATAAAGAACTACCAAACTGAATTGGTCGTGTGAAACACATGGGACGAGAAACAAAGGAAATGCAAAAGAACCAGAAAATGAGTGATAAAATAGCAACATTAAGCCCTCATATATCAATAATCACTCTAAATGTAAATGGATTGAATTCTCCAGTTAAAAGACATCGAGGGTATAATGCAAAGTGAAATAAGTCAGAGGGAGAAGGTCAAATACCGTATGATTTCCTTCATTAAGTAGTAGATAATAACAACAATAAACAAACACATAGGGACAGAGATTGGATTGCTGGTTACCAGAGGCGAAGGGGGGAGGGAGGAGGGTGAAAGGGATAATTCGGTACGTGTGTGGTGATGAGTTGTAATTAGTATTTTGGTGGTGAACATGATGTAATCTATGCAGAAATAGAAGTACAATGATGTACACCTGAAATTTTTACAATGTTATAAACCAATGTTACTGCAATAAACAAAAAATTAAAAAAAAAAAAGACACAGAGTGGCGGGATGGATTAAAAAACAAGACCCAGCAATATGCTGCCTCCTAGAAACACATCTCAGTGCTCAAGACAAACACAGGCTCAGACTGAAAGGATGGAAGATGATACTCCAAGCTAATGGCAAACAAAAGAAAGCAGGTGTTGCCATGCTTATATCAGACAAAGTAGACTTCAAGATAAAATAGGTAATTAGAGACAAAGAGGGGCAACATATAATGATAAAGGGGACACTCCACTAAGAAGACATATCACTTATAAATATATATGCACCCAACACAGGAGCACCAAAGTACATAAGGTAACTATGAACAAACCTAAAAGGAGATATTAACAACAACACAATAATAGTAGGGGATCTTAACACCCCACTTACATCAATGGATAGATCATCCAGACAGAAAGTCAATAAGTAAGTAGTGGACTTAAATGAAAAACTAGACGAGATGGACTTAATAGTTATATATAGAGCACTCCATGCAAACATAGCAGATTACACCTTCTTCTCAAGCATGCATGGAACATTCCCAAGGATAGATAATATGTTGGGAAACAAGGCAAACCTCTATAAGTTTAAGAAGTTTGTAATCATATCAAGCATCTTTTCTGACCATGATGCTATGAAACTAGAAATCAACTACAAGAAAAAAAAACTGGGAAAGTGACAAAGATGTGGAGACCAAACAACATGCTACTGAACAACCAATGGATCATTGAAGAAACTAAAAAATATCTGAAGACAAATTAAAATGAAAATACACCATACAAACTCACATGGGATGCAGCAAAAGCAGTCCTGAGAATGAAACTCAAAGCAATACAGGGACACCTTAACAAACAAGAACAATCCCAAATAAGCAATCCTAAACCACACCTAACAGAACTAGAAAAAGAACAAACAAAGGCCAAAGTCAGCAGAAGGAGGGAAATAAAAATTAGACCATAAATAAATAAAATTGAAAAAAAAACAAAGAAAAAACCAGTAGAAAGGATCAATGAAACAAAGAGCTGGTTCTTTGAGAAGATAAACAAAATTGACAAACTCTTACACAGACTTACTAAGAAAAAAAGAGAGAAGGCAAAAATAAATAAAACTAGAAATGAAAGAGGAGAAATTACAATGGCTACCACAGAAATACAAAGGATTATAGGGGAATACTTTGAAAAACTATATGCCAACAAGTTGGACAACCTAGAAGAAATGGACAAATTCTTAGACTCATACAGTCTCCCTAAACTGAATCAAGAAGAAATAGACAATCTGAATAGACCAATCACAAGTAAAGAGATTGAAACTGTAATCAAAAACCTCCCAAAAAACAAAAGTCCAGGACCAGATGGCTTCTCTGGAGAATTTTACCAAACATTCAAAGAAGATTTAATACCTATCCTTCACAAACTATTCCAAAAATAGAGGAAGACTGAACATTTCCTAACACACTCTATGAGGCCAACATCACCCTGATACCAAAGCCAGACAAGGATAAAACACAGAAGGAAAATTACAGGCCAATATCGCTGATGGACATAGATGCAAAAATCCTCAACAAAATATTGGCAAGTCAAATACAGCAATACATTAAAAAGATCATACACCATGATCAAGTGGGATTTATACCAGGGACACAGGGATGGTTCACCATCTGCAAATCAATCAATGTGATACACCACAGTAACAAAATAAGGAATAAAAACAACATGATCATCTCAATAGATGCAGAGAAAACATTTGACAAGATCCAACATCAATTTCTGATAACAACTCTCAACCAAATGGATGTAGAAGGAAAGTACCTCAACATAATAAAGGCCATATATGACAAACCCACAGCCAACATCATACTCAACAGGGAAAAAGTGAAGGCCAGTCCTCTGAGACCAGGAACAAGATAAAGGTGCCTACTCTCACCACTTTTATTTAAGACAGTACCGGACGTTTTGGCCAGAGCACTTCAGCAAGAAAAAGGAATAAAAGGATTACAAATAGGCAACGAAGAAGTGAAACTCTTGCTGTTTGCAGAATGCATGATTTTATATATATAAAATTCTAAAGAATACATTGGAAAGCTATTAGAAATAACCAACAACTACAGTAAAGTTGCAGGGTACAAAATCAACTTATAAAATCAGTTGCATTTCTATACTCTAATAACGAACTAACACAAAGAGAACTCAAGAATGCAATCCCATTTACAATCACAACAAAAGGAATAAAATATATAGGAATAAATTTAACCAAGGAGGTGAAAGGCCTATACAATGAAAAGTGTAAGACATTATTGAAATAAATTGATGATGACATAATGAAATGGAAAGATATCCCATGCCCATGGATTAGAAGAATAAGCATAGCTAAAATGTCCATACTACCTAAAACAATCTACAGATTCAATGCAATCCCAATCAGGATCCCAATGACATTATTCATGGAAATAGAACAAAGAATACTAAAATTCATATGGGGCAACAAAAGACTGTGAATAGCTAAAGCAATCCTGAGAAAAAAGAACAAAGCTGGAGGTATTGCAATCCCTGACTTCAAAATATACTACAAAGCTATAATAATCAAAAGAGCACTGTACTGGTGCAAAAACAGACACACAGATCAATGGAGCAGAATTGAAAGCCCAGAAATAAAACCATACATCTACAGACAGCTAATCTTCGACACAGGAGCTTAGAACATACAATGGAGAAAGGAAATTGTCTTTAATAAATAGTGCTGGGAAAACTGGACAGCCACATGCAAAAGAATGAATGTAGACTATTTTTTTCACCTTACAAAAAATTAACTCAAAATGGATCAAAGACTTGAAGGTAAGACCTGAAACTATAAAACTCCTGGAAGAAAACACAGGCAGTACACTTTTTGACATTGATCATAGCAGGACCTTTTCAAATTTCATATCTACTCAGACAAGGGAAACAAAAGAAAAAATAAACAAATGGGACTTCATCAGACTAAAGAGCTTCTGCAAGGCAAAGGAAACCAGGATCAAAATGAAAAGATAACCCACCAGCTGGGAGACAATATTTGCAAATCATATATCTGAAAAGGGGTCAATCTACATAATATATAAGGAACTCACACAACTGCACACCAAAAAGCAAACAAACCCATCAAAAAATGGGTAGAGGATGTGAACAGACATTTTTCCAAGGAAGATATACAGATGGCCAATAGGCACATGAAAAGATGCTCAACATCACTAATAATCAGGTAAATGCAAATCAAAACTACACTAAGATATTACCTTACACCCATTAGAATGGCTGTAATCACTAAGAGAAAAAATAACAAATGTTGGAGAGGTTGTAGAGAAATGGAAACCCTAATTCACTGCTGGTGGGAATGTAAATTGGTGCAGCCTCTATGGAAAACAGCATGGAGATTCCTCAAAAAATTAAAAATAAAAATACCTTATGATCCCTCTATGCCACTACTGGGTATTTATCCAATGAACCTGAAATCTACAATCCAAAGAGGCTCATGCACCCCTATGTTCATTGCAGCATTATTCACTCTAGCCAAGAATTGGAAGCAACCCAAGTTTCCCTCAACTGATGATTGGATAAAGAAGATGTGGTACATATATACAATGGACTACTATTCTGCCATAAAAAAGACAATATTCTCCCATTTGCAACAACATGGATGGACCTGGAGGGTATTATGTTAAGCAAAATAAGCCAGACAGAGAAAGACCAACACTACATTATTTCATTCATATGTGGAAGATAAACTAACACATGGACAGAGAGAACAGTTTGCTGGTTACCAGGGGGAAAGGGGTTCTGGAGTTGGCACAAGGGGGTGAAAGGATGCATTTATATGGTGACTGACAAACGATAATGTACAATTAAAATTTCACAACGTTATAAACTATTACAACATCAATACAAAAATGTGGCAACATTGAAGCCCTTGGAAGAAAAAAAGAGGCCACAAATAGATATAAGAAAATTATTAAAGAAAAGAATGCCACTGCTAAAGGCAAATAAATAGTAAAGTTATTGGATCAACCACCTATAAACCTGGTATGAAACTTAAAAGACAAAAGTACTAAAAGCATCTATACCTATAATAAGAGGTTAATGGATAAATAAAATTAAAAGAGGTAAAATATGATGCCAAAATATAAAACGGGGGGGTGTATAAAAATGTAGGGCTTTTCGAATGTGTTTGAACTTAAGAGACCATCGACTTAATATAGACTGCTATATACATAGGTTGTTATTATATAAACCTCATGGTAACCACAAACTAAAAACCTATAATAAATATGTAAAAAATAAAGAAAGGAATCAAAACATAACACTAAAGGAAGTCATCAAATCACAAGGGAAGAGAGCCAGAGCAGAAGAAAGGAACAAAGAAGAACTACAAAAACATCCAGAAAAGAAGTAACAAAATTGGCAGTAAGCACATACTCATTAATAATTATTTTAAATGTAAATGGACAAAATACCCCAATCAAAAGACATACAATGGCTGAATGGATAAAAACCAGAGCCATATATATATGCTGCCTGCAAGAGACACACTTCTGATCTAAAGGCACTCATAGACTAAAAGTGAAAGGATGGAAAAAGATATTCCATGCAAATGGAAACTAAAAGAAAGTTGGGGTAGCAATACTTATATCAGACAAAATAGACTTTAAAACAAAAACTGTAACAAGAGACAGAGAAAGACACTACATAATGATAAAGTGAACAGTCCAACAAAAGGACATAACACTGTAAATATCTATGCACCCAACATAGGAGCACCTAAATATATAAAACAATTATTAACAGACATAAAAGGAGAAATTAACAGCAACTCAATAATAGTAGGTGACATTAACATCCCACTTACCTCAATGGATAGATCATCCAGACAGAAAATCAATAAGGAAAGATTGGCCTTAAATGACACATTAGACCAGATAGACTTAATAGATATATACAGAACACTATTCAAAAACAGAAGAACATAAATTCTTTTTCTAATGCACATGGAACATTCCTCAGAATAGATCACATGTTAGGAAACAAAAGTTTCAATAAATTTAAGAAGATTGAAATCACATCAAGCATCTTTTCTGACCACAGTGGTATGAAACTGGAAATCAATTACAAGAAGAAAACTGGAAAAAGCACAAACACATGGAGGCTAAACAACATGCTAGTAAACAACCAATGGATCAACGAAGAAATCAAAAAATATCTGACACAGATGAAAATGGAAACATAACAGTCCAAAATCTATGGGACATAGCAAAAATAGTTCTAAGAGGGAAGGTTATAGCAATACAGGCCTATCTCAAGAAACAAGAAAAATCTCAAATAAACAATCTAACAGTGCACCAAAAGGAACTAGCAAAAGAAGAACAAACAAAGCCCAAAGTTAGTAGAAGGAAGGAAATAATAAAGATCAGAGCAGAAATAAATGAATTAGAGACTAAAAATAACAATACAAAAGATCAACGAAACTAAGAGCTGATTCTTTTAAAAGATATACAAAATTGATAAACCGTTAGTCAGACTCATCAAGAAAAAGAGAGGGGGCTCAAATAAATAAAATCAGAAATGAAAGAGAAGTTACAACTGACACCATAGAAATATGAAGGATCATAAGAGACTATTACAAACAATTATGCACCAACAAATTGGACAACCTAGAAAAAATGGATAAATTCCTAGAATCAAACACTCTTCTAAGACTGAATCAGGAAGAAATAAAAAATCTGAACAGACTAATTACTAGTAATGAAATTGTATCAGTAATCAAAAAACTTCCAACAAACAAAAGTCCAGTACCAGACAGCCTCACAGGTGACTTCTACCAAACATTTAAAGAAGAGTTAACTCCTATCCTTCTCAACCTATTCCAAAAAATTGAAGGATTGCTTTCAAACTCATTTTGTGAGGCCAGCATTACCCTGATACCAAAATCAGACAAAGACATCACAAAACCATAAGATTACAGGCCAATATCCCTGGTGAACATAGACGCAAAAATCCTCAACAAAATGTTAGCAAACCAAATTCAACAACACATCAAAAGAATCATACACCATGATCAAGCTGCATTTATTCCAGGGATGCAAGGATGGTTCACTATCCACAAATCAATCAATGTGATACACCACATTAACAAATTAAAGGATAAAAATCATATGATCATCTTAATAGATGCAGAACAAGCATTTGACAAAATTCAACATCCATTTATGATAAAAACCCTCAACAAAGTGGGTATAGATGGAACATACCTCAAAATAATAAAGGCGATATATGACAAACCCACAGCTAACATCATACTCAATTGTGAAAAGCTGAAAGCTTTTCCTCTATGATCAGAAACAAGACAAGGATTCCCACTCTCACTACTCTTATTCAACATAGTGTTGGAAGTCCTAGCTACAGCAATGAGACGAGAAAAAGAAATAAAAGGCGTCCAAATTGGAAAGGAAGAGGTTAAACTGTCACTATTTGCAGAATATGTGATACTATAAAAAGAAAACCCTAAAGACTCCACCAAAAAACTATTAGAACTAATAAATGAATTCAGTAAAGTTGCAGGATACAAAATAAACATACAGAAATCAGCTGCATTTCTATACACTAACAGTGAACTATCAGAAAGAGAAATTAAGAAAAAATCCCATTTACAATTACATTGAAAAGAATAAAATACCTAGTAATAAATTTAACCAAGGAGGTGAAAGACCTGTACACTGAAAATTATAAGACTATGATGAAGAAATTGAAGACAACACAAATAAGTGGAAAGATATACTTTGCTCATGGATTGGAAGAATTACTACTGTTCAAACGTCCATAATACCCAAAGTCATCTACAGATTCAATGCAATCCCTATTAAAATACCAAAGGCATTTTTCACATAACTAGAACAAATAATCCTAAAATTTTTATGGAATCACAAAAGACTCTGAATAGCCAAAGCAATCTTGAGAAAGAACAACAAAGCTGGAGGTATCACACTCCCTGATTTCAAACTATACTACAAAGCTATAGTAATCGAAAGAGTATGGTACTGGCACAAAAACAGACACACAGATCAGTGGAACAGAATAGAGAACCCAGAAATAAACCCATGTCTATATGGTCAATTAATCTACAACAAAGGAGACAAAAATATACAATGGGGAAATGACTGTCTCTTCAATAAATGGTGTTGGGAAAATGGGGCAGATACATGCAAAAGAATGAAACTGGACCACTTTCTTACACCACATAGAAAAAGAAACTCAAAATGGATTAAAGACTTAAATGTTAGACCTGAAACCATAAAACTCCTAGAAGAAAACATAGGTAGTAAACTATCAGAATTAGCATCAGTCTTAGCAGTATTTTTTTGGATATGTCTCCTCAGGCAAGGGCAACAAAAGCAAAAATAAACAAATGGGACTACATCAAATTAAAAAGCTTTTGCACAGTAAAGGAAACCTTCAACAAAACAAAAAGGCAACTTACTGAATGGGAGAACGTAGTTGCAAATGATATATCCAATAAGAGGTTAATATCCAAAATATATAAAGAACTCACACAACTAAATATGAAAAAAAATAATAATCTGATTAAAAACTGGGTAGAGGACCTGAATAGACATTTTTCCAAAGAAGACATACAGATGGCCAACAGGTACATGAAAAGATGCTCAACATCACTAATCATTAGGGAAATGCAAATCAAAACCACAATGGGATATCACCTCACACCTTTCAGAATGGGTATTATCAAACAGAGAAGAAATAACAAGTGTTGGAGATGATGTGGAGAAAAGGGAGCCCTCGCGCACTGTTGGTGGAAATGTAAATTGGTGCAACCATTATGGAAAACAGTATGGAGGTTCTTCAAAAAATTAAAAATAGACTTACCATATGATTCAGCAATACCAATTCTTGGTATTCATCTGAAGAAAATGAAACACTAACTCAAAAAGATATGTGCATCTCTATGTTCATTGTAGCGTTATTTACAACAACCAAGATATGGTAGCAACCTAAGTGTCCACCAGTAGACGAATGGATAAAGAAGACGTAGTATATATATACAATGGAATATTACTCAGCCATAAAAAAGAATGAAATCCTGCCATTTGCAACAACACAGATGGATCTAGAGGGCATTATGCTAATTGAAATAAGCCAGATAGAGAAAGAAGAACACCGTATGATTTCACTTATATGTGGAATCTAAAAAAACAAAACAAATGAACAAACAAAATAGAAACAGACTTATAGATACAGAGAACAAATTGGTAGTTGCCAGAGAGGAGGGGGGTTGGGGGGAAGGACAAAATATGTGAAGAGGATAAAAGGTACAAACTTCCAGTCATAAAGTAAATAAGTCATGGGGATGTAATATATAGCATAGAGAATATAGTCAACGATATTGTAATAACATTCTATGATGACAGATGGTTACTAGTCTTATCAGGGTGACCATTTTGTAATGTAAATAAATGTCAAATCACTATGTTGTACACCTGAAACTAACATAATATTGTATGTCAACTCTACTTCAATTTTAAAAAACGGTTAAAATCATCAATTTAACATTATGTATATTTTTCCACAAAAAAAGTTGGGAAGCTAAAGTGACCTAAATAGATCTAAGGTTTCTACACGTCAGTGAAAGTGTTAAAACAGCCATACCAGTAGGTAGTGATAAGTTACATATGTATATGGTAATACCAAGAACAACCACAAAGAAAACTATTCAAAGTTATATATTCAAGTAGATAATAACAACAACAAACAAACACATAGAGACAGAGATTGGATTGGAGGTTACCAGAGGAGAAGGGGTGAGGGAGGAGGGAGAAAGGGACAATTAGGCACATGTGTGTGGTGATGGATTGTAATTAGTATTTGGGTGGTGAACATGAGAACATGAAGTAACCCATGCAGAAATAGAAGTATAATGATGTACACCTGAAATTTATACAATGTTATAAGCCAATGTTACCACAATACACGAAAAAAAAGAAGTCCTAGAACAACAACAACAACAAAATAAGCACTACAAATAATTCAAGATGGAATCCTAAAAATGTTGAAGTAACCTATAGGAAGGCAAGAAAAAAGAAACAGAGGAATGAGAAACATAAGAAACAAATAATAAAATAGTGGACTTAAACCTTAACATATCAATAATTAATTTAAATGTAAATAGTCTAAATATACCAATTAAAAGACAGAGATTCAAAGACAGGATAAAAAAACACAGCCCAGCTGTATGTTGTCTACCAAATCTCACTTCAAACATATTGACATAGGTAGATTAAAAGTAAAAGAGGGAAAAGGATATATCATGAAAAATAAAAGAAAGCAAGAGTGGGTATATTAACATCAGATAAAGTAGTCTTCTGAGCAAAGAAAATTATTGCAGATAAGAAAGGAGGTTACATAATGATAAAGTGTCAATCTAACAAGATGTAGCAACCCTAAATGAGCACACACCAAACAACAGAGCTTCAAAATACATGAAGTAAAAACTGATAAAGCTAAAAATGGAAGTAGATAAATCCACAATTTCAGCAATTGATAGAATTACTAGACAGAAAATCAGAAAGGACAGAAAAACCCAACAACACCATCAACCAACAGGATCTAATTGACATAAATAGAACGCTCAACAATGGCAAGATGCACACTTGTTTCAAGTGTGTATGGAACATTCACCAATATAGACCCTATCCTGAGTCATAAAACAAATACTAACAAATATAAAGAATCCAAATCATAGGGAAGCCTTAAGAAGGAAGGAAATCTTATCACATGTTACAATATGGATGAACCTTGAGGACATTATGCTAAGTGAAATAAGCCAGTCACAAAAAGACAAATACTTTATGATTCCACCTATATGACATATCTAAACTAGTCAAATCCATATAAACAGAAAGTAGAATGGTGGTTACCAGGGCCTGGGAGGAGGGGGCAATGGGGAGTTGTCTAATGGCTATAGAGTTTGCAAGATGAAAAAGCTCAGGAGATCTGTTTCACAACAATGTGAATATACTTAACACTATTGAACTTTACATTTAAAAATGTCTAAGATGGTTTTTAAAAATTACATGGAGTATGTATTATGAGCATAATGGAATCAAACTAGAAATTAATAATGGATATACAACAGGGAAACCTCCAAATACTTGTAAATTAATCAACACACTTCCAAATAACGCATAGGTCAAAGAAAAAGTATCAAAGACATAAATTTTAAAACACATAGAACTCAATGGAAATGAAAAGATAACATATCAAAATCTCTGGGATTCAACTAAAACAGTGTGGAGAGTGAAAGTTGTAGCCCTATGTGCTTATATTAGAAAAGAGAAAAAGATCTCAAATCAAAAATCCAAGTTGCTACCTCAAAAAATTAGAAAAGAGAGAAAAAAAAACTCAAACCAAACAGAAGAAAGGAAATAATTAACAAGACCAGAAATCAATAAAATGGAAACAAGAAAAATAGATAAAACTAATATAACAAAAATCTGTTTCTTTAAGCAAATCAATAAAATTCATACAACTCTAGCAAGATTGATTAAGACAAATAGAAACAAGACATGAATCACAAATGTCAGGAATGAAACAGTGGATATGACAACACATCCTGCAGCTATTAAAAGGACAATAAAAAGAATAAAGTTGGAGGTCTCACACTTCCTGATTTCCAAACTTACTACAAAGCTACAGTAATCAAAATAGTGTGGTACTGGCATAAAGACAGACATATAGACCAATAGAATAGACTAGATAGCCCAGAAATAAACCCTTGCATATATGGTCAAACGAATTTTGGCAAGGGTGCCAAGACCACTCAATGAAGAAAGGACAGTCTTTTCAACACATGGTGTTAGGAAAACTGGATATTTATATGCAAAAGAATGAAATGGGACCCTTATCTTACACCATATACAAAAATTAACTCAAAATGGATCAAATACGTAAACATAAGAGCTAAAACTATAAAACTCTTAGAAGAAAACATGGGGGAAAAATCTTCGTGACATTGGATTTGTCAATGATTTCCTTGATATGACACCAAAAGCACAAGCAACAAAATAAAAAAATAGATAAATTGGACTATATCAAAATTAAAACCTTCTGTGTATCAAAGGACACAATCAACAGAGTAAAAAGTCAACCTAGGGAATGGGAGAAAATACTTGCAAATCTTGTATCTGATAAGGAGTTATGTATTATTTTGCTAGGACTGCCATACCAAAATACTACAGACTGGGTATGTCTTAGTCTTCTCAGGCTGCCATAACAAAATAATATAGACTGGGTGGCTTAAACAGCAGAAATTTATTTTCTCACAGTTCTGGAGGCTGGAAATCTGAGATCAGAGTTCCAGCATGGTCAGGTTCTGGTGAGAGTTCTCTACCTGGCTTGCAAATGGTCACCTTCTCACTGTGTCATCACATGGCCTTTCCTCAGTGTATGCACATGGAGAGAGATTGCTTTCTTTTCCTTTTCTTATAAGGCCCCCAATCCTATCAGATTAGGACCCCATGATTATGACCTCATTTAACCTTAATTACTTCCTAAAAGCCTCATTTCCAAATACAGTCACATTGGGGGTTAGGACTTCAACATACGAACTTTGGAAGGACACAATTCAGTCCATATCTGGGTGGCTTAAACAACAGAAACTTATTTTCTCACAGTTCTGGAGGGTGTAAGTCCAAAATCAGGGTGCCAACATTGTTGGGTTCTTCTAAGGCCTCTCTCCTTGGCTTGCAGATGGCCATCCTCTTGCTGTCTCTTCACATGGTTGTCTTTCTGTGCATATGCACCCCTGGTGTGTCTTTGTGTGTTCAAATTATCTCTTCTAATAAGGACACCAGTAAGATTGGATTAGGATCAACACTAATGGGCCCATTTTAATTTAATCACCTCTTTAAAGGCCCTGTCTCCAAATACAGTCATATTCTGAGATATGGGGGTTAGGGTTTTAGCATGAATTTTAGGGGAACACATGCCCATAACAGGTTAACATCCAGAATATATAAAGAACTCCTACAACTCAACAACAAAAAAATAAACAACCTGATTAAAAAATGGACAAAGGACTTGAATAGACATTTCTCCAAAGAAGATATACAAATGACCGACAAGCACATGAAAAAATGAACAACATCACTAGTAGTCAGAGAAATGCAAATCAAAACCACAATGAGATACCACCTCACAGCCATTAGGATGAATACTATTTAGAAAAAACAAAACAGAAAATAACAAGTGCTGGTGAAGGTGTAGAAAAACTGGAACCCTATGCTCTGCAGCAGGAATATAAAATGGTGCAGCCACTATGGAAAATAGTATGGTGGTTCCTCAAAAATTTAAAAATAGAATTACCATATTATCCAGCAACTCCACTTCTGGGTATATATCCAAAAGAATTGAAATCAAGGTCTCAAGGAGATATTTGTACACCTATGTTCATAGCAGCATTTTCCACAATAGCCAAAATGTGGAAGCAACTCAAGTTTCCATCAATGAGTGAATGGATAAACAAAATGTGGTATATTCATACAATGGAATATTATTCAGCCTTAAAAAGGAAGGAAATTCTGACATATGCTACAAAGTGGATGAACTTTGAAGGCATTATGCTAAACGCCAGTCACAAAAGGACAAATACTGTATGATTCCAGTTATATGAGGTATCTTGAGTAGTCAAATTCATGGAGACATAGAGTAGAATGGTGGTTTCCAGGGCCTTGGTATAGAGTTTCAGTTTTGCAAGATGAAAACGCTCTTGAGGAGAGAGTCAAGATGGCAATGTAGGCGGACTCTAAACTCAACTCCTTCCATGGACACAGCAGACCTACAACAACTCTTGGAACAATCACCCCTGAGAGAGAACTGAAAACTGGATAAGAGGAACCCCTGCAACAAACAACAGTCCTGACTGAGGTGGAAGAGGCAGAAATTCCCTTCTGGAAGGAAAAAATGCCATGTTCACAAACTGCAACGCTTCACAGCTGCCCGGGAGCAATACAAAGGTACACAGCCCTCCCTGGAGAAGTGACGGACCTGAGAGGGGGAACATTGCCGCTAAAAGCATTTTTTGGACCCAGCACAACCGAGACAATTGTCATAATATCTGGCTGTGCTGGCTACTAACAACAAAGGGGAATACTCCCAGAAAAGCTGGGACATACGGAACTTAAAGCTGGCTCTTAAAGGGCCCATGCACAAAATCACCCATTTTTGGAAAGCAACCTAAAATCACCAGAAAGAAAGGTACACAGTCCTTTGGTGAAAGGAGACTCACCTGATAGGCTCTGGGTGCATCTTGGGGAGAGGTGAAACCTCTCCAGAGACTGGGACATTGGCAGTGGCCATTGTTGTGACCTGGTGTGGGGGTGCTGACACAGACGCTGGCAGATGCCATTGGAGTTCTCAACAATTTATTCCAGCTCAGCCAAGGCAGTCCATCCTAGGGACAGGCCTCACCCAACAACAAGCCATTGGGAAACTTGTGGTGCCTTGACTCTCTGCAGTCTGGTGAGTGGGTCAATCTCTGTGGGGCAGGGTGTGCATGAGGAGTGGGTGGAGCATGTGGGGCCTCTGCCGTGGGGTGAGTGGGTCCATTTCAGTGGGTTGGGGCATGTGCATGGGGAAGGACTGTGTGGACTGTGTGTGTGGCCCCTGTGGGCAGTGGGGCTTGTCAGCTGCAGAAGGCTTGTGCTCCTCAAAGAGCCACATAGGGCATTGGAAGGCACCTTCCAAAGCCTGAAACAATTGGGTACTCCCATGCCTGGAGCCAGCCCCACCCAGCTGCAATCCTCAGAGAACTGACAAAAGGCTTATAGGCTGGACGCCTATGGCAATTGTAAGCCCCTGAGCCTAACAACCAGCCATGCTAGGGACCTACTAACTTAATAGAAAAACTGAAACAGGAATGCAGTATTAGGCCTTGCAGCCAAGTGTGCTGGGGCTCCCCACGCCTGATAAAGAGACTGAAGGGTCCACAACAACCACAGGCAGCTGAGTATTACAACCAGCTGACCAGGGGGACAGTTCAGCCTCCGTGGGCACCTACAGCAAGAGCAGCCCTGCCACAACAGAAGAACACACATAGCCCACACCAGGGTCACTTCTGGAACATTTGGAACTGGTGATGAGAAGGAAGCACGCTGTTGGGCCTCATAAGGCACCACTTACATAAGGTCACCTCTCCAAGATCAGGAGACATAGCTGATCTACCTAATACATAGACACAAGCACAGAGAAAGAGGCAAAATGAGGAGGCAAAAGAATATGTTCCCAGTAAGAGAACAGGACAAAATCCTAGAAAAGGAAGTAAATGAACAGAAATGAGCAATCTACCTGACAGAGAGTTCAAACAAAGAGTCATAAGGATGCTCACTGATCTTGGGAGAAGAATGGATGAACTCAGTGAGAACGTCAACAAAGAAATGCAAGATACGAAAAAGAACCAATCAGAAATGAAGAATACAATACTGGAAATTAAAAATTCACTAGAGAGACTAAAAAGCAGAGTAGAGAACACAGAAGAATGGATCAGTGAGCTGGACGAGAGACTAGAGGAAACAACCCAAGCTGAACAGATAAAATAAAAAAGAAATAAAAAGAGTGAAGACAGTCTAAGGGACCTCTGGGACAACATCAAGCACACTAACATCCATGTTATAGGTGTCCCAGAAGGAGAGGAGAGAGACAAAGGGGCAGAGAATCTAATTGAAGAAATGATAGCTGTAAACTTCCCTAACATAAGGGAGGAAACAGACATCCAGGTACAGGAAGCACAGAGAGCACCAAATAAGATAAACCCAAAGAGGCCCACACCAAGACACAACATAATTAAAATGTCCAGTTAGAGAGAGAATCCTAAAAGTCACAAGAGAAAGGCAACAAGCTACCTACAAAGGAAACCCCATAAGGCTATCAGCTTACTTCTCAGCAGAAACCTTACAGGCTAGAAGAGAGTGGCATGATGTATTTAGAGTGCTGAAAGGAAAAAACCTACAACCAAGAATACTCTATCTGGCAAGGTTATCATTCAGAATGGAAGGAGAGATAAAGAGTTTCCCAGAGAAGCAAAAATGAAAAGAGTTTATCAACAAGAAACCAGTCCTACAAGAAATGCTAAAGAGACTATTTCAGGGGAATAAGAGAAGACCACAAATAGGAAAAAATTATCTATTTCCATGATAAGAGGGTAACGGATACAAATGCCCTAAAAAAGAGAGGTTAGATATGATATCAAAAACATAAAATGTGGGAGGAGGGGAGTAAAAGAGTAGAGCTTTTAGAAAGAGGTCAACTAAAGAGACCATCAACTTAATATAGATCACTGTATATGTAGGTTAGTATATATGAACCTCATGGTAATCACAAGCCATAAACCTACAATAAATACACAAAAAACTAAGAGAAAAGAACCCAAACATAATACTAAAGAAAGGCATCAAACCACAAAGAAAGAGAGCAAGAGAAGAAGAAAGGAACAGAGAAGAACTACTAAAACACCCAGAAAAAATGTATAAAAATGCCAGTAAGTACATACTTACCAATAGCTACTTTATTTTTTATTTTTTATTTTTTTAAAGATTTTATTTATTCAGTTTTTTCCCCCCAAAGCCCCAGTAGATAGTTGTATGTCATAGGTTCACATCCTTCTAGTTGCTGTACGTGGGACTCGGCCTCACGTTGGACGGAGAAGTGGTGCCTCGGGGCGCTCCCGGGATCCGAACCGGGGCCGCCAGCATCAGAGCGCGTGCACTTAACCGCTAAGCCACGGAGCCGGCCCTGCCAATAGCTACTTTAAATGTCAATGGATTAAATGCTCCAATCAAAAGGTATAGGGTGGCTGATTGGATAATAAAACAAGACTCATATATATGCTGTATACAAGAGACACACTTCAGACCTAAAAACACTCACAAACTGAAAGTGAAGGGATGGAAAAAGATACTGCATGCAAATGGCAATGAAAAGAAAGCTGGGGTAGCAATACTCATATCAGAAAAAATAGACTTTAAAACAAAAACTGTAACAAGAGACAAAGAAAGGCACTACATAATGATCAAGGGAACAATCTAACAAGAGGATATAACACTTGTAAATATCTACGCACCCCACGTAGGAACACCTAAATATATAAAGCAATTATTAACAGGCATAAATGGAGAAATAGACAGTAACACAATAACAGTAGGGGACTTTAAGACTCCACTTACACCAACGGATAGATCATCCAAACAGAAGATCAATAAGGAATCATTGGTCTTAAGTGACACACTAGACCAGATGGACTTAGTAGATATACACAGAACATTCCGTACAAAAACCGCAGAATACACATTCTTTTCAAATGCAATGGAACATTCTCCAGGATTGATCACATATTGGGTCACAAAACAAGTGTCCATAAATTTAAGAAGATGGAAATAATATCAAGCATCTTTTCAGACCACAACGGTATGAAACTAGAAATCAACTATAGGAAGAAAGTCAGGAAAGCGACAAATATGTGGAGATTAAAGAAAATGCTACTGAGCAACGACTGGGTCAATGAAGAAATCAGAGCAGAAATCAAAAAATACCTGGAGACAAATGAAAATGAAAATACAACATACCAGGATTTATGGGATACAGCAAAAGCAGTTCTAAGAGGGAAGTTTATAGCAATACAGGCCTACCTCAACAAACAACAAAAATCTCAAATAAACAATCAAAAAGTGAACCTAAAGGAACTGGAAAAAGAAGAACAAACAAAGCTCAAACTCAGTAGAAGGAGGGAAATAATAAAAATCAGAGCAGAAATAAATGAAATAGAGACTAAAAAGCAATAGAAAAAAATCAATGAAACCAAGAGTTGTTTCTTTGAAAAGATAAACAAAATTGACAAACCTTTAGCTAGACTCACCAAGAAAAAAAGAGAAGGCTCAAATAAGCAAAATATGAAATGAAAAAGGAGGAATTACAAAAGACACTTCAGAAATACAAAAGATTATAAGAGAATACTACGAAAAGCTATATGCCAACAAATTGGATAATCTAGAAGAAATGGATAAATTCTTAGAATCACACAACCTTCCAAAACTGAATCAAGAAGAAATAGAGAATTTGAACAGACCAATCACCAGTAAGCAGATTGAAACAGTAATCAGAAATCTCCCCAAAAATAAAAGCCCAGGCCCTGATGGCTTCCCTGGTGAATCTACCAAACATTCAAAGACGACTTAATACCAATCTTGCTCAAACTCTTCCAAAAAATTGAAGAGGAGGGGAAGCTTCCTAACTCATTCTATGAAGCCAACATTACCCTGATACCAAAACCAGCCAAGGACAACACAAAAAAAGAAAATTACAGGCCAATGTCAATGATGAACATTGATGGAAAAATCCTCAAGAAAATACTAGCAAATCAAATACAACAATACATTAAAAAGATCATACACCGTGATCAAGAGGGATTTATTCCAGGAATGCATGGATGGTTAGACATCCACAAATCAATCAACGTGTTACACCACATTAACAAAATGAAGAATAAAAATCACATGATCATCTCAATAGATGCCAAGAAAGCATTTGACAAGGTACAGCATCCATTTATGATAAAAACTCTGAATAAAATGCATATAGAAGGAAAGTACCTCAACATAATAAAGGCCATATATGACAAACCCACAGCTAATATCATCCTCAATGATGAAAAACTGAAAGATATCCCCCTAAGAACAGGAACCAGACAAAGATGCCCACTTTCACCACTCCTATTTACCATAGTATTGGAAGTCCTAGCCAGAGCAATCATGCAGGAAAAAGAAATAAAAGGGATCCAAATTGGAAAGGAAGAAGTGAAACAGTCACTATTTGCAGTTGACATGATTTTATATACAGAAAACCCTAAAGAATCCACCAAAAGACTTTTAGAAATAATAAAGGAATACAGTCAAGTCGCAGGATACAAAATCAACATACAAAAATCAGTTGTGTTTCTATACACAGGAATAAACTTAACCAAAGAGGTGAAAGAGCTGTACACAGAAAACTATAAAACATTGCTGAAAGAAATTGAAGAAATCGATGAAGACACAAAGAAATGGAAAGATATTCTGTGCTGAGGGATTGGAAGAATTAACATAGTTAAAATGTCCGTACTTCCTAAAGCAATCTACAGACTCAATGCAATCCCTATCAAAGTTCCAACAACAGTTTTCACAGAGATAGAACAAAGAATCCTAAAATTTATATGGAACAACAAAAGACCCTGAATAGCCAAAGGAATCCTGAGAAAAAACGAAGCTGGAGGTATCACATTCCCTGCCTTCAAAATATACTAGAAAACTCTAGTGACCAAAACAGCATGGTACTGGCACAAAAACAGACACAGATCAATGGAACAGAATCGAGAGCCCAGAAAGAAACCCACACATCTATGGACAGCTAATTTTAGACAAAGGAGCCAAGAACATACAATGGAGAAAGGAAAGTCTCTTCAATAAATGGTGCTGGGAAAACTTGACAGCCACATGCAAAAAAATGAAAGTAGACTATTATCTGACACCATACACAAAAATTAACTCAAAATGTAAGAATTGAATGTAAGACCTGAAACCATGCAACATCTAGAAGAAAACATAGGCAGTATGTTCTTTGACATTGGCTTTAGCAACATATTTTCAAGTACCGTCTCTGACCGGGCAAGTGAAACAATAGAAAAAACAAACAAATGGAACTATATCAAACTAAAAATCTTCTGCACAGCAAAGGAAACCATCAACAAAATGAAAAGACAACCTAACAATTTGGAGAAGATATTTGCAAACAATGTATCTTATAAGGGGTTAATATCCCAAATATATAAAGAACTCATACATATCAACAACAAATAAACTAACAACCCAATTAAAAAATGGGCAAAAGATCTAAACAGACGTTTATCCAAAGAATATGTACAGATGGCCAACAGGCACATGAAAAGATGTTCAACATCATTAACTATCAGGAAAATGTAAATCAAAACTACAATGAGATGTCACCTCACGCCCGTCAGAATGGCTATAATTAACAAGACAGGAAACAACAAGTTTTGGAAAGGATGTGGAGAGGAGGGAACTCTCATACACTGCTTGTGGGAGTACAAACTGGTGCAGCCACTTTGGAAAACAGTATGGAGATTCCTCAAAAAGTTAAGCATAGAACTACCATACACTCCAGCTATTCCACTCCTGGGTATTTATCCAAAGACCATGAAAACACCAGTGCGTAGATACATGCACCCCTGTGTTCATTGCAGCGTTATTCACAATAGCCAAGACTTGGAAGCAACCTAAGTGCCCATCAAGGGACGAATGGATAAAGAAGATGTGGTATATATACACAATGGAGTACTACTCAGCCATAAGAAACGATGAAATCCAGCCATTTGTGACAAACAAATGGACATTGAGGGTATTATGCTAAGCGAAATGTCACAGGGAGAAGGTGAAATACCATATGATCTCACTCATAAGTAGAAGATAAAAACAACAACAAACAAACACATAGAAACAGAGATTGGATTGGTTGTTACCAGAGGGGAAGGGGGAAGAGAGGAGGGCAAAAGGGATGATTAGGCACATGTGTGGGATGATGGATTGTAATGAGTCTTTGGGTGGTGAACATGATGTAATCTATGCGGAAATAGAAGTATAATGATGTACACCTGAAATTTATACAATGTTATAAACCAATGTTACAGCAACAAAAAAAAAGAAGTTCTTGAGATTGGTTGTACAACACTGTGAATGTACTTAATACTACTGAACTGTACAGTTAGGAATGGTTAAGATAGGAAATTTTATATGTACATTTCATCAATTACAAAAAAATTTAAAAAGAAGCGATACCAAAAATAAATTTATGTTTATTTAATTTGACAGCTGAGCAGAAATGGACCAATCCTATAAACCAGAAACTACCAAAACACAGTCAAGAAGATATAGACAACCTGGATAAACATACAACCATTAAAGAAAATGAATATGTATTAAAATCTCCCAAAAAAGAAAACTCCAGGACCAGATGGTTTCACCGGATAATTTTACCAAACATTCAAAGAAAATATCACCAATTTTACATCAACATGGAAGAAGAGGGAACACTTCCCAACTCATTTTATAAAGGCAGAATTACCCTGATATCAAACAAGACAAAGACCGCATACAAAAAAGAAAACTACAGACCAATATCCCTCCTGAATACAGATTCAAGAATCGCCCCCCCAATTTTAGCAAATGGAATCCAATAACATATAAAAAAGTATGCCACAACAAAGCAGTATTTACTCCAGGCATGCAAGTCTGGTTCAATATTCAAAATCAGTCAATGCAATTCAGCATATCAACAGGATTTTTCTTCTTTATCCTGTTGAAACGTGGGATTGGCACATCAATTCTCACAGAAGAAGGATTCAACAAAATCCAACATCCATTCTTTATTACAAGAAACAAAAACTCTCACTACACAAGGAACAAAGAGGAACTTCCTCAACTTGAAAAGAGCATCGTAAAAAAAACCTACAGATAACATCATGCTTAATGGGGTAAGGCTAAATGTTCCTCTTTTTTGATTTTTTTTTTTTTTGATTTTTTTTTTATTTATTCATTTTTTTTTCCCCCCAAAGCCCCAGTAGATAGTTGTATGTCATAGGTTCACATCTTTCCAGTTGCTGTACATGGGACTTGGCCTCGGTTGGACGGAGAAGTGGTGCCTCGGGGCGCGCCCGGGATCCGAACCCGGGCCGCCAGCATCAGAGCGCGCGCACTTAACCGCTAAGCCACGGAGCCGGCCCATTGTTCCTCTTTTTTGTATGTGAGGAAGATTAGACCTGAGCTAACATACAATGCCAATCCTTCTCTTTTTGCTGAGGAAGATTGGCCCTGGGCTAACATCTGTGCCTATCTTCCTCTACTTTATATGGGATGCTGCTACAGCACGGCTTGACAAGCGGTGCGTCGGTGCATGCCCAGGATCCAAACCTGCAAACCCCAGGCCGTTGAAGCAGAGTACGTGTGCACTTAACTGCTACTCCACTGGGCCGGCCCCTAAATGCTCCTCTTTTAAAACTGAGGACAAGGCAAGGACATCTACTCTCATCATAGTACTGAAAGATCTAACCACCGCAATAAGGCAAGAAGAAGAAAGAAAAGTAATACAAATTGGAAAGGAAGAAATAAAACTTTCTCTATTCATTGACAACATGATTGTCTTTGTAGAAAATGAAAGGAATCTACAAAAAAACAAAAAACCCTGGACTAATAAGTGAGTTCGGCAAAGTCACACAATACAAGATCAACATACACAAGTTATTTGCATTTCTATACACTGACTTAGAACAAATGGAAAACAAAACATACAAAGGCAATACTGTTTACAATTGCTCCAAAGGAAATCAAATATTTATGTATAAATCCAACAAAAAGTGTGCAAGATCTCTATGATGAAAATTATGCATTGCTGACAAAAGAAATCAAAGAAGACCTAAATGCCAAGAACTGGAGAAGGAGCAGCCTAGGCCAACCATCTCACCAACATTCAACTAACAGGAAGGAGGAAAGATAGAACCATGCAGCCCCTCCCTTACACATTAAAAAAAGCACACCACGTACTAGAGAATATCAACCCAGAGAGAACAACATTAAGACATATTCTAGCAAAATTACTGGACCCTTTTTTAAGGCAAAATATTTTGGGCATTGTTATGAGAGGTTTGGGGATTTGATCGGAGATGTAAAAGAAATTTTTCACTCTAAATAAATGGATTGAAGGTATATTTTATTATATAGAGGATAGTAAAGGCGATAGTCCGCAAATAGATCCGAATAGGTCAACTAATAACAGGGGGAAAACATCAGCTCGACTGGAAAGGGAAAACATCCATATTGGCTGAGATAGTAGCAGATTTGAATAGGTCATATAATAATAGGGAAAAATATCAGATTGATCGGAAAGGGAAACCTCAGGTCGACTGAAGGGAAATGACATAAATTAACCGGAAAGAGAAACATCAGGTTGATCGAAAAGAGAATATATCAGATTAATTATTTTATAATAAATCAATTATTTATAACATCCATGTCCCACTGTCAGGAGAGTCCTGTCAATTGACATGGCTGGGCAAGGATCACATGTCCTGGGCAAGGCGTCCCTTCCACGGGTGGAACTCTCGCCAGGCCTCGGTTTTCAGCAGTTTATATAAGCAGTTACAGAGTTTATAGAGCAAGTATTTAGTGTTTCCATGCACAAATGGTTATCAGTGGCATACGTGCATTGAGCCCCCTGGCTATCATCCCAGCCAAGTAGTTGTGTACATGCATTGTTTACCCTGCTTATCGTTCCAGCCCGGCATAGATGGCCAGTCTGTGCCAGGCTGCGGCGCCCAAAGGGCCTTGAAATTTTTATATATTGTAACTATCTCCATGGGAGAAGGGCCAGTTCCCACCACGCAGAAAGCAGCTTTTATATTTCTTTTTGTGCTGG
Organism: Ceratotherium simum simum; assembly: GCF_057802395.1. Lineage (NCBI taxonomy): Eukaryota > Metazoa > Chordata > Mammalia > Perissodactyla > Rhinocerotidae > Ceratotherium > Ceratotherium simum. Next base: position 85,490,035 of record NC_141940.1, read on the forward strand.
TGGCTGTAGGTCAATGGAGCGGCCAAACATGGCTGTACTCATGTCAAGACATTTTTGGCCGTGGCCGTCTCCATTAATCATAAGACATTATATGTATAGACAGTGAATTTCGTATATAAGTATATAAGGCATATTTAAGAATTTAAAATTTAATGATGATAATAACTATAAATTTTTTTGTAATAAAGAATCCAAGTCCCAAGGTAACCAATCAAATAACCCCTTAGAATATGAAATATTATTAACTTGATCTTGTAAATCATGTATAGCATCAAAGATAACATTAGATAAGGTAACATTTAGGCCTAACAAATTAGTTTGTAGAAGTTTAGACCAGCCCCCATCACGGCGGGTAGCAGAAGGCAGGGTAATAGAGAAATTATCTTATATTGAGAAGTTGTTTGATGTTTCTGAGACCAAATTTTTCGGCCATTTATAGTCCAGGTTACAGGTCCCACTGGTGTAGAGCAGTTGGTCCAGCAGTGCAGGGTCAAAGGTCGTCCTACGGAGACATTAGTTGGTGTGGAGGGCTGCAGCAGACATGGAGTTGCAGCATAGCATAGCGAGCACAGCAGGAATATCTATTTATGCAAAGAAACAGAATTTTTAGGAACATGATATAATTGTTTACTTTTTGGATATAGGACTATAAGTGTTGTAGTGGGCCCTTGGGCCACTACTTCTGCAACACGGGGAGCCGTGTTGGGTGGGTGTGTCACTCACACTTTGTTCCAGGTTTTCATCTATCTGTAAACACAAATCCTTGTATTCCTCTTTTAGTTAATTCAGTTGGAGGTTGTGCCTGTGACACACTTGGAGTCAGGAGGGGAAGCACCAATAATTGTCCCATTCGTTCCCCAGACTCTATAGTTAGTATTGTGTCATTACCATTATATAATATAAATTTTATTTTTTTTGGTAATTTGGATTAATGACTCCTCCTAGTACATCAATATCTTTTGTTGCTAGTCCAGAGCGTCCTTTTAACAAACCAAAGGTGTTTTTGGGAAATTGTACCCCTATCCCAGTAGGGACTATAGATTGCTTCTTAGGGGGCAATTGAATAGAATAAACAGTGGTTAAGTCCAATTCAGCCGCTTCGGCCGTGGCACGAAAAGACGGGTTAGCAGATTGAGTCAAGGGCCAACAGGTTAAGGTCATAAGCTCATGGGTGGTGGCTGCCACTTTTGTAATATTTGCTGGTAATAACCTTGACAGAGGAGCAGTACTTAGATGTTTGCGCCACCCCTTTAATGAGCCATGACTGAGTTTTTTCAATTGTTGTTTAAGCAATCTATTTATTCGTTTTATGAGGCCTGCAGCTTGGGGGTAATAAGGTATATGATAAATCCATTCTATACGATTTTTTTTTGTATAAGTTTGAATCAACTTACCTGTAAAGTGAGAACCGTTGTCATTCTGAATCTGCCTTGGTGTTTCATAGAATTTTATGGCACTCTGTTGGGTGGCTGCTTTAGCCGGCAAAGCTAATAAATAACCAGAATATGTATCAACAGCAGTGCAGGCATAAACACAGCCACAAGAATTTGGCAATGGTCCAATAAAATCTATTTGCCAGGTATGGGCGGGAAATAATCCCTTTTGAATATGACCTTGATAGGGGTGTGAAACTCCCCGTTTGTTTAACTGTTGGCTTAATTGACATTGTTGTACTGCAGTGGCAATATCATCATGACAAGGATTCCCTTTTGTTGTGCCCACCTGTATGAAGTTTGTTCTCCCAAGTGCCCACTCTTTTCGTGGACCCATTGTGCTAAGCCTGGGTTGTGTGCTGTACGACTTTGCATCAGCTGATCAGCATAAGAGTTCTACTTTTGTTTTGTAGAAATTAAAGAACTGTGAGCATCAACATGAAATATAGTAACAATTGTATTTTGGCACCATAATCATATGTCTTTCTATAATTTTTTTAAGTTAAAAAAATTTTAATTTTGGCAGAAGTTTATTAAAAATATCAAAAGATTTAATTAATTAATTTATTTATTTTAAAGAGAATTCTCAGTTTATAAACATTTTATTTATTTATTTTTTCCCCTCAAAGCCCCAGTAGATAGTTGTATGTCGTAGCTGCACATCCTTCTAGTTGCTGTAAAAGATTTTAAAACAGTTGATTAATTAGGAAATAATTTTTAGTTATTTATTTAATCAAGTTGACAACAGAAACAGTCAAAGGCAAATAGAGTTAAAATAGTCAAAAAACAAAAAGAAAAACCTTAATAGAGAGATTTTAGTCCTTTTGAACATAGGAAATTATTTTAACAAAACATAGGTGTTTTGTTTTTTATATAGATTTATTTAAAGGAATATCTTTTAATTTTTACATAAAGAGCAGACTAAAAGTTTAAGAAAATTACCTTTATAAAAGAGAGTCAAATTTTAATTTTTTATTAGCTTATTTTAGCCAATTTGATTATGTATAAAATTTTTTAGGGCTTTATATATTTAGAATGTCTCCCATGTCTTTTTTTTTAGTATTTTAGGATAAACTTATTTTTTAATAAAATAAATAAAAATATTTATATTTTTTATATTTTTTTATGGATAATATATATTTTGGTTTTTTTGTATATAGATTTTTTAGAAATGTGTACTTTTTTGTAGAAAATTTCTTAACATGTATAGAACATGTTTATCCATAAATGTAAGTATCTTTTAGTTTCTCTGAGATAAGAAACCAAAGGCAGACAAATCTATGTTTAGTAACAAATTTTTAATGTTTTATCTTATGTGGAAATGACCCAGAGACTCAATAAATTTTTATTAACTTAATTTAGCAAAACTCTAAAGTTTTAAGTCACCAAAAAGATTTTGGAAGCTGTTTTTGAAATAACTTTGTCTTTTAGAAGTCTCTGTGTATTAATTAAAGATTGCATTTCATCGTGAGAGGTTTTGAATCCTCTCTTTTAAGAGTGACCCTTAAGGTGAACTCAGCTGAAACAGAAGTTTTCCAGAATAGCCATCACAAGTTTAAATTACTTCAAAAGTTTATTTATTTTTATTTGTTTAATTTCAGATCAGGAATTTCCGGGGAGTTGAAGCAGGGAAGCTCAGCAAGAGAGGGGAGAGGAGCAGCAGATTTAGCTTTGGCTGCTGGCATGTTTACTTACTTAATTATTTTCTCTTAAAGAGGCAGTACAGTATTTCTGATTTTATTTAAAAACCTCAAAAGATTAAAATAGGCTTCCCACTAGTTGTTTAACTTTTTAGCTGGCTTTTTCCAATTGCATAAGCAAATATATCAGTTTTGGTAAACTGAAATTGCCCCGTTTTGGCCATTTTTTTCTCTGGAGTCTATGGGATATTGTGGCCATGTGGTGTTACAAGAAAAAACTATCTTCTTCTTGGACATGGGCTCCTAGCTGAAGTCAGCCCATTTAGCCAAGAGGTGGCCCAGAGGGCTTTTTTTGGGGGCAGATGGAATTGCCCCCCTTCAAAATTACAAACATACAGAACAGACAGTCAAATGGGATCCCAAACAGAACAGACAGATGTATCTAACAGATTCTGGGTAAAAGTCCTACAACTATTCCCACTCCAGTAGGGATAGCCCTGCCTCTTAAAGAGACAGGACCCCAGATGGAAGGGAAGGGAGTTGGTTTAAGCAAAAACAAATAAACAAATAGACAAACAAACAAATAATTCTAGAGCCTGTTTCCCTGTCATAAGAAAACATGTCCAGGGTCAGTGGTGCTGGGTCAGATGGAAAGCACTGGGAGCAGTCCCTAGGGCAAATCACCTAGGCAGCTGCTGGACTGTTTCCCAGGACATCCCACCCGGCCCAGGGCCGCCGAGCCACGGACAATGAGCCTCCCGGCTGGCTCGCCAAATTATTATTGGACACACATTCAGGCTCTCTATTTGTCACTTAAGAGGGGCCAAATAAAACTAGAATGCCAGGCTCATGGCAAGGAAAGTGTTCCTATTTTGGGTGACATCAGCCAGGACTGTAAATCTGAAACTTTTTTTTTTCAAGTGTACCTTCTCCCTTGTATTTTATCCCTATCTTCCACAGCCCGACGATAAGCAGTCAATAAACACCAACCTCGCCGTGCCAGAAAAGAAACATCATCTCTTTCTTTTTTTTTTCCACCGTCTGCAAAGCTTTGGTCACATCCCATGATTCATATCTCGCAGACGAACATCCCAAGATTCACATAATCCTGACCTATGAGCCCACTCCCCAGCCAGAGTGCAAGAGGGAGGGTCCTCATCCTGGGATCTCTTCCACCTTGGCTTCAGTTACCTTTTGTTTGAATAGGAAAGCCATCTCCTTAATCGAATCCCGCTCACAGCGCCAATTATGTTATGAGAAGTTCAGGGATTTGATCGGAGACGTAAAAGAAACTTTCCACTCCAAACAAATGGACTGAAGGTATATTTTATTATATAGAGGATAGTAAAGGCGATAGTCCGCAAATAGATCCGAATAGGTCAAATAATAAGAGGGAAAAAACACCAGCTCGACTGGAAAGGGAAAACATTCACATCGGCTGAGATAGCAGCAGATTTGAATAGGTCATATAATAAGAGGGAAAAATATCAGATTGATCGGAAAGGGAAACACCAGATCGACTGAAGGGAAGTGACACAAATTAACTGGAAAGAGAAACACCAGGTTGACCGAAAAGAGAATACATCAGATCAATTACTTTATAATAAATCAATTACTCATAACATCCACGCCCCACTGCCGGGAGAGTCCTGTCAATCGACACGGCTGGGGAAGGATCACACGTCCTGGGCAAGGCGTCCCTTCCACAGGTGGAATTCTCACCAGGCCTTGGTTTTCAGCAGTTTATATAAGCAGTTACAGAGTTTATAGAGCAAGTATTTAGTGTTTCCATGCACAAATGGTTATCAGTGGCATACGTGCATTGAGCCCCCTGGCTATCGTCCCAGCCAAGTAGTTGTGTACATGCATTGTTTACACTGCTTATCGTCCCAGCCCAGCACAGATGGCCAGTCTGTCCCAGGCTGCGGTGCCCAAAGGGCCTTGAAATTTTTACACATTGTAACTATCTCCATGGGAGAAGGGCCAGTTCCCACCACGCAGAAAGCAGCTTTTATATTTCTTTTTGTGCTGGTGGCTGTAGGTCAATGGAGCGGCCAAACATGGCTGTACTCATGTCAAGACAGACATTTAGGTAAAAAAAAAAGAACTTGTGACTCACAAAGTTAAAAAATTTAGATTATCACCAGACTTTTCAACACAAACATTTTGTACCAGAAGAAAAGGGGGTCACATATTTAATATAGTTAAAGACAGGAAGTGTGAGCTAAGGATTTTATATCTAGCAAAACTGACTTTCAGTTATAAATGACACAGAGAAACTGTCATCAATATGCAATACTCAGAGAATATCGTTCCCATGAGCCCTTCCTGAAGAAGAATCTACTAGAGAACCAGCTCCAGATAACCAGATACATGTTTATAACCAGACATAAAGACCGGTTGTGAGCATTAAACATATAATTATTGTGGAACTAAGAATCAACATGTGTTAAGTGGGAGAGAGTATTATATAAGCTATATGCTCTGACAATGTAAATATAATATGACCATTTTAAAAAATTGGTGGAGGAGGAAAATGAGAACATGTGCCACAAATGTTTTAATATCTCCAGTAATTATATTGGTAGTATTATTGGTATAAATACAAATGGTAAGGAAGGGAAAAGATGAAGGAGAGATCTCTAGATTTGTGGGCAATATTCAACTATAGTGTCTAGGGATTCACATTTAGGTGATAAAACTACAAAAAAATACAAGGAAGTAATTACTGTAAAAGTCAGGATAGTGGATTCTTATTGGGTGCAGGAGAGTCTGTGATTGGGATGTGGCACACGGAAGGGGCTTCTTGGGTGACTAGCAAAGTTCTATTTCATACCTGGGTGCTTTTCACTTTGTAATAATTCATTAAGTCATATATTTGATTCATGTGGCTTTTTGTTTCTATGTTTTATTTTACAACAAAAAGATTATTTTTAAAAAGAGAGTCTCAGAAATAGATTTAAAAGTTGTCCCCTTCCCTCTGTAGCTACAGAGAGTTACCATTCTTCATCCCAAACTATTTAAAAGAATCTGATTTGATAAAGTGTTGTTGACTTGAAAACATTCACAATATAAATTTTGTTTCTCTGTGCAAAATAGAGACTTTTGTGTATTGAATAGCTGTTATCAGTTATTATATTCTCTCTTCATATAAATCTAGCCTTGGAAATATCATTTGTACAACAGGATCTTGTAAGATTCCAAATCTTGAGAAATTGTTGCCACGTCCTATGAAAATAGCCTCTGAAAGGAACCAGTAATTCTGATTGTCTGGTTGTCTTATTTGATAAATTTTTGCCCTGATAATAATGTTGTAATTGGCATCTCTATGTTACTAAAGGATTTAAATAATTATTTGTAAGGTTGCTCTATCAAATCAGAAGTCAATCATTGGCACTTTTTCCCCTCCCATATCAATGATTTTTGAAAGCCCCCTTACTTTGAAAAATTTCTCATTTTAACCAAAAAAGTATATTACAAGATGGAAAACTCTATAATAGTGATAATGAATGAGCTACCGTTAGACACAACAGGGCTGAATTTCACAAACAATGTTTAGCAAAAGAAGCTAGAGACAAAAGACTATCATACTATATAATTCCATTTATGTAAAGTTCAAAAACAGGCAAACCTCATCTAAAATGTTAAAAGTCATGATATTGGCTAATATTTGGAGAGACTTAGTGACCAGAAGAGAGCATGGGCGGGGGGGAATCTTATGAGGAGAAATAACTAGGAATACATTGAGGTGGGATCCTACCATTACAGTTGTAGGTGGTATCAAGCTAGCAGGCATTTGGAATTGCATCTTATTTTTCATTTGTCATTTTCCCCGGCATGTATCTCTGCAGTTAGAACTTTATTGGAGTGTTGACAGTGGTCTGGGGAAGATTCCATTATCCCTGGGTCCTCTGACAATCATATCATCTTAATATCATAAAAATTATACCAAAATAAACCAAATTCCTGGGAGAGAGACTCAGAAGATCGATTCATCAAAATGGGGGAAGAAAAACAGTGCAACCACAACAAGACTCTAATTCAAAAAAGAAAGAAGAGATATTTAGTTATTATCATCTGTTCAGTGCATATATTGCATCCAGCAGGGCACATAAGCGACAGGACAGTGAATCTCATGTCATCAGTTGTTGGATTACATCCTTGGAAGGGAAACAAGTCTCTTGCCAGCAAATCTGGCTGCCCTAGGTTCTACCTCCTGGCAGATTTCTCTTGTCTTTGTCCTTCAGGGACAGTCCTGGGAGGAACACTGGGGATGATTGACCCCAGAAGGTTGTATGGCTACATCAGCCCATCTCTGGCTGGGGCTGGTATCTTTCTCCTAGAGCCTGGGGATTTCCAGAGAAGCTAAGACTCCCTGCCATGGTGGGTTAAGTCATACACAGGCCCCTGTTCTCAAGGCTTGGGGTTTTTCTGGTGACACAACTCTTGTTGGTGATCTGTCAATTTTGGTTTTGTTTTGAAAGACTCTGTTGTCTATAGGCCAATGCCAGAAATTGCTCTACTATCTTCTAGCATTCAAATTTGGGAATGAAACTACTGAAGTTAGTTTGATACCCTTTCTTTTGTAAGTATCCCTTTCTGTATGAAAAGTTAGTGCAGTGGTTCACAATTACATAGATCTGATTTTTTTAACCTTAAAATGTTTTTTTTATTTTGAAATAATTATAGATTCACAGGCACAGATCTTATTTTGAGTCTCAGCTCTGCCACTTGTCAGCTGTGTCCTTGGCAACTTATTTAAACTCTCTGAACATAAATTAAGTCCTTGTAACATTTCCACCACTGCACTTACCCTCACACCCAACTCTCAGGACCATGCACTTGCCAACACTGATCCCCATCCACAGAAGCACTCCATCAATTAGACGCTGAACCCGAACTTACAGCATCCTCTCCACTACCCCATACCCAGTGCACTAGGCAACACCACTGCATCTACCTTACAGCATGAGAGTCCTTGAAGTTTCTAGGGCCAGAAACACATGGTCCATTATGCTGGCTTTGGAACTTCTCCATCAGTCTGCAACAGAATTCCGATAGTGTTAGTGTCCGTTAACCTATGGTCAGAAAACAAACAAACAAACAAACTTATGGTCAGGACTTACTATCTTGACAATCTAGTGACCTAGCTAATTCCATCCTGCCTCCAATCCCTGTTTTGCTTGGTCACTGCCCAGATCAATGCATTTTCTCATTTTTCCTCTCTCTCTCATGCTCTTGCTTCTTCTACTTTCATGTACTGCAATCTACCCGTTCTCCTTGGTCTCTCAGGTACTTATAATGTGTTCCCTAGAACTTGTGTTCTGTGATACACAGACTCTCCTACATTTTCAACTTCTCTGAATATTCTTTTCTTTTCTTGCCTTAACTCAACCCTAGCTATCCCCAGTCACCCTACTTCTACAGCAGCCCTCTGCAGTGAGGCTACTCATTCTCATACTCCCCACATATAGCAGGGTGGATACATAAATTTGGTGTCATTATGACTCCACAGTGCTACTGTCAACCAATACTCCCTCTCTATCATGAAAAGGGCCATGCTCCTTTGCGGCTTCTGCCATTTGGCTCTACCACTCTTCATCACTGCCACCTACAAACCCATTAGACACACCCCTTCATACATTTATAACATTGGCACTTGGTTCACAGTCCTCTTCATCTCAACTCCTGCCACCATCCTGGATAAATTCAATATTCATCCTATCCAACAACCTGTTCTCCTTTCCTTGATCTCATCTCTAATGCCCTTTTCCTCCACTCATCTCAGTTCCTTATGTCTACAATCACATTCTGGATTTTCTCATAAAGTGAAATTTCTCTACTTCAGAAACTTCTTATTTAAATATCCTACTCTGACCAAAGCCTTCTCACCTTACAGTTTGATACTCTACTGCTTTCACTCCACCTCTTCTTAGATGTCATCAAGATTGATAGGACTGATCCATCTACTTTCTCCCTTTTTTTTCTTTTTCCTCTCACCTGTGTTCTTTTTTCCCCTATCCAAATTAGAATCCATGGTTTGTGTTTTCAATCACTGTCTTGCAAATACTCCCAATTCCCTTTCCCTATTGAGTTTTCTTTGCAACCATTAGACAAATCCCAACCATGGATGACTATGTCCCCTCCCTGCTTGCACTTGGCTGCCAAGCACAGCTACAGAATGCCGTATAATGTGTCATAATGTTACCATTCTAGATAAATAGTAACAAATGAACCCTTTAAACTGCCCAGGGATCCTACTGTACTTCTCTTGTGAATTTACTCCTTCATTAATATCAAATCTCTCACTCTACCTCCTATCTCCTCATACTCAGCAAATGACCTTGTCTTCTCCTTCACGGAGAAAATAAAAGCTCTCAGTTGGGAACAACCTAACCTTTCCACTACTAAATCTAGAAAGCTATCCCTATTTGCACCAAACCTCCCTCTTTCTGTCCTCTTATCCAAACCTCATGCACCACCTGTACTTTCTTCATCCTTCTGGCACTCTCATTATCTTGAAGTATTGGTAATCCCCTTTGCTGCTGTTTTTTCAAATTACGTGTATTGAAAGAATAGTCTATATGGCACTGTCCTCATTTCCTCATCATTCATGCACTTCTCAACCTCCGTCAGTCTGGTTTGAGCCTCAACCACTCCTAAACATTCTCTTGCTCAGCTCATCAATGACCAACAAAATACTAAACTCAATGGCCACTTTTAAATCCTCATCTCATTGACCGCTCAATATCATTTAACACAGAGTTGATTACTTTCTCACATTTTGAACAGCTAGCCTTAGCTTTCTTGTTAAAACATTCCTACCATTTGCCAGAAACGTTTACTATACGCAACAATTTACTTTGAAAACTCTTGATATATTTCTCCTAATGCTCGTCTTCTTTCTTCCTCTTTTTTTCTGTACTTTCCTCTTAAAAAAATCTCATACACACCTAAGGATCAAAGTACCATCTGTATGCTGATAAAAAAACACTCATTATAAGAAATTCAAGCAGTACAGAAAGGTACGAAGAAGAAAGCAAAAACATCACCTTAAAATGCCATACTCCAAAACAGCCATCATTAACATCAGGTGAACATCATTTCAGACACCTCCCAACGCATGAGAAAATGTTGTTGTTAGTTTTTCTATGAGATGATGCACTAGCGGGCAATTTTCTTCTCTCCCTTGGGTTGTGTTTTCCTTCAAACTAGGTTTTAAACCTGTCTTTGCATATTATGTTCCTGCTTACTTTGTTGCTTTACTGTGTTTGTATAATAGCTTGTTTCTTTTCATCTTGTTCACGCTTAAATGGAAAGCCGTGTTCTGTCCACTGTTTTCTCTGATATGGGGTGGGTGAATTCTCCCACACTCATATTTACCTTATCTGGGAACTTCTTGCCCCCCTTCTCAGGACTACACTGTAAGCTCTGTGTCTAATTGTCCATCTCACTGTAGCTTAAGTGTTCCCGGAATGGTGGTAATAGTGGTGGTGGTGAATAGTCACTTGGAAGGTCTGGGCTCTACCACTTTTCAAATTTATGGCATGAGCTTAGCTTCCTTCCTTGGTTTGTTGTGGCTTGGTGTGCTTTTTGCTGGACTTTTCTATTTTTCTTTTGGGTTCATTTTAGTAGGCACTGGAGGAGGGAAATTCTGTGATTTGACTTTATTCCACTATGTTTTTCCCTGGCAGCTGACAGCATAATTTATATTTCCAGTCTGGACTTCTCTTTTGCTCTCTAGACCCATATAACCAAAAGAGTCATTGAAATCTCCCCTTCTGTGTTGTGGCAATCACTGTCCTTGGCCTGCCCAACAACGATTTTCCTGCCCCGCCTTTCCCATGCAGATACTTCACAGAGATCCCTTGATTTCATGGAGGAAATGAGAACTGATCTAAATGAGCGATAGTGTTCACAATCCTCTTAGTTATTGATTGGCTTAAGAGTGGGCATGCAAGAGAGGCTAATTCCATGCAAGAGGAATTCTACTAGGGAGAACCTTCCCTTTCTGAACAAAATGACAAAGCCCCAAAGGAAGCAAAGAAACCTTTTCCCGCTTATCCCTTCTTCCTGCCTTGGACTTGGATGCATTGAACAGCATTTGTGACCATGAAGAAAAAAGCCAAAAGAATGATAGGGATGTCAACATTGACATTTTAAATCACTGAACCAACTCCAACAACCAGCTTCACCTAGACCTTTTGTTTTGTCAAGGTTCAAGCCCCATTTGTTTCAACTACCCCTAGTTGGGTATTCTCTTGGCATCTGCATTGGTATCAGCAGCCAAAAGAATTACTAACTGTGACACATTTATTGCACACACCTCAAAATGAACATAAGTGAACTCATGATCCTCTCCACTAAACTTGATTCTCTTCCAGTCTCTTCTGTCTTAGTAACTTTTACACCATCCACCCAGTTGTCTAAGTCAAAAAACATGAGTTTCCCTTGAGTCTGCCCCCCCACGCACACCTCAACATTTTATCACCAAACGTTGTCAATTCTCTCTTAAATATCTCTCCAATCTTTCCATATCTGCTGCCACCACTCCAGTCCAACTCGGCAGCATCTATTGCCTGGACTACTGACAATGGTACTCACCACATTTCCTCTGGCCCATCTCCAAAACATTCTCCAAAACCAGTAATAGTGATGTTTTTAAAGAAACGTATCTGATCAAGTCCGTCCCCTTGCTTAATATTCTCTAGCAGTTTCCCACTTAGAGTTAAGTCCAAACTCCTTACAGGGCCTATAAGACCTTAAGTGAGGTGAACCTTGCCCACCTCTCTAGTTGCATCTCAAACTTGTTCCTCCTCAATCTCTAGACTGGCATTACTGGTTTTCTTTTACTTTCTCAACCACTGTAAGCTCTTTTTCATGTCAGGAATATATATATAATATTATTTTATGTATATATAATATATATTATATATCATTATATATTTTATTTTAATATATTTTTATTTGAATATATATTTATATATATATTATATATAAAATGTATATGTAGTACATTATATTTATAATATAATTATATATTTTATAGAATGTATGATGTGATGTATAATATATGATATGATATGCTATATAATATATGATATGGTATATAACATTATATATATAATTGTACAATATATAAAATGTTATTATAAGATCATATATTATTAATTATGTATTATATAATTCCCTCAGCCTAGTACACTTTTCTCCCAAGCTTTGCCTCAGTAACTCTTACTCATCGTTCAGGTGTCAGCTAAAACGTCATTTCCTTAGTAAGCCTTCCATGGACCCACGAGACTAGGTCAAATCCTTCACTGAATGCTACCACAGCACCATGTTCCCTTTAAGCACATATGACTTCTAATTATTTACTCTGTTTTTCTGCTGGACTGGAAACCCCTGAGCACAGGCACTGTGTCTGCTTTGAAACAGAACCCTCATCTTCCCACCAACAAATCTTTAAATCTATGTTAACTCTACACCCAACATCTTCTTCCTCCTGTTACAAGGGAGAAAATGCCTCTCCTCCTAACCCTTCACTTGTACTTTGGATCCCATCCCCCCTCATCTTCTCAAGCACTTTGAACATATGACTCCCCCCCGAAACACACACTTTTCAGAGTCATTAATCTCTCCCTCTCCTCTGGGTCATTAACATAAGCATTTAAGCATGTTCTAGTAGATCCCATCTTAAAAAGAAAGAAAAAAAATAAACTCTCACTTGACTCTACATCTGCCTCCCGCTACTCTACTACTTTTCTACTCTCCTTCATGGACAGTTTCACAATGAAGAGATTGGCAAAATTTTAAGATTTTAGAGAGTAGAATTTAGATAGGTATTTATAATAACCCAGTGAAGTCACAGATGCCCATAATCTATGATCCAGCAAATTCCACTTTTAGGTGTATATCATAGAGCAACACTTGTTCAAATTGCTGGCTATGACACTCTAGTGAATGTGTTGTGAAATTAATTTAGTGGGTTGTGACTACCATTAAACAAATGAAGTAGAAGAAAACAATAGAAAATATCAGATTGTATTGCACGTAGTAAGGGTAAGTATTGTTTTATGAAAATTTTATTTCATTTACATATACATGGGGGTGCTTGTATGTGTGTAAGTATGTAGATGAATGTTTGTGTTTTCCAGGGCACAATACAAAACATATTTCATTCTGGGGTTTCTGTCAAAAAAGTTTGCAAAACACTGTCCTAGAGAATCTCTTGAACGTGTGCCAAAGGAGATCTATACAAGAGTGTTCACTGCAGCATTGATCAAGCCCTAGGAAAGAGGCTGACTGGCTTGCACAGAGGGTCCCTTATAATTCACCTAGTCATTAAGAGCCTCCTTCACAGTAGTGGCTGTTTGGTGAGCATTCACATGGGACACTAATATTCTCAAATTCTGGGTCTGTTTGGAGAGGTCCATCCACATACCTCCTCCTCAAACCTTGTCGCCAATCTGCCAATCTTATTCCATCTCCCAATCATTAACCCCATACATCAATGTAAATCCTGACTTCAGTCCTCTGTACCTTTTGGGAAAATGGGCAGACAGTAAGATGTATTTATCAAAGTTCTGCTCACTGTGAGGATTTCCCTTTCCCCACTGTACTTCAGGGCCACATCTCATTGGGACTGTAATATCATAGCAGTCCATTTCCACGTGGTTCCAGCTCATCCTGTAGAGCCCTTCATTAAACCAGACTATGGGGTCTTTCTCCCCAGTCACCAGGTCATAAGAAACTCCCAGCGAACCCGTATGTGTGGGTTGAGGAACAGGTGACGGCATAGGGAGGAATAAAAGCTCAATTTTGACTATACCCTTTTCCTTTGGTGATGGAGTTCTACCGGCTACACTAGACCTTATGACTTAGTGGATTCGTCAACACCCAGTGCACGATGGGCGGCTCAAGTCACATATTATCTGGTTTCTCACAGTCAGTCTCTACCAGGGCCAGTAGCAAGCTAGGAGCTGTTTCTCAAAAAGACAATAGCTAGGCAAGGATTTGCTTCAAACCTATGGTCCACTGATATGATTCTCTTATCAGGGATTACCGCAGACTCCACATAGTATCGTGATCTGTTACAGACACTTCAAGCACCACTGGACTCCCTTGGTCATAAGGGCTTCATGGCAGAGCTGCTTGAATTGCAGCCTGGGACAATCAGAGGGCTTCCATTTGCTCTGGGTCCCACTCAGTACTGGCCGTTTTACTTGCCACCTACAGAATGGGTTGGAGCAGGACACCCAAACGTGGAAAATTTTATCTTCAACACAAATTGGCCCACCAAGCACTGTGCCTTATTACTGGTAGGGGATGAAAATTGAAGCACCTTGTCTTCTACATTGGAGGGAATATCTTGACATGTCTCAAGCCACTGGCTCCCCAGCAAGTTCACAGAGGGAGCAGGCTCCTGTAATTTCAAAGGATTTAGCTCAAAGCCTCTGGAACTTCATGAGTCTTTCCAAGGTATCTAGGGTACTTGCTCCTTCCTCCTTTCTAGGTCCTATCACCATGATGTCATCAACAGTGGACTAGCATAATTCCCATTGGATGGTGGCGTGGTTAAAATCTCCAAATACTAAACTGATGATCAGACTTGGAGATATATCTCTGGACAGGACAGTAAACATATAGAATTTTCTATGCCAGGAAAAGCAAACTGCTTTTAGTGTTCTCTGCTTACTGGAATCTAGAAAAGAGTATTGATTTGCTTCAGTAAAGAGGCCACATCTGGGACAGCAACTGCTGTGGAGTCACCACCTGATTATATTTATGATAATCCACAGCATGAGCTCCAATGTCCATCCATCTCTTGCACTGGCTAAAATTGGAATGGGAATGAGATACAAATCACTACCTCTGCATCTTTTAATACTTTCTTGGTGGTACAAAATTTCTGGCATTTCCACAAGTGTGTGATATTGCTTTTGATTTAGTACCCTGTTAGGGAGGGGACAATCTAGTGACTTCTTAGCCCTTCTTAGCACAATAGCTCTTACTCCATGGATTAGAGAGGCAATGTGGGAGGTTCTTCCAGTTCAAAATTCATCATCTGACCCTCATGAACCTCCCTCTGGCTGATGGACCATGGTGACATTCTGCATTCCAAGGCATTGGTATTAGTTTAGAGTCAGTGTCCAATAACCACTAAAAGGTTTGGGTGTTTCCCTTTCTGTGGTGCACATGTGCTTAACTAAACGGCTGCAAGTCCCTTGGAGAAATGCTAGAATGATGGTTCACATTATACATTTGTGTTTGTTCCCTGGCTTTCCCTTCATTTGAAGGGCTCTGGGTCTGTGAATTGACTCAAGACAGGGACTGAAGTTCAGTGGATGGTGATTCAGATGACTCTTTCTTCAACAGACCTCCAGCGTTCTAAAAATTGTCTTTACACATATAAAATATGCCAGTTTGCAATCAGTTTTCTTTTTTTTTTCTTCTTCTTTTTTTTTTTTTTTGTGAGGAAGATCAGCCCTGAGCTAACATCCATGCCAATCCTCCTCTTTTTGCTGATGAAGACCGGCCCTGAGCTAACATCTATTGCCAATCCTCCTCCCTTTTTTTTTTCCTCTTTTGCTCCCCAAAGCCCCAGTAGATAGTTGTATGTCATAGTTGCACATCCTTCTAGTTGCTGTGTGTGGGATGCCGCCTCAGCATGGCCAGACAAGCGGTGTGTCGGTGCATGCCTGGATCCGAACCCGGGCCGCCAGTAGCAGAGCACGCACACTTAACCGCTGAGCCACGGGGCCGGCCCTGCAATCAGTTTTATTTCAGTCAATTTCTTTGATTAACATTTGTTCCTGCATCTGGGTACAACTTTCTTCCTCTTGAGGTACCTGTTTAAAAGTTCTTTCAGTCCATGTTTGCCTGAAAATATCTTTATTTTGATCTCACTCTTGAAGTGTAATGTAGCTGGGTACACAATTCCAGATTGTCTCCTGGCTTCCATTATTCCTTGCAAAGTCTTCAGTCAGTCAAATTGTCATTTCATGATGGTAATCTGTATTATCTCTCTGTCTGCTTTGTCTTTGATGTTCTGTAGTTTTACTATGATGTGCCTAGTTATAGCTTTCTTTCTTTTCCTTCTTTCTTTCTCTCTTCCTCTCTCTCTCTCTCTCTCTCTCTTTCTTTTCTCTCTCTCTGTCTCTCTCTTTCTCTTTCTTTCCTTCCTTCCTTCCTTTCCTTTCTTTCTTTCTTTCCTTCCTTCCTTCCTCTCTCCCTCCCTCCCTCCTTTTTTTCTTTCTTTCTTTCTTTTCTTTTCTTTTCTTTTAATCCTGCTCAGGATTTGTGCTTCCTGAATCTAAGGATTTGTGTCTTTCAGCAATTCTGAAATATCCTCAGCCATTAACTTTTAAAATATCTTCTCTAGACACTCCTCCTGGGACATATATTAGATGCATGTTGGTCCTTCTCAGTCTATCCTCTGTGTCTCTTAACCTATCTTTCATAGTCTCCATCTTTTTACCCCTTTGTGCTGTTATTCTGGATAATCATATCAGACCTATCTTCTAGGTCATTACTTCTCTCTTCAGCTTAATGGTCTGTTTAACCTGTATATTAGGTTTTTCTTTTCAATGACTATATCTTTCAGTTATAGAAGCTTTCTTTGATTCTTTTCACATCCATCCTTTAAAAATACAATCTTGTTCTTTTCTTATTTTTGCATTACTTCTTCTACGTCTCTTACTTTAACATAACTATTTCTTAGCCTCTGTATGATCATCCTATTAGCTGAAATTCCTAGGGGTCTAATTATGCTGTTTGTTGTTTCTACTGACTCTTGTTCATGGCAGATTGTTTCTTCCTGTCTTTTGTGATTTTGAAATTTAGGCTCTTATTTGGCAGGGCCTTGTGGGAATCCTGTGGATAGTGCCCCTCCAGAGAAGTTTTGTGTTTGCTTCTGCTGGGCAGACAGCCTGAGGTCTCACCAGCCTGGGAGCATATTCAATGTTAATTTATCAGGCTGAAGGATCATGGACCATAGATGGAGTATAAATTCTAACCCCAAATCATCTGAGACATAGGCTCATTTTCGTTTCCAACTCCCTACCAACAATGGCTCTAAGGCCTTGTCTCTCATCCTCACATGGTCATTGAAACCCAATTGCTATGTTACCAAAACCAGTAACCTACCTCAGAGAAGCCATGGTGTCAGCTTATGTGCATACAGCATTGTGTTTTGGTTTTCTCTTCATTCTTGGCCTCTGTGTATTTCCTTTAATATTTTTGTGACTTCAGTTATACATTTGAAAGAAGGTTTGTTCCATTTATCTAACATGTCTAGGAGTTTTGTAGTATGTGGGAAGGGAGAGGGTGTTAAATCAGGATATCTAGTCTTATATATTTCTAGACACAGTCATTCTTTAAATCTCTCTCTGTCTCTGTCTCTGTCTCTGTCTCTCTCTCTCTCTCATCTCTGTGCCTCCATACATGCTATTTTCTCAGCTGAGAATACCCCTTTCTCTGCCTTTTGCCTGGCTAACTCCTTCTGATGCTTCAGGTCTAAGTTTAGCAGTCAGTTCCTCCAGGAAAAGTTTTCTGATGATCCTTGCCACATCTGTGCTCCAGTAGCTCCTGTATTCTCCTACTATGGCACCATTACACTGATTCCTATCAACATGTCTACCTTCCCTTCTAGCCTATGGTAGTAGGTATCTTGGCTCATGACTGTTTCCCCAGTGTCCCCACAGTGCCAAGCACATACTTGTTGATCAACAAATATTTTTTGAGTGAATGAACTTTTCCTCAGCCACTCTAGCTTTGGGAACTCAGGAATGAGCCCAGAGTCAGCACTCCAAGCTATCTGCCTCACTCCATCTCACCATGTCAATCTTGTTCTGCTCATAGGGGATGTCAATGCCACAAAGAATTCCCCAAATCCCACAAAACCTTAGTGGGTGTCCATCAGATTCATGCCTCTAGACTCCGTGATTAGTTCACTATAGCTAGTGATCTGTAATATCAAGCCATTGTGACAACCACCTTGACTTTGCTGCCCATTGTGATCACCACAGCCACATTCCCTGTGATGTTAAAATGTGATTACCTGGCTTCTGCCATTCAGGGATCTCCACGTCTTCATTGAAGCCAGGGATTCCGGTTTAACCCCAGTGTCTGCCAACAACATTCCATGCCTGTTGCAAACATCTGATAAAGCATTTTTAAAATATACTGGCATTTTCTTCACCAACATAGTCTCAAATTGTGGAGGGAGACCCTGTGGTCCCACTCAGGTGACATAGTTAGGGATTAGGGTGACATACATGATAGTTCCCATCCTGCTTTCCCCAAAGTTTTTAGTTACTTTCCCTACAACATACCAAGGTATTTCTTGTATTTCAAATTGTTTTAGAGAGGACAAGGAATGGATCTAGTTCATGTTAACCATCCCCAGAAACTCATAGAGCCACACTTAGCTGCTGGAGCTAGCCCACAAATTCCAAATTTTGCAAAGTGCATCCGTGTTGGCAATTCAGCTCAAAGTAAAATTGTGTCTCCCTCTACCTTCCTACATACTACAAAACTCCTAGACATGTTAGATAAAATGGAACAAATGTTCTTTCAAACTGGACAGCCACATGCAAAAGAATGAAAGTGGACCACGTGCTATCGCCATTCACAAAAATTAACACAAAATGGATCAAAGACCTGAAGGTGAGACCTGAAACTATAAAATTCATAGAAGAAAATATAGGCAACACACTATTTGACATTGGTCATAAAGGAATCTGTTCGGATGACATGCCTACCCAGACTAGGGAAACTAAAAAGAAAATAAACAAGTGGGATTTTATCAGATTAAAGAGCTTCTACAAGACAAACGAAACCAGAATCAAGATGAACAGACAACCCACCAGCTGGGAGAGAATATTTGCAAAACATACATCTGACAAGGGGTTGATCTCCATAATATATAAAGAACTCACACAACTGAACAACAAAAAAAAAACCCGATCAAAAAAATGGGCAGAGGAAATGAACAGACACTTCTCCAAAGAAGATATACAGATGACCAATAGGCACATGAAAAGATGTTCAACATCACTAATCATCAGGGAAATGCAAACCAAAACAACACTAAGATATCACCTCACGCCCGTTAAAATGGCTATAATCACCAAGACAAAAAACAACAAGTGTTGGAGAGGATGTGGAGAAACAGGAACCCTCATACACAGCTGGTGGGAATGCAAACTGGTGCAGCCTCTATGGAAAACGGTATGGAGATTCCTTAAAAAATTAAAAATAGAGATGCCCTATGACCCAGCCATCCCACTACTGGGAATCTATCCAACGAACCTGAAATCAACAATCCAAAGAGGCTTATGCACCCCTATGTTCATTGCAGCATTATTCACCATAGCCAAGAAGTGGAAGCAACCTAAGTGTCCCTCGACTGACGATTGGATTAAGAAAATGTGGTATATACATACAATGGAATATTACTCAACCATAAAAAAAGACAAAATCGTCCCATTTGCAACAACATTGATGGGCCTGGAGCGTATTATGTTAAGTGAAATAAGCCAGAAAAAGAAAGACAAACACTGTATGATCTCACTCATATGTGGAATATAAACCAACACATGGACAGAGAAAACTGTATTGTGGCTGCCAGGGGCAAGGGGGGTGGGGGGTGGGGGGTGGGCACAAGGGGTGAAGGGAGTCATATATATGGTGATGGACAAACAAAAATGTACAACCCAAAATTTCACAATGTTAAAAACTATTAAAACATCAATCAATCAATCAATCAATCAATAAACAAACTAGTTTGAAGGAAAACACAACCCAAGGGAGAGAAGAAAATTGCCCGCTAGTGCATCATCTTATAGAAAAACTTAACAACAACATTTTCTCATGCTTTGGGAGGTGTCTGAAATGATGTTCACCTGATGTTAATAATGGCTGTTTTGGAGTATGGCATTTTAAGGTGATGTTTTTGCTTTCTTCTTCGTACCTTTCTGTATTGCTTGAATTTCTTATAATGAACATTTTTTTATCAGCATACAAGTGGTACTTCTATCCGTAGGTGTGTGTAAGATTTCTTAGAAAGATTGCAGAAAATACACAAAAGTATTAGGCGATATCTCTGAGGAAGTTTTGTATTTATGGTTACATATAGTAAAAATTTCTGACAAAATAGACTTAGAAGAGTAACCAGAGGGTAGGATTTAAATCTAGAAGTGTTATATCAAGGAAGATAAGGCCAGAATGTAGTTTAAATGGGAGGGAGTGATAAGCTTTGTGTTGAATGCTGATGAGACGTCAATGAGATGAAAACTAAAAGTGGTCATGGAGTTTAGCAATATTTTCTTCATTACCAAAGCACTTTTAGGAGCAGTGGAGGCCCAACCAGACTGATGTGGGTTGAGAAGTGCATGAATAGTTAGGAAATGAGGACAGTGCCACATAGAGTATTCTTTTAATACACATGTGTGTTTTCATACTTATGAGATGTAGTCATTAGAGAAGGAAATGTTGTAATACAGTAACATAAGGGGATAATGACTGAAGCTTGATGCTAGAAAATGCAGGAAGGGAACTAAGTGCAGGTGGTGGGTGAGTTTTAGTTAACAGGAAGGAAGGAGAGGAGGTTGGGGAAAACGGAGATAGGTTTATAGATTTAGTGGTGAAAGGTGTAGTTCATCTATACTGTAGTATGTTTCAGTACTTCATCCCTTTTTATGGCTGAATAATATTCCATTGTATTGATATACTACATCTTTTTATCCATTCATCTGTTGATGGACATTTGGCCATCGTGAATAGTGCTGCTATGAACATTCATGTACCAGTATTTGTTTAGATACCTGTTTTCAGTTTTGATGGGTGGAGTATATACCTGGGAGTGGAACTGCTCGGTCATATGATAATTCTATGTTTAACTTTTTGAGGAACTGAAAAACTATTTTCTACAGTGGCTGCACTATTTTACTGTCCCATCAGCAATATACAAGAGTTTCAATTTCTCCATATCCTTGCCAATAATATTTTCTTTTTAAATTATGAGAGCCATTCTAGTGGGTGTGAAGTGGCATCTCATTGTGGTTTGAATTTGTATTACCCTAATGATGTTGAGCATGTTTTCATGTGCTTATTGGTCATTTGTATTTCTTTTTTGGAGAAATGTCTATTCAAGCCCATGTTTTAATTGGGTTGGTTGTCTTTTTGTTGTTGAATTGTAAAACTTCTTTATATATCCTGGATATTAGACCCTTATCAGATATATGATTTGCAGACATTTTCTCTCATTCTGTAGGTTATCTTTTCACTTTCTTCATAGTGTCCTTTGATGCATAAAAGTTTTTAATTTTGATGAAGTCCAATTTATCTATTTTTTTTCTTTTGATGCTTGTCCTTTTAGTGTCATATCTAAAAATCCATTGCCAAATCTAAAGTCATAAAGATTTACTCTTACATTTTCTTCTAATAGTTTTTTATTTTTAGTTCTTACATTTAGCTCTTTGATTCATTTTAAGTTAATTTTTGTATGTGGTGTGAGATAGGGATCCAATTTCATTTTTTTGCATATGGATATCCAGCTGTCCAAGTATCATTCTCTTGCAGTTGAATGGTCTTGGAACCCTTGCTGAAAATCAATTAATCATAGATGTATTGGTTTATTTCTGGACTCTCAACTCTATTTCATTGATATATATGTCTATATTTATGCCAGTATCAAACTATTTCAATCACTGTAGCTTTGTATTATGTTTTAAAATAGGAAAGTGTGGGGGCCGGCCCCGTGGCTTAGCGGTTAAGAGCGCACGCTCCGCTACTGGTGGCCCGGGTTCGCATCCCGGGTGCGCACCAATGCACCGCTTCTCCAGCCATGCTGAGGCCGCGTCCCACATACAGCAACTAGAAGGATGTGCAACTATGACATACAACTATCTACTGGGGCTTTCAGGAAGAAAAAAAGGAGGAGGATTGGCAATAGATGTTAGCTCAGAGCCGGTCTTCCTCAGCAAAAAGAGGAGGATTAGCACGGATGTTAGCTCAGGGCTGATCTTCCTCACACACACACAAAAAATAGTTTACCACTTTTGGTTGCTGAGTAGTATTCAATGGCATGGATGTACCACAGTTTGCTTAACCATTTACCTATTGATGTACAATATGTAACCTTTTGGAACTGGCTCTTTTCACAAACATAATGCCCTTGAGGTCCATACAAGTTGTATATATCAAAAGTTCAATTCCAGTTTTTTGCTATTACAAATAAAGCTGCTATGAACATAAGTGTAAAGGTTTTGTGCAGACATATTTTCATTTCTTCAGGGTAAATGTCTAGGAGTAGAATTGCTGAGTCATACAATAAGTGTATGTTTAGTTTTTTAGGAAACCAAAAAACTGTTTTCCAGGGTGGCTGTACCATTTTACATTCCCACCAGCAATGTGTGACAGATCCAGTTTCTCCTCAGTTTTGTCAACATTTGGTATTGTAATTTTTTTATTTTAGCTGTTCTAATAGATATGTGGAGATATCTCATCATAGTCACAATTTGCATTTCCCTAGTGGCCAATGACATTGAACATCTTTTCGTGTATTTATTTGCCATCTGTATATCCTCTTCAGTGAAATGTCTATTCATGTTTTTAGACCATTTTCTAATTGTATTGGTTTTTTTTTTTTAATGTTGAGTTTTTTTTTGTTTTTGTTTTTGTTTTTTTTGTATATGGGATGCCACAACAGCATGGCTTGATGAGTGGTGCAGCGGGCTGCTCCCGGGACTTGAACCTGCGAACCCCATGCTGCCGAAGCGGAGTACACAAACTTAACCACTATGCCACCAGGCCAGCTGTAAATGTTGTTTTGAGAGTTCTTTATGTATTCTAGATATAAGTCCTTTGTCAGATACGTGGTTTGCAAATATTTTCTCCCAGTCTTTAGCTTGCCTTTTAATCCTCTTAACGGGGTCTTACACAGAGCAATTTTTGTTTTTTTGGTGAGGAAGATTGGCTCTGATCTAACATCTGTTGCCAATGCTCCTCTTTTTGCTTGAGGGAGATTGGCCCTGAGCTAACATCTGTGCCAATCTTCCCTATTTTGTATGTGGGTTGCTGCCACAGCATTGCTTGATGAGTGGTGTAGGTCCATGCCCGGGATCTGAACCTGTGAACCCGGGCCACTGAAGTGGAGCATGCTGAACTTAACCACTATGCCACCAGGGTGGCCCCCCAGAGCAAAATTTTGATGAAGTCCAATTTATCAATTGTTTTTCTTTTATGGACTTGTTTTTAGTGTTATGTCTAAAAACTCTTCACCAAGCTCTAGGTCCCAATGATTTTATCCTATGTTATATTATAAGAGTTTTATAATTTTATGCTTTACATTTAAATTTATGATCCATTTTGAGTTAATTTCTGTATAAGGTGTGAAGTCTAGGTTGAGGTTCACTTTTTGCCTACAGATATCCAATTGCTCCAGCATCTTTTTGTGGAAAAGACTATCTTTCCTCCATTAAATTGCTTTTACATCTTTGTCAAAAATGAGTTGACTGCATTTCTGTGTAGATAGGTTAGCTATTTCTGGGTTCTCTATCTGTTCCATTGATCTCTGTGTCTATCTTTCTGATAAAACCACACAGTCCTGATTAGTGTGGCTATACAATGTGTTGAAGTCAAGTAGAGTGATTCTTCCAATTTTTTTTTCCTTTTCCAAAATTGTTTTAGCTATTGTATTAGTTTGCTAGGGTTGCCATAACAAATTATCTGTCACAACCTTGGTGGGTTAAAACAGCAGAAATTTATTCTCTTATAGTTCTAGAGGCCAGAAGTCTGAAATCAAGCTGTTGGTAGGGTCACCTTCTCTTCAAAGGCTCTAGGAGAGAGTGCTTCCTTTCCCCTTCCAGCTTCTGGTAACTCCAGGTGTTCCTTGGCTTGTGGCTGCATAACTGCAATCTCTGCCTCCATCTTCACATGGTCTTATCCTTTGTTTCTGTGTCTTCTCTTCCATCTCTTAGAAGGACAGACAGCATTGCATTTAGGGCTCACCCAGATAATTTAGGATGATCTCATCTCAATATCCTTAATTTAATCATATTTGCAAGGATCCTTTTACTGAATAAAGTCACATTCACAGGTTTTAGGGGTTAGGAAATGGACATATATTTTGGGGGACCACCATTCAACCCACTAAAGTTATTCTAGTTCCTTTGCCTTTCCATACAAATATTAAAGTAATCTTGTCTATGTATAAAAAAATCTTGCTAGGAGCTTTGATAGGAATTACATTAAACTTTATCAATTTGGGAGAACTGATATCCTTACTATGTTGAGTCTTCTAATCAATAAGCACAGAATGTCTCTGTTTATTTAGATCTTCTTTGATTTCTTTTATCAGCATTTTGTAGTTTTCAGCATACAAGTCCTATACATGTTTTGTTAGATTTACATATAAGCATTGCATTTAATAGCGATTGTACATCTTAAGTTTACATATTTTAATTTAAATAATCTTAATTAAAGCTTTCAGGTGTCAATTTCTAGTATATAGAAATACAATTGATTTTTTGTATGTTGATCTTATATCCTGTAGCCTTGCTGAAGTCACTTATCAGTTCCAGGAACTGTGTTCATACTGAATCATTTCTATCGTTCTATCTTCAAGTTCTCTGATTATTTTCTCATTTGTCTTCATTCTGCTGTTGAACCCATCCACTGAGTTTTTTGTTTTAGTTATTTTATATTTTAGTTCAAAAATTTCCATTTGGTTCTTCATTATATCTTCTATTGCTTTGCTGAGACTTTTTATTTTTTCATTTATTTCAAGTAGGCTTGTAATTGCAACACTTGTCTGATGATTCTATCATCTGTGTCATCTTGGTGTTAGCATCTGTTGATTGTCTTTTCTCATTCAATTTGAGATTTTCCTGGTTCTTAGTATCATGAGTGATTTTTTATTGAAACCTGGACATTTTGAGTATTAAGTTACGAGATTCTGGACCTTAGTTAAATCTTCCATTTGAGCTGGCCTCTTCTGAGAAGGCTCTGGCAGGGGAAGGTATGGTGCCATCTCATTACCGCCAGGTGAGGGCAGAAGTCCAGGTTCTCTACTTGGCTTTCTCTGACACTACCTTGGTGGTGGGTGGAGGGAGGTTGGAGCCTTTCATCACAGCCTGGAAAGAGTCTAGGTTCTTGACTCTTTCTTGGTGAGGGTTGGGGTGGAGCCATAGTTTTTCTGTAGTTGGCTAGAGAGGAATGGTCATTGTCTAAAAGTTTTCTGTGTTGCTAGGTTACCCTTTATTGATCCTTTGGCTAGAGAAATCAGGCTCTTCTTGGGGTTTTTGTCTGCATCTGTTGGTGTTTGTGGGTTGCCAGCTTCTCCAGTATCCAGGCTAGGATGCATGAGGCAAAAAGAAAACCAAGGAACTTACTACTGTGTTGTTCCTCAGGTCCCAATGCTCTTAGTTGATCTGGCTTCTCTCTACCTTTCAAAGACCTATGTTTGTTTTATATATAATATCCAGGGTTTTTAGTTGTACTTAGTAGATGAAATAGGGAAAAGTATATCTTTTCCATCTCCTCTGAAGTGGAAGTTTCTGACTTATATTTTTTAAAAGATCCTTCTTGGGGCCGGCCCGGTGGCGCAAGCGGTTAAGTGCGCACGCTCTGCTGCGGCGGCTTGGGGTTCTCCGGTTCGGATCCCGGGCGCGCACCGATGCACCGCTTGGCAAGCCATGCTGTGGCAGCATCCATATAAAGTGGAGGAAGATGGGCACAGATGTTAGCCCAGGGCCAGTCTTCCTCAGCAAAAAAAAGAGGAGGATTGGCAGATGTTAGCACAGGGCCGATCTTCCTCACTAAAAATAAATAAATAAATAAAGATCTTTCTTGATTCCATGTGTTAAGATTGGACCATAGGGAAGCAATGGAAGAAACAGTGAGATGGGTTAGAAGGCTATTGTAATTTTCCAGGTGAGAAATGATGATGGTTCTGGTCAAGGCAATAGCAGTGGAGATAGTGAAAAGTGGTCAGATTCTGGAAATATTTTGAAGGAAAGCCAACAGGATTTGCCTACAGCTTAGATATGGGGGGTGAAAGAAAGAGATGAATCAAAGATTAACCAAAGTTTTTGGCTTGAGCAACTGGAAGGATAAAATTGCCATCTACTAATATGAGGGAGGCCAGGGGAGAAGCAGATTTGGGAAGGAAGATCAGGATTACATTTTGGATACATTTCCAAGTGAAAATGTTGAGCAGGCAGTTGTATGTTACTTTTCCCATCTGTTCCCCCTATTTATTCGTTCTGTAACTTCAATTACTCATTTGTGAGACCTTCTCATTCTGTCCTCCAAATATCCTAGCCTCTTATCTTTTTCCTCTATTTAACTCTATGTGCTATTTGCTGAGTAATTTCCTAAGATCTGTCTAATCTATGTTTAACTCATTCATTGAGCTTTTAATTTCAATTATGGCATTTTTCATTTCTAGAAGTCTCTTTTGCTTCTTTTTTTCAAATCTGTCTGTTCTTTTTTTAATGGTGCTTTTTGCTTTTATGCCCTTAGTAAATTTTAACATACTTTATTAACTCTATTAGATTCTTCTACTATCTGAAGTTCATGGAGGTTTAATCCTACAGTTTGTTGTGTTTGTGGACTCTTGTTTATTGTGGATTATTTTGTTCATGTTCAACTGGATTTTATCTATGAAAATCCTGTTCAGCCTGGCTTGCAGGCATGTTCATACTGAGAGGTTTGGTGTTGGCTTTTGCCAGATGCTTCAGAGAGACCAATTTTTCTGTTAATTTCACAAGTTGTAGGTTTTGGGACCATATAAGTATTATAGGCTTTAACTATAACAAACCCACGTGAAGCTCAGTTACATGGTTAAGAATTCATAAAGGAAAAATTTGTCTCCCATCCAAAGCCCAGGCCAAGACAGACAAGCTGCCTCATTGTGTCCCTATGCCAGTAGGAAGGCTATTTTCTAGTCCCTTTCCTTGAGGGTATAGCTCTTTAAGGGCCTCCTCATCTCAAGTGGGCTGATGAGAGCATCTCCTATCTCTTTCATGTTAAGACTCAATCCCCTAGGTGCTACTTATTATATTTCTTGAATTGGGTAATGATTACATGAATGTGTTCACTTTGTGACAATTCCTCAATCTGTACATTTAGAGTTTGTGCCCTTCTTTGTATTATATTATATTTCAACTAAAAATTATATAAAAATCTAAAAGTATTTTAAAACCCTCAACAATATGTCAATTCTCTCCAAATTGATCTATAGATTTAATGCAATTCCTTTCAAAATACCAGTAAGGTATGTGTAGGCACAGAAAAGCTTATTCTAAAATTTATATGAAGAGGCATAGGCCCTAGAATAGCTAAACAATCTTGAAAAAGAAGAGTAGAGTGGGAGGAATCACTCTATTTGATATTAAGCATTACTATATAGCTACATTAATCAAAACACGGTGGTATTGGTGGAAGGATAGAAACATAAGATAAACGGAACAGACTAGAGATTCCAGAAATAGACCCATACAAGTCTGGCTACCTGATTTTTGACAAAGGGGCAAAGGCAATTCAATAGAGAAAGAACAGTTTTTCAACAAGTGATGTTGGTACAATTGGACATTTTATAGGTTATAAAAAATAACCTTCACCTAAACTTCTTATCGTATACAAAAATTATCTCAAAATGGATCATAGATATAAGTGTAAAACATAAAATTTTTAGAAGATAACATAGGAGAAAATTTTCATGACTTGGGGTTAGTCAAAGAATTCTTAAACATAATAATCCAGAAAATAAATAAAATTGAAAAATTAGAATTTATCAAAATTAAAAACTGTTGCTCTGTGAAAGATACTGATAAGAGAATAAAAAGACGGCTACAGACTGGGAGAAAATATTTGCAAATTAGATATCCAACAAAGAATTTGCATCCTAAGCATATAAAAAGCTCTCAAAGCTCAACTGTGAGAAAACAAACAACCCAATTAAAAATATCAAAAGACTTAAGCAGGCACTTCACCAAATAGGATGTATAGATGACAAGTAAGCACAAGTGGAAGTATTGTGTTATGTGCAGTCACCTTGTTACCATGAAGAAGTATCCTGGAGTCAATGAAGAAATCAAAGGAGAAATAAAAACATACATGGAGATGAATGAAAGTACGACACACCAAAATCTATGGAATGCAGCATAAATGGTACCAAGAGAGACAATACAGGCCTACCTCAACAAACCAGAAAAATCTCAAATAAACAACCTAGCCTTACACCTAAAGGAACTAGAAAAAGAACAAATGAAACCCAAAGTTAGCAGAAGGAAGGAAATAATAAAAATCAGAGTGGAAATAAATGAAATAGAGACTAAAAAGACAATAGAAAGGATCAACGAAACTATGAGCTGGTTCTTAGAAAAAATAAACAAAATTGACAAACCTTTAGCTGGACTCAGTAAGGAGAAAAGTGAGAAGACTCAAATAAATAAAATCAGAAACAAAAGAGGAGACATTACAATGGATACCACAGAAATACAAAGGATCATAAGAGACTACTACAAACAGCTATATACCAACAGATTAGAAAATCTAGAAAAAAAAATGGATAAATTCTTAGAATCCTACAACCTTCCAAGACTGAACCACGAAGAAATAGAAAATCTGAATAGACTGATCACTAGTAAGGAGATTGAAACAGTAATCAAAACCTCCCAAAAAACAAAAGTCCAGGACCAGATGGCTTCACTGGTGAATTCTACCAAACATTCAAAGATTTAATACCTATTCTTCGTAAACTCTTCCAAACAATTGAAGAGGAAGGAATGCTTCCTAACTTATTTTATGAGGCCAACATTACCCTGATACCAAAACCAGACAAGGACAACACAAAAAAAGAAAATTACAGGCCAATATCTCTGATGAACATAGATGCAGAAATTCACAACAAAATATTAGCAAAACAAATACAACAATACATTAAAAGGACCATACACCATGATCAAGTGGGATTTATTCCAGGGATGTAAAGATGGTTCAACATCCACAAATCAATCAACATGACACACCACACTAACAAATTAAATGATAAAAATCTTATTATCATCTCAATGGAAGCAGAAAAAGCGTTTGACATAATTCAACATCAATTTATGATAAAAACTCTCAAGAAAATAGGTACAAAAGGAAAGTACCTCAACATAATAAACGCCATATATGACAAACTCACAGCTAACATTATACACAATGGTGAAAAATTCAAAGCTCTTCCTCTGAGAATAGGAACAAGACAAGGATGCCCACACTCCCCACTTTTATCCAATATAGTACTGGACGTCCTACCCAGAGCAATTAGGCAAGAAAATGAAATAAATCCAAATTAGAAAGGAGGAAGTAAAGCTGTCACTATTGGCAGATGACATGACTTTATATATAGAAAACCCTAAAGACCACCAAAAACCAATTAGAAATAATAAACAAATATAGTAAAATCACAGGGTACAAAATCAACATACAAATATCTGTGCATTTCTAAACACTAACAACAAACTATAAGAAACAGAAATTAAGAAAACAATCTCATTTACAATCACAACAAAAACAATAAAATACCTAGGAATAAATTTAACCAAAGAGCTGAAAGATCTGGACACTGAAAACCATAAGGCATTATTGAAAGAAATTGAAGATGACACAAATAAATGGAAAGGTATTTCATGCTCATGAATTGGAAGAATTAACATTGTTAAAATGTCCACATTACCTAAAGCAATCTACAGATTCAATGTAATCCCAATCAAAATAACAATGGCATTCACAGAAATAGAACAAAGAATCCTAAAATTTGTATGGAACCACAAAAGACCCCAAATAGCCAAAGCAATCCTGAGAAATGAGAACAAAGCTGGAGGTGCCATGCTCTCTGATTTCAAACTATACAACAAAGCTATAGTAAACAAAACAGTATGGTATTGGCAGAAAAACAGGCACACGGATCAATGGGGCAGAATTGAGAGCCCAGAAATAAACCCACACATACATGGACAATTAATTTATGACAAAAGATCCAAGAACATACAATGGAGAAAGGAAAGTCTCTTCAATAAATGGTGTTGGGATAACTGGATAGCCACATGGAAAAGAATGAAAGTAGATCCCTATCTTACACCAGACACAAAAATTAACTCAAAATGGATTAAAGACTTGAATCAAGACCATAAAACTCCTGGAAGAAAACATATGCAACGCTCTCTTTGACATCAGTCTTAGCAATATCTGCCTGACTATACCTCCTCATACAAAGGAAACAAAAGAAACAATAAACAAATAGGACTATATCAAACTAAAAAGCTTCTGCACAGCGAAGGAAACCATCAACAAAATGAAAAGACAATCTATTGAATGGGAGAAGATATTTGCAAATCATATATCTGATAAGGGGTTAATATTCAGAATGTATAAAGAACTCATACAACTCAACAATAGAAAAACAAACATCCCAATTGAAAAATAGGCAGAGGATCTGAGTAGACATTTTCCCAAAGAAGATATACAAATGGCCAACAGGCACATGAAAGGATGTTCAACACCACTGATTATTAGGGAAATGCAAATCAAAACCACAATGAGATATAACCTCACACCCCTTAGAATGACTATTATTAAAAAGACAAGAAATAACAACTGTTGGAGAGGACGTGGAGAAAAGGGAATCCTCATACACTGTTGGTGGGAATGTAAATTGGTGCAGCCACTATGGAAAACAGTATGGAGATTCCTCAAAAATTAATAGAACTACCATATGATCTAGCTATTCCACTTCTGGGTATTTATCCAAAGAATACAAAAACGTTAATTTGAAAAGATATATGCACCCCTATGTTCATTGCTGCATTATTTACAATAGCCAAGATATGGAAACAACTTTAGAGCCCATTGATAGATAGATAAACATGTGGTATACATATGCAATGGAATACTACTGAGCCATAAAAAGATGAAATCTTGCCACTTGTGACAACAAAGAAGGAACTTGAGGGTATTATGCTATGTGAAATAAGTCAGATGGAGAAAGACAAATATCATTATGATTTCACTCATATGTGGAATATTAAAAAACAAATGAACAAACAAAACAAAAACAAACTAATAGAAGCAGACAACAGATTGGTGGTTACCAGAGGGGAAGAGGGGCGGGGGGAGGGCGAAGTGGGTAAAGGGGGCCAATTATATGGTGACAGAAACTACATTTTTGGTGGTGAGCATGCTATAGTATATACAGATGTCAAAATATGATGTTGTACACTTGAAACCAATGTTATATGTTATATATATATGTTATAAACCAATGTTATCTCAGTAAAAAAAACGGAAGCATCCTGAAGACAAAGCTAACATACACAAAAGAGGGCAGAACTGAGATAATCAGAACCAAAGCTCTGATTAAATTGTGCCTAAAATCCACATACTTCCAGATTTTTCAATTACATGAGCCTATGTCCTATGCTTGACTTGCGTTTTCTGTTATTTGCAACTTAAAACATCTTTATGTCTACCACACTTATTACCAAAGTCAATATCTTTCAAAAGTTAACTCCTTCACCTCCAGGAACTTTTTCATGGCTGCTCAATCCCCTTTCTCCCTTTTCCCTTTGAGCTCCTCATGTCACGAGTCTGCGTCACTCACCTTCTCTCTCCCCTCTCCCCTACTCGGTTTCCCTTTCCCTCACTGCCCCCACACACCTTCCAAATGCTTGTGGCACCTTTGTGTTGTTTTACCTCATTTTCCATTCTTTCCTCTGTTATAGCACTGATCTTGGTGAAATGCAACATTCTATATTTGTTACACTGAATTGTGGTTGTCAATGTTTCTGTCTCCCCCACAAGATTGTTAGCTCCTGAGGGCCTGGCAGTCCTTTGACTCAACTCCTCTCTGCTTTAATGTTTCATGCATTGACCCATAAAGATGAGGCTCAGTAGGGGGAGAGGAGGGAGGCTGACAGACATCTATCCAAGTTCATTTACTAATGCTTGTGTATCCCCCATGATTATACACCTTCTGGACTGCTAGAGAGGGAGCCACCTAGGCTCTCTTTATTTACCTGGATCATCTTTCTATTTTCACACATTCCAAATCCTACCCCTTCAAACTCAAAGCCTTCTCTGAAAGGGTAAGTGCTGTGATTGACTGGGAAGGGACACATGGGAACTTTCTGGGTCGATGGTAATGTTCTGTATCTTGACAGGGATGTTGGTTACACAGGTATATAGATTTATCAAAACACATGAAATTATACTCTTAAGATATGTGCATTTCATTGTATGTATAATTTAGCTAAAGAAATAATCACAAACATATATTGAACTCTAGTTAATGGCATGCATGCAGAAGTGTCTAAGGGGATGTGTACAGATGTCTAATTTTGAAATGCATAAAAAATAAGATGGGTAGATGAATGTATAGAGGTTTGAATAGGTATGTGTGACAAAGCAAGTGGACGTTAATTGTAGAATCTAGATGGTGGATATATGAGTGTTCACGGTACAATTACTTTGACTTTACGAAAATTTGAAAATCTTCATAGTAAAATGTCAGGGCAAAAAAAGGGGGTGGGGGTTTACATCTCTGGTATCTTTACAGCCACTGCCCTGGTTTATACCTCATTGCATCTTAACTGAAATCTTGCAACCACCTTCATGCTGGCCTCCACACTAACCCACTTCTGTCTCTCCCCACTCCAAGGATCACCAGAGAAAACATTTTGAAACATAAATTGGACCTCTCTGATAGGGTTCCTCCCAACCTCTTAAGCTTCATCCCCCAACTTGCCATCTTACTCTAGCCTGTACACCAACCCAACTCAAAGGCTTGTAGTTCCACCCACACACCAGGCTGCCTTGACTTTCTACTTTTGCTTATGCTGTTCCTTTTGCTTGGAATGCTCTATTCCAGCTCATCCTTCTGCCTTCCCTTGCCGGGCGAATGCCGTTCAATATTCAACTCAGGTGTTGCTTCTTCCTATAAGTCTTTCCTGCTCCTCAGACTGGGTTCAGTCTCCTTCCTTCACGCTCCCATAGCACCTGGTACTTATTTGTAACATAGTATTTATCCCAGTGTGCTGTACTTGGGTTTTCATGTCTGCATACTAACCACATGGTCCTTGAGTATCAAGCCCTTCAATGGCACGCACAGGGCCTGACACAACAGAGACTTTGATAAATCATTGTAGAACTGAACCAATAATATTGAACTGGCATGGATGATTCTCTGGCACCTTCCGGCAACTTTGTATCATAGATGTAGCTATATCTCCTCTACAGGAGTATAAGGCTCACCACATCTGTTGTCTCAACCATCTCTCTATGTCCTTTAAACAGTTTCCTCATGAAGCCAACTTGATTTCCTGTTCCAGTTTAAAATATTCTCTCCACTTCCTTTAAAGGCATATTTTCTCTCTAGTCTTTATAAGATAATAGGCCTTGTTGGGCAATTTTTAACTGGGAAAAATTAAACTAGATTCACTGATCACTTGACTGCCAGACACTGAATTAAGTTCTTTAAACTATATAGCCACTATATATTATAGCCACTATAATTCCTCCCAATAACCCTATGAGGTAGGGATTATATCTTCATTTTACAGATGATGAAACCGAGTCAAGGAAATATGAAGTAGTCAGCTCAAGATCATATAGGTGGCAGAGCTGGAATTGAATCATTGGTCTTAATTCCCAGGCACATCCTCTTTCCACCACAGCCCACTGTCTCCAGATTGGGCTAGGTTCTGGAAGGCCTTGAAACCCAGAAGGTGTAAAAAGCAGTGGGAAGCCATGGATGTTCATAAGCAGGAGGAGATGATGAAAATAGGACTTTTGAAAGATAACCCTGAAACACTGTATGATAGAATGGAATGGTATGGAATGTGAGGGATGCTTGTTGGACTCCTGACAAGGAAAATATAAAATGGGTATTGTATTTCTCTTACCACATTCATTGGTGAGTGCTGGCATTATGTTGTGGTCCTACGGGTAAGGAGAGGGCCTGGAAAGGTGAGCTATTTTGAGAATTAAAAAGATGAAAGGGGATGGAGGAGTGCAACTTGTGTCTCTTGGGTTGTATGAGTGGCTGACTCCATGGTTCTGCCTCCTGGAAATGGCCTGGGATTTCCGCCCTTTATGAGATGCAGAAGTCCAGAATAAGTTCAGAATTGACTGGAGAGTTGGGTAAAGGCTTCTTTATGGAAGTGGAATTCAATGGGGCATTAGAAGATGAGATGGTGCCTTCCCCATCCCTCCTTCAGTAACTTCCTCACTGGTCTCCCTGACTTCATCTCTTTCCCTCCTAATCCACTCCTGACT
This sequence comes from Ceratotherium simum simum, assembly GCF_057802395.1. Lineage (NCBI taxonomy): Eukaryota > Metazoa > Chordata > Mammalia > Perissodactyla > Rhinocerotidae > Ceratotherium > Ceratotherium simum. The sequence continues at coordinate 85,524,434 of NC_141940.1, forward strand.
ATGACTGGCAAAGAGATCTTTTTTAAAAGCAAGTTGGATCATGCCGTTTTCTGCTTAAAACCTTTTGATGGTTCTGTCATTCATGGGATACAGTTAAAGCTTTTGACAAACATCAAAATTACATAACCTCCATTATCTGAAGTTTTAAAATAAACATTATGCCTAAAAACGAATCAATTTTGAGCATATGCCTTCTCAAACTATACATTCCCTCTTGGAGATTCTGCATATACACCCCCAGGTGAATGTCACAGCTGCAGTTATACTAAATTGCTTGCTCTCTATATGCACATGGGTTTTTTTCCCCCCACTTCTGTTTTTATTCATGCTATTGCCTTGGCTTGGAATACTTTTTCCACTGTTCTCTGCCTGACTGGCTAAATTACTTTTCATCCTTTGCCTCAGGCATCACCCCTGGCAGAAAGCCTTACCCGAATTCCCTGCTTCCCTGGGACAGATTCCCTGACCAGCATCCTGTGCTCACCTCTATCACCACACTGTACCATATGGTGTTCTTCTCCTCCACTCAGCTTATTGGAGGACAAATCCCATTTCAGTCAACTTGGCATGAACAGGGTCCTGATGGAAAGGGAGGAGCCTGTGTACTCGAGGCAGGGAACACAACACAAGCAAGCAGAAATGGGGATCTGTACTCAGGACAGGTCAGGGCTAGAGGATTCAGTTTGGGAATCAACAGCATCCAGAAAGTTTAGGGGTGACCATGCTTCTAGAGAGCTTCATATTTGAGACAGTTCCATCTGGAAAATGTAGAAACTGAGACCCAGACAAGCAATCTCCCCCAGATTACTTGGTTAGTCATGAGAAGCCAGGCTCTTACCGACAAGTCCTGTACACTTTTCCACTCCATATTGGAAAGAGGGAAGACTAAAGTTGGGTGCCCTTGTTCTTCTTCCAATTTTTAGACAGGAGCCTCTGATCTGCTGGTACCTCCTGCCTAGTTGAGGAGTAAGGTGACCAAGACTCTAGCTTATCCTCTAACCTGAGGCTAGTGACAGTGCTTTGGCCTCTCAGTGGGGAGGGTGGGGTGGGAGTTGGCGACAAAGAGAACCCAGCCCACCATTCCTGAAAGGGCTCTGAAATCCCTCCCCTCTTTCCTATTGCCTTTTTACCAGGAGACAGTTCCCCATACCCCAGACAAGAACCTTCTCTTTCCAAATCCTGCCTAATACCAAGATTCAGATTGGGACAACTGGAGAAGGTCATTTAGCCAGTAAGTGACAAACCCAGACTCACCCCAGACTCACAGAAGCAGAATCTCCAGGATGAAGAAATCCTGATTGGCTTCAAATTCCTTTTACAGTGATCCTAAGACAGTAAGCAGCCTGCTCCGGGTCACACAAAGAGTCAGGGTGGTGGTGAATTTGGAACTGAGGCTCCTGACATCACCCCAGGGGCTCTCCTCAGGATACAACTCTCAATGCTACATCTTGCACACAACTGATGCTAAATAAAAATCTGTTGGGTCATTGAGCTGCAAAACATTTTCTAACATGGTAAGGGGAAAGAACATGAGTTTTGGAGTCAGGCAGATCCTGTTGTGGAAGACCACTGGCAAGCTTCAGTCTCTTTCACTGTAAAATAAGGCTAATAATTATCTCCCAGGATTGTCAGTGAAGATTAAATGAGATATCCTAAGTAAAACCCCTAGCCCAATGCCTGCACAGAAAAGGCACTTAATAAATGGTAGCGGTTATCAGTGAGAGGTGGCAGAACAGAGTGATAAGATTATAGACTCCGGGGCCGGCCCCGTGGCTTAGCGGTTAAGTGCACGTGCTCCGCTGCTGGCGGCCTGGGTTCGGATCCCGGGCGCGCACCAACGTACCGCTTCTCCGGCCATGCTGAGGCCGTGTCCCACATACAACGACTAGAAGGATGTGCAGCTATGACATACACCTATCTACTGGGGCTTTGGGGGAAAAATAAATAAATAAATAAAAAATTATAAAAAAAAAAAAAAAAAAGAATATAGACTCCGGAAGCAGCCTGGCCCCACAACTTATGATGTGTGGCGCTGGAAGTTTTCTTTACATCTGTTTTCTCATCAGTAGGATGAGGATGCTGGTGAGGATGAAATGAATCAATATACATAGAACACTAAGAGCTGTGCCTGGCACAAGGAAATGCGCATGATGTGTTAGCTCTAATAATTATGTTCTATCCCTTGCACCAGCCCTAAGCATAGTAATCAAGTTCAGCCTGGAGGAACATATCAGACAGAGAGGGAAGAAGAAAAAAAAACCCAAACTCCACATTTGCAGAAAGAGGACATAGGCGTAGCCACTAAAAACAGCCCATGGAAACTATGGAAAGCCTTCCCAACAAACTTGTCAGGCCCCTTTGAATTGTTGCACCCTTCATTTTGTGCTCATTGTACTTCTGATTATTTGTTTCTGGTGTGTGAACTGTGTCTCTCGTGAGGGCAGGGATCCTGTCCCCTCCCCACCTCAGGTGTGAGGCTGGGCACCAGGGAAGGGCTGAGTTGATGGCAGGGAGGGAGGGAGAGAGAGAATGTAAAGAGAAGGCGGCACTCCTGGACCCCATCACCCCACCCCCCTACCCCCATCCCCACCCCATCAACAAAAAAAAAGAATACCAAGCAAAGCAATTGCCAAGATAAATCACTTTTATCTCTATAGGAAAGGGAAGATCTAAAAAAAATATAAATTACATTAGTAACACAACTTAAGAAAAAAACAGGGGAAAAAAACAACAGAGAAGTCTGTATGACCCTATTCTAACCTGTTTATAAAAAGGCCCTGCATCAGAAATTCATAATCCTACCCACTTCTAAAAATATATTTAGACATGTACAGAAGCGGTGGGCTTGTTTTTAAATTGTTTGCTTTTTTGTAAAAATATATTAAAGGTGAATAGAAATCCTCTCTCCCTGCCCCCTATCCAACCCCCAGCTCTGTGCTGGGGATTGGAGACCAGAGGTAACTCTCTCATCATGTTCTAAACCTTGGTTACTACCACTCCCAACCCCTCCCCAACTCACTTCACTTAGAACCTGAAACAATTAAAAAAAAAAAGCACACTAGCCTCTTTGGAAAAGCATAACTCTGAGGGTAAACTTGCTTTTCATTTGAAACACAAAACAACAAACAGGAGGCTCTGAGAGCCCAACTAAACTAAACGGAAACCCAGTCAAATGGCGGTTGGGTTTCAGCTCCACAGAAACTTCTAACAAAGAAGCAGAGGGGAAAGAGGCCCGGAACCAGGGAGATTTGCTAGCAGTTAGCTGCCTTTGAAAGATCAAGGGGGTGGGGTGTTAATGGGCAGAAGGGCTGGGGTCCTGGTCTTGGTTACAGCAGTCAGGGCCTAGTCAGGCAGTTGCCAACACAGGGACACAGGCTGTCCCCCATTCCCTCCCCTCTCTACCCTCTGCTGCCTTGAAATCCCGAAGAAAAGCAAAGCTGGGTGGAACAGAGGAGAGGGGAGTGGGGACCTCACATGCTAGGGGGAGGTAGCCAGGCTTTTTGCCTTTGGTGTGACTAGATAGAGAACTGCTTGGCCCCTGGAATCCCCAAGATAGAAAAAGCAAATGGGGCTAAGGGACCCCTGATTCCAAGGAAGGAGAGTAGATGTGGGGCTGTGGAGAAAAGAAAGACAATCTGGAGACACAAAGACGACAAGGGAAGCCTCACATATTCCCTGTGGCCTGCATGGTAGCTGTTAAGTTCCCCAGAAGCACTGGGCAAACTGGGGTCAGGCTGGGGTTAGGGGGTAGAGGGCAAGGATGCACTCCACTCGGGCAGTGCCAAAATGGAAGGAGGGGGGCATTCTCCATCCAGTCCAGGTTGCCAAGGAGGCAAGAAAGGCAGAGGTGGAGGGAGCTAGGGAAGGGGGAGGGAATGGGGTGGGCACTGTCTGGATGATAGAGACATCCATAGAAGACAGGGAGGGGAGATCAGATGATCTCTCCTTTACAGATGGGAGTCTCCTCTCCTAGGCTCAGGCTCCCAAGTGTCCCATCTGCACTCTGCTTGAACAATGACCTGATGTCTGGGAATGCAAAGGCCCAGGAGTGAAGATGTGAGTTCTGAGGTCTTCTTCAGGCCAAGACCTCAGGTCAGGAAAGAAGCAGGGAGGCTCCTGATGGAGAACCCAGGGGTGAGCTGTCCTGCCACATCCTCTCCGGAAGGTCCAGGCTGTGCTCTGTGGTACAGGTGAAGGAAGCAGGCCGTAGGGCCAGGGTTATCTCCTTTAGTGGCAGGTGCTTTCAGGCTTCTGGGAGATGGTTTTTCACCTGCTGGGGCCCAGCCATAGCCACGTGGATAATGTTCTGCAGGACTTCAAAATCCGGGCAAATCCCTGGAGCTCACCCTGGGACAGGGGGCCTCATCTGTAGCCACCCAAAAGTAGCTTCCTCCAGTGGGCTACAAAATCATGGTCAAAGGCTTGGGCGTCGGTCCTCTCCCCACCTTGAGAAGTGACAGGAATCTCTCTTCTTCCCAAGGATGAGTGAAATCAGCCCATGGCCTTTCTAGGCCATCTCTGGAAATGGCCCACAGTGGGGCAGTAAGGAGACTCTGGGCCCTCCTCTTTATTTCCATGAAGCATTTGGCAAGAGGGGGCAAAGGCCAGACCCTTCTCCCAGAAACGAGTCTGGAGTGGGACACGTCCACTGGGCTGGGGGGAGGAAGGGGAAGGAAGAATGGGCAGACGTGGGAAGGCTTCTGGAGACAGGGCTGGAACTACAGAAAGTGTTGAGCCATGGGCCTCCTGCTTCATGATCAGGGAAGTACCAAGGGGGCCAGGTTCTTCTCACGCCTCTCCTCATCCTGCCTTTCCAGCTCTAGGTAGGGATGAGAGTAAAGGGCAGACAAGGCCAGTGAAAGAGGAATGGGTTGGAGCAGCAGAAAAGAGGGTTTTAGTCAGCTTGAAACCTCTCCCATTTACCTGCTACTCAGAGGTATGGAGAAGGAAGGCAGGATGCTCTAGTGGAATTGGGGAAGGGAGTTGGGGGAGTTGGTGAAGGGGCCCGTGGGGGAGTCCGTGCCTTTGGTCAGTTCCAAGAAAGCAGGACAATGCGCCTCAGCACCTTGTCTGGGGCCGATAGGATCCAGGAGCGCCCCGAGAGTTGGGGGTAAAGGGGTAAAGGGCTGGACACAAGGGGGCTCACAGAAGTAGTTTGCCATTTCTGTGGATTTTCAGGATACGGCCGAGTCTCTGCTTTGCTGTGGCCAGGCCCTTTTTAGGACGCTTTCCTGTGGGGAAAGAGAGAGGTAAGCAAAAGCTATGGCAAGGGCTCTAGCAGCAACTCCAGCACCAACTGTCCTTGGGCCACCTCCCTCCTCTTTCCTCTACCTGCAAAGTCTCCCCCTCCTTATGCCTGGCTCCAGGCCCATCTTAGGCAAGAAGCCCTCCTTAACTACTTCCATCCAACACCACATGCCTTGGCTCTTCCTCCTGTGACCTCCAGCAGCAGCTACAAACTCCCTGGTTAGTCTGTCTGGTTTCTTTTTCCCATTGATTTCTTTGGTCTCAATCATTTTCCTTCCTAAATTCTGCAGGGAAGTGATTGTGCTTCCCTGTCCTCTTATCCTGCCCACCAGGACTGGAAAAGTGCTTGGTTAGTGATTACAGCTCAGTGCCCCTGAAGTTGTCATCCTCAGGGCCTTGTTTCATTAGAAAACCCCAACCTCATCACCCCAGTGCCACACCAACCTCACCACCCTTGAGCAGTATACTCTAGGGACTGGGCTTTGAGGGCCAACGAGAGGAAAAGGACTTGAGTCCTCCCCTCTTGCCTCTTCCTCTCTTCCCACATCAAATCACCTCCTATGTTCCATGTGACCTCCTCCATTTTTGATAATTTATCCCCTCCCTCTCCACTCCCTCTGCTAGACCCCCAGCCTCTCTTCACTGTAGCCTGGGCCTGTGTATGCTCCTCCTCCCTAGACTTCCCACCTTCAGCATACCCTCCACTCTGGCCAGCAGAAGGATCTTTCTAAACCCACATCTGAGCTTGTCTCTACTTAACACCAGTTAATGTCTCTTCATGGCCTATGAGATTAAGTCCAAGCACCTTAGGTTGGCCATCACTATCCCTCCCAGGTGTTCTTATCTACCAGAGTGCTTCAAGTTTAGAGCGAGTGGCCCTAAGATCCTTCTCAGTTTTACAACCATATGGCAGTTGTACCTTGCCCTGCTTGATTGCTCTGGGAGCCAAGTGAAGGGCGCCGCTGGGTCAAGAAGACACCAGGGGCCATGGGTGTGGTGCTGCGGTTTGCCTGGGCCATGCCAAAGGCGTTGGGACGAGCAGTATACTCGTGGTCAGCAAGACTTCCTGAGAGGGTCTCTTGTTTAGGCTCAGGAGGAGGCAGGGGGGAGGAGGAGGCCAGAAGCTGGGGTGTAGTGCCCAGTGTTGAGGCTGGTGCTGCCATGCTGAGATTGGACTCTTGAGGGCGAGGCTGTTCTACCTCCTTCAACAAAGCCTTCTTCTTGATATATTTCTTCTTTTGGGCCTTCTGCAGCTCCTGAAACACAAGCCAAGTGGGAGGGGAGAATTCAGGAGCAGAGAAAAGAGAATTTCCCAGATAGGAAACTAGACGATGATCAATGTGATTCTGCAACCCGCCCCGACCCCAAGTCTAGCCTGGATGTATGTACACACAATACAGGCCTTTCAGTACCTGAAGTCACCTCTTTGGTACCATCCATCCTTAAGTTATCACTGCCACTAATCAGTACAGTGGCAACAGAAGGATAAATGAGTTCAGAGACTTGGGTTTTGGTCCTAGCACTGCCACTTATGAGGTGGACCATGGACACTTCTAATAATAATAGCTAAATTTATGCCAGCAGCTGAGGCACTTTATATACTTTATCTCATTTAATCCTCAGGGCAGCCTGAGAAGGAAAATCCTTCTGTTTACAGATCAGAAAACTGAGGTGCAGGGATATTAAGTAACTTGAGCCCAAAGCCTCACAGTTGAGGAATTGTTGGGTCCAGGATTCAACCAGATCTATCTGAACACCCACCCTGCAAACTTCTCAAAATGGGACATCTGAGAGTGAAAGAGTAGAAGCTTTGGAATGAGATAAACTTGAGTTCAAATCTAGGCTTGTGTTCCCTAGGTAGGATAACCTTGGTTAAGTTACTAACCTTTCTGAATCTCAATTGCTTCATCTGTAAAATGGGCAAAATATTATCTGTTTTTCAGGGTTGTTGGAAAGATTAAATAATGGTGTAAAAACACATAGCACATAGTTGGTACTCAACAAGTGGTAAACTATTATTCTATCTTCATCTCTTACAGTGGTTTCTCTTTCTCATGCTGGTCTTTTTCTTTTAATAGAGGACTTGACAATCCTCCAGGTCACTGGGTCTTAAAGCCTCAATTTTGGATGGAAGGAATGAATAAAGAGTGTGTCACTTCTCCCAGTATCTTGGATTTCCATCCATCCATTGCTCTGTGAATCTACTATCCACTGTGTAGTGGGTACCTGTATAGTGGGCACCTGGAGCCCTGAGAACCTGGAAAGGTGGTGCTGAGAGCATGTGAAAGACTTCACCTTCTGAAATACTACACAGCCACACAGACCAACTCAGTGATTACATTTCTTTGCCTTCCCTTGGCAACACGGGCCTACTCCTGACTTCGGAGGATCTGACAGGCTGTGGCTACCATAGGAATTTCTGGGGGACAAGAATAATAATATTAGTAATACATGCCAGGCACTGTTCTATAATTGAACTCATTTAATACTCATAAGAAGTATGAGATGTAAGAATTATAATCCCATTTTTAGGAGAAGAAACTGTGGCACAGAGTGGTTAAGTCGTTTTCCCAAGGTTACAGGACCAATAAGTGGCCAAGCTGGGATTCAGACAAGCCATCTGGCTTCAGAATCTCTTTTCTCAGCCACACTGCTATTCCACCCATACCAGAAACTGCATTTCTGTCCCCATTTCTCTCATCCAAATCTAGAAATTCTCTCTTCACACCTAGATCATATGGCCTAAATTTTTCTACCTTTGTTGCCAATCTCCTTCTCATATAATTCATCCAGATTCCTCCACAGAAGACTGTCTTATGACAGGGCCACTTTCACCTTGCCAATTCCCTTGCTCAAAAAGCTGTTAGCAGGTCCCCACCCAAGTGCAAACTCCCTGGCCTGACATTCATGGTCTTCCACAGTCTGGCCACTTACACTTAGCCAACTCAAAATGATAATGATGAAAAGCTAACATGTTTATAGTACTTACTCTGTGGCAAGTGTCATTCTCAGAGCTTTTACATATATTACCTCATCTCATCCTCAAAGTCTATGAGGAAACCGAGGCACAGAGAAATTAAGTAACTTACTCAAGTGGTAGAGTGAGGATTCGAACTCAGGCAGGCTGGCTCCAGAATCCATTTTTTAACCTCTATTTATCTCATCCCAACATGAAGCCTCCAATCCAGAAAGATTTGCTCATTCATATATTCATTCACACACCCAACACTGACAAAACACATACTTAGCATAGTGGAGATACAAAGTTAAATTAGATATAGCCCCACCTTTGAGGCACTTATAGCTTAATAAGGGACACAGAGAAGTACACTTATGATTATAAGTACCATGAGAGAATGCCATGGAAGCACAGGAGGCCACTGAAATAAACTGGTGGTAAATGGTGTGAAGGGGTGTTAGGTAAGGCATCAGAGCGGGCCTGATTCCCAATGGGCAGACAGAACAGCTTGTACAAAGGCACAGAGGCACGAGACAGTCTGATACACTGAGTGAACTACAAGTACCATAGCGCAATAATATGGCGGGTGTAAAGGGCATGCATTAGGGGCTGACAGGAGGTCAGGGAGGAGAGGTGATCAGAGACTAAATCAAGAGTGCCTTGTGGGCTGTACCAAGGAGTTGCCCTCTCCTGGAATATCTCCCTGTCCCCTCTAAAAGCTTAGCCTGCAAAACCCCTCCCCAATTTCAAAACCTCTTCTTTGAGGTCATCCCTGATCAACCCAAACAGAAGTGAGCTCCTTAGAAGGCACTAAGAGTAGTTTTCACAACTTCAATTAATTTTTCTGTTTATTTAAAGCAGTAGAATCCTTTTTCTTCAAATTACATCTTACATGGCACTAGGATATATATAACAGGGAGAAGTTCTGGTCAAAGGGCCACCTGGCCTGCTTGGTCTCTACTGGCTTCCAACAATAGCCTCTGAGACATTTCTAAGCAACACCAGAGCTCCATAGAACATCAAATATTAAAAACATCATTCTATTAAATTTTATTTAAATAGGATGTAATTACTGAATTATATAAACATTTAACTATTTCGTTTTATTTAATAGCAAATAATATGAAATTCAAAGTTAGATGATATGAGTTTAAATCTTGTCTCTTCCATTTACTGGCTGTATTATCCTGGACTAGTCACTTAAAGAGAGCCTCATTTTCTTGACCTGTAAAATGATAAAATATCACCCATTGAACAGGGCTATTGGGCAGATTACATGAGACATTGTACATTGAAGTACCTAACATAAAGCAGATACTCAATAAACGCTCTAAGCTATAGGATGTGGCATAAACAGCTAAGGGGATGTTGATAAGGAAAGAAATAGAAGATTCACCTCCAAGTGCTCCCAGGGTTGCTAACCACATTACACACATTAAAGAATTTTGCAAACTGTAACATGCTAGGTCAACTTGATTCTAGTGAAGTGACCCTTTAGGACAAAAATTAGTAGTGAAGTTTTCTTGGGAAGCAGGGGGTGAAGATCAAGGCAATAGTATTTAGTATAGAGGATAAGAAAAGCCTCTCCCCAAAAAACCAAATTCTGATACTGGTGGGTGGCTGAGAAATTGAGTGTACTCAACTGAGTCACCTCTTCAGGGCTTCATCTGAAGGCAAATGCTCTCACCGAAGGACAGACCTGGTCCTTCCCATCTGAGAGGTTTGTATACACCCAGAAAGGCAAGTGATATCAGCAAGGGCTTTTCTCTGGCCCCCTATTTTCTTTCACCCTAAATCATGTCAACTGTGTGACCTGGGAAGTAGCTTGTCACTGAGTTGGGATGTGAAGGATATAGGGAGAGGGCTGGGATACTGCCATTGATAAAGATCACTCCCCAGTGAAACAACAGTTGGCTTCTATTAGCCTGAAGATCTGAGTTTTGAGGCTCTAAGCCAAACTGGGATCAGTAGCAGAGCCATTGCCTAGGTGTCATCACCTACCTGCTGGGCCAGCTTTGCAGCTGCTGCTGCCAAGCCAGTCTCAATGGAAGCTACCCGGGTCCCCTCACGCACAGGACGGTCCTGCTTTGGTAGAGTTGGGGTCACACGGGCTGCAGAGGAAACAGGATGAAGACATTATCTGAATGCCAAACATATTCCCTACCTCTGAGCCCCCTCAAAGGTGGTCTCATTGGTCTTCCCGCTTCTAGCTTTTTCACAAAGCCAGATTTTGCTTCCTGTCAGGTAAAAAGCTAATTCACAAATGTCCAAAGTACACAAAACACACACTGATTAAAAGATAAAAGTTAACTTCTCTGAATTGGCATTTAAGGTTGTCCATGTTCTGCTCTTGGCCTACCTACCTCCCAGCCTTATTTCCACACCCATATTCTCAGCTTATCCAGACAGAATGGCTTCCTTATTACACCCCCAGAATATGTGCAGCTCATCTTCTCTCCCTGTCCCTTCATCCTCACCACCTACACTGCCTGGAGTACCTTCTTCCCTTTTGTCCATCTCTTTAAAACCTGTCCATCATTCAAAAGTAAGCTGAAATCAACCTTCTATGCGAAACCTCTGGGACCTCTCTGGCTCACATTGACCTCTCCCTCTCCTGAACTTATGATATGTACAAGTCACTTGATACATAACACATACCATCTTGTCTCATTCCCTAATGTTGATGTGTATTATTCTGTCTACCAACCAGGCTATGAGCTCCTGAAGAAGATCGTCTTCTTGTATAACCCTTTTATAATGCCTTAACAATCTTGAATCAAAAAATAGTTACTGGGGCCGGCCCCATGGTATAGCGGTTAAGTGCGCATGCTCCGCTGCTGGGGGCCCAGGTTCAGATCCCAGGCACGCGCCGACGCACCGCTTGTCAGGCCATGCTGTGGCGGCATCCCACATAAAGTGGAGGAAGATAGGCACGCGTTTTAGCTCAGGGCCAGTCTTCCTCAGCAAAAAGAGGAGGATTGGCATGGATGTTAGCTCAGGGCTGATCTTCCTCACAAAAAAAACCAATAGTTACTCATCCCACATTTTACATAGGAAGTGTATTTCAGGATAACCAAACAGTCCTGGATGATGAGGGAAAGCTCTGCTTTACAGAAGAATGCCAGCTAATAAATGTAGAAGGAATGACAGAAGTAGAAAATCACAGATCTGCAAGCCCTAATGAAACAACTGATTCCAGGGAATTGGATATTCACACAGTACCAAAGTATTACCTCACAGATTACTTGCTAGTCTCAAGAAGAAAAAATTAACTTTACAATGGTGAGATCAGGAGATCACCCCCTTAACTGAGTATTAACCTTATGTCACTAACAATGAGACAGCCGACTTCATGCGCCTCCTGATCCAACGCAATAGGAAATTCACAGCGTCACTTGGGAAGTAGTTTTGCCAAAGATGTAAAATCAAGTAAGTGGTTCATATTACTTCCAGTTTTTAGGAAACACAGAGATAAAAGAACAAGTTAAATGACACCGTGAGAAAACAATCAGACATTCTACAAGATAACTAGCCTGGTTTCATTAAAAAGACAATGTCACAAACACTGCATGATTTCACTCATATGTGGAAGATAAACTAACACATGGACAGAGAACAGTTTGGTGGTTACCAGGGGAAAGCGGGGTTGGGGAGTGGGCACAAGGGGTGAACGGACTCATCTATATGGTGACTAACAAACAATAATGTACAACTAAAAGTTCACAATGTTATATTATGACATGAATAAAAAATAAAAAGAAAACAATGTCACAAGGAAGCAAACAAACAAATCTATAAAGGTAAGATTGCTACAGGACAATTATACTAGTTTTTACAACAAATCAATAGCAAAAACCAAAAAAGGGAGCACTCCTTCAGATTAAGAGACACTCAAAAGGCATGACAGCCTAATGCCATATGGACCCTGTTTAGATTCTGATTTAAACAAATCCACTGCAAAAATACCTTTTTTTGGTTAGACAATTGAGGAAATTTGATTATGGACTTAGTATTAGATAACATCAAGCAATTATCAAATTATTACTAATTTTGTTATAACAAGATTGTGGTTATGTGAGAAAATGCCCATAATTTTTAGAGATGCATACTGAAGTACATGTGGAAGGAGTGATGCAATATCTGGAATTTGCTTTAAAGCACAGACAATTTTGAAAAGAAGATAGTCACAGACGAAACAAATATGACAAAATCTTGGTAAATGTTGATTCTCAGTGGTGTGTGTATGGGAATTCATTGCCCTATTCTCTCTATTTTCAATAACAGAAAAAAGTCAATGTCACAGAAAAAAAAGAGGTGGTGGTGATACTGATCTAGATTTAAAGATTCCTTGGTTGGTTAGCTATTGTTATTATTATAAAGGAGACTTTCCGTATAAGCAGTATGCAGATTCTAGAACAGACAATTCAGGATGCTGAAGTCCTTTCTTTAAAGGTGATATTTGTTTAAAAAATGATCGGAAGTAAATCTAGCAAAAATGTTAATGCACAATTTTTGGTCATGGACTCTTAGATATATTTCATATTTCCTCTATAGTTTTGTATGCGTGGTGGTCCTAAATTCTTTGACACTTTTCCTTTTGATAGGTGGGGTCTATGTTCCCTCACATTGAATCTGAACAGGCTCATCTGCAGCCTATAGAATGTGGTGGAAGTGACACTGCATGACTTCTGAGGCTAGGTCAGAAAAGGCAATTTCAGTTTCCACATTGCTTACGGGAACACTTACACTTAGAGAGCCCTGAGCAGCTATGTAAGAAGTTTGATTTCTTTGAGGCCACCAGACAGTGAGGAAGCTAGTCACGTAGAAAGGCCACATGTTAGCACTCTGCTTGGCACTTCTAATCTTTTAGTCCTCCCAGCCCGGGCACCAGGCATGTGAGTTAATGAGACGTCAAATTATTCAAACTCTTGGCCATCAAGCGAACCCCAGCCTTCACATTTTCCCAGCTGAGGCCCCAGATATCATGGAGTAGAGATAAGCTGTCTTCACTGTGCCCTTCCCAAATTCCTCACTTCATAATAAATGATCAAGTTGTTGTTTTAAGCTGAAAAAAAAAAACCCTCCTCGATTGGACCTGGGTTTTGGAAAAAAACACTATAAAAGACATTTTGGGGGGACAGTTGAGAAAATCTGGTAATGGACTGGGTATTAGAAGATCTTAGGGAATTATTAAGTGTTAAGTATAATAAAGGTATGTGTTTGCATAGCAGGTTGTCCTTATTCTTAGGAGATACAGAAGTATTAAGGGGTAAAATATAAATGTTATGACAGCTGCACATTACTTTGAAGTGGCTCAACAAAAACTATAGATAGACAGATATAGATAAATGGATGAAGCAAATACAGCAAAGTATTACAATGATAGGATCTAGACATTGAGAATATGGGTGTTAGTGTACTATCTTTCTACATTTATGTATGTCTGAAAATTGTCATAATAAACAATTTTAAATAATGAATGAGACTAAGATATTAGAATAACCAGGATGAAATGTATAGTTCTTGAATAGATCCTGGTTTGAATAAGCAAATTATAAAAGATATTTTTGGTACAGTTGGGGGTAATTTGACTAAGGATTTGGTATTAAATGATATTAGGAAATAAATGGTACTTTACTTAGGTGTCATATAATGGTACTCTGGTTATGGAAGAAAATGTTATTTTCATAGACGTGCATACTGAACTATTTAGTATGTCATGATGGATGACATCAGCAAAAATGGCAAAGTTAAGGGCCTCCAAAAATTTACTCCTGAATTAAAATAATGAAAAATCAGGCAAAAACTGTCAGAATAAACTTTTTCAGAACTCTGGAAATTAACCAAAAAGGCTTACAGCAACCTAGAGAGCATTTATTTAAGAAAAAGAGCTGAATCTCAGTAACAGCAGTGAGCTGTGTGGTATTTTAACTTGCCCTAGACCCATCCCCCTCTCCCCAACTTAGCAGGAGCCTTGAAAAATAACAGCCCACATTGCCAGTCATGTAGGGAGTGGAAAGGAGCTAGAGCTTTCTTTCAAAGCCTAGAGAATCTAAAAGCTTCTCCCCATGGGGATTTATCAAAAATATTTAAAGGTAAGTGCTTAATGTCATAGCTGCTTAAGGTGATGGACAACAGTTGTGGCAAACAATAGACTACCCAAAAACATGAAAGGAAAAGCTAAGGAATGAGATATCCATTGGGGATTAGAAAAGCTCTTACATATTTCTAGGACTCTAGAAGGCCACATAGATGCAGAGGGGCTGTGTGCATGATCAGTAAAGATTTCAGAAAGCCCTAAGCACTCAAGAATTGGAAGTCCTAGCTAGAGCAATTAGGTAAAAAAAAGAAATAAAGGTGATCCAAATTGGAAAGGAAGAAGTAAAACTGTCACTATTTGAGGGGGCCTGATTTTATATGTAGAAAATCCTAAAGAATCCACCAAAAAACTACTAGAAAAAATAAACAAATACAGTAAAGTGGCAGAGTAAAAAATCAACATAAAAAATCAGTTGCATTTCTATACACTAATAACGAACTAGCAGAAAGAGAAATCAAGAACACAATCCATTTACAATCACAACAAAAAGAACAAAATACCTAGGAATAAATTTAACCAAAGAGGTGAAAGATGTGTAGGCTGAAAACTATAAGATATTATTGCAAGAAATTGAAGAAGACACAAAGAAATAGAAAGATATTCCATGCTCATGGATTGGAAAAATAACATAGTTAAAATTTCCATATTACCTATGGACATCTTATGTCCATGTAGATTCAATGCAATCCTTATCAGAAACCCAATGACATTTTTCACAGAAAGAAAACAAAGAATCCTAAAATTTATATGGAACAACAAAAGACTCCAAATAGCCAAAGCAATCCTGAGAAAAAAGAACAAAGGGGGAAGCATCACATTCCCTGATTTCAAAGTATACTACAACACTATAGTAAACAAAACAGCATGGTATCAGCAGAAAAAGAGATGCACAGTTCAATGGAACAGAACCAAGGGCCCAGAAATAAACCCACCCACATTTACGACAGCTAATTTTCGAAAAGGAGCCAAGAACATACAATGGAGAAAGGAAAGTCTCTTCAATAAATGGTGTTGGGAAAACTGGACAGTCACATCCAAAAGAATGAAAGTAGACCACTTTCTTACACCATACACAAAAATTAACTCAAAATGGAATAAAGACTTGAATGTAAGACCTGAAACCATAAAACTCCTAGAAGAAAACATAGGGAGTACACTCTTTGACATTGATCTTAGCAGTATCTTTTTGGGTATGTCACCTCAGTCAAGGGAAAAAAAAAAAACAAATGGGACTACATCAAACTAAAAAGCTTCTGCACAGCAAAGGAAACCATCAACAAAACGAAAAGACAAACCACCCACTGGCAGAAGATATTTGCAAATCATATATCTGATAAAGGGTTACACTAAAAACTATAATATACAAAGAACTAATAAAACTCAACAACCAAGAAACCCAATTACAAAATGGGCAGAGGATCTGAACAGACATTTTTCCAAAGAAGATATACAGATGGCCAACAGGCACATGAAAAGATGTTCAACGTCACTAATTATTAGGGAAATGCTAATCAAAACCACAATGAGATATTCACCTGATACCCAACAGAATGGCTATTATTAAAAGGACAAGAAATAACAAGTGTTAGAGAGGATGTGGAGAAAAGGGAACACTCATACACTGCTGCTGGGAATGTGAATTGGTGCAGCCACTACAGAAAACAGTATGGAGACTTCTCAAAAAATTAAGAATAGAACTACCACATGACCCAGCTATTCCACTTCTGGGTATTTACCCAAAGAACATGAAAACACTAATTTGAAAAGATATATGCACTCCTAAGTTCACTGCAGCATTATATGCAATAGCCAAGACTTCGAAACAACCTAAGTGTCCACTGACGGATGAATGGATAAAGAAGTTGTGGTATATATATACAATGTAATACTACTCAGCCATAAAAAATGATGAAATCTTGCCATTTGTGACATGGATGGACCTGAGAGTATCATGCTAAGTGAAATAAGTCAGATGGAGTAAGGCAAATACTGTACGATTTTACTCATATGTGGAAGATAAAAAAAACAACAACGAACGAACACAGAGATACAGAGAACAGACTGGTGGTTACTAGAGGGGAAGAGGGATATGGGGAGGATGAAAGGCATAAAGCAGGACATTTATATGGTGATGGACGGAAACTAGACTTTTGGTGGTGAACACGATGCAGTCTCTATAGAAGTCAAAATATAATGATGTACACCTGACATTTCTATAATGTTATAAACCAGTGTTACCTCAATTAAAAAAAAAAAACTACCAGAGGAGGTGATGTCAGCAACATGGCAGAGTGAGCTGTTCCCTTTGTCTCTCCCCCTTCGAACTACAACTAAAAGGACATTCATTGATCAGCAGAGGATACCCACATAGCACATCAGGACACCTGAGAGACCCGAGCAGCGATACATCTGAAGGTGGATGGACTACCCTCCAAGGAGGTGATGGAGATAGGTGAGCACACTCTGGACCCCAGGCAGCCCAGGACACGCATGCAGCTACTTTCCCAGCTGGAGCGATCATAGCATCGCTGTGGCCCCGAAGGCGGAAGGCGTGTCTCGGCGGGACTGTGGGGGCAGGCGGCAGTAGTCCGGAAGCCCCGTGTGATCACTCTCTCGTCTGGTGGGAGAAACCACAATCTCACTGCAGTACCAGGGGGTGGCTTTGGCTCGGTCCCAGGGGGGAGGCCCCACCCACCAAGCACAATGGCTGGTGTCACCTGGGAGCAGAGGGTGGCTGAGATCCCAGTCTGGGTGAACAAGCTTCTAGCTGCCATGAATGCCCATAGTACCGCTGAGGCCCTGAAGCGGGGAAGCATGTCTCGGTGGGACTGTGGGAGCAGGTGGCAGTAGCCCTAAGCCCCCATGTGATCACTGTCGCCTGGTGGGAGAATTGACAATCTCACCCAGTCCCAGGGAGTGGCTTTGGCTCGGTCCCAGAGTGAAGGCCCCGCCCACCAAGCACATGGCTGGTGTGACCTAGGAACAGAGGGCGGCTGAGCTCCGAGTCCAGACAAACAAGCTCCTGGCTGCCGTGAACACCCATAATACTGCTGTGGCCCAAGGTGAGAGCACAACTCTGTGGGTCTGCGGGAGCAGGCGGCAGTAGCTCTGAGCCCCTATGAGATCACTCTCTCGACCGGTGGGAGAATCCACAATCCCACCGGGGTCCCAGGGAGTGGTTTTGGCTCAGTCCCAGAGGGGAGGTCCCACCCACCAAGCACAATGGCTGGTGCGAACTAGGAGAAGTCGGCAGCAGAAACCAAACGAGCTTGCGGCTGCCATGAATGCCCACAGTACCGCTGCAGCCCTGAAGGAGGGAGCACAACTCAGCGGGACTGTGGGAGAGGGCAGCAGCAGCCCTGAGCCCCCCGTGTGACTACTTTCCCACTTGGTGGGAGACCCCACAGTGCCGCTGCGATCCCAAGGAGTGGCCCAGGCTCGGACAGGCACAGCTGACAGGGATTGCAGCAGTGGGCTCAGATTACACACCTACTTCCCTCCCCCAAATGGCAGCAGATGGAACCTGCATCCAGAAACTATCACTATGCGCTGGCACAAATCCACTCCATCAAATGGTATAAAGAAATATATTAATACTCCATACCAGAAGGAAAAAGATAAACACCCAGAAATCAATCCTGAAGGCATGGAAATCTACAATCTAAATGACAAAGCATTCAAGACAGCTATCATAAGAAAACTCAACAAGCTACAAGAGAATTCTGAAAGAGAATTCAATGAAATCAGGAACCAAATTACTGAACAGGGGGAACTCTTCACAAAAGAGACTGAATCTATAAAGAAAAACCAAACAGAATTTTTAGAGATGAAAAACAGAATGGATGAGATAAAGAAAAATCTGGAGTCCTTAAACAACAGACCTGACAACATGGAGGACAGAATTAGCCATCTAGAGGATAGGAATACAGAAATGCTTCAGATGGAGGAGGAGAGAGAACTTAGGCTAAAAAGAAATGAAGAAATTCTCTGAGAAATATCTGACTCAATTAGGAAATGCAACATAAGGTGCACAGGTATTCCAGAGGGAGAAGAGAGGGAAAAAGGAGCAGAGGGCTCGTTCAAAGAAATAATAACTGAGAACTTCTCAAACCTGGAGAAGGAGCTGGAATTCCATGTAAAAGAAGCCAACAGAACTACCAATTTCATCAATGTAAAAAGACTTTCTCCAAAGCATATATTAGTAAAGCTGGCAAAAGTCAATGACAAAGAAAAAATATTAAGGGCAGCAAGGCAGAAGAGAATAAACTACAAAGGAGGTTATTCAGGCTTTCAGCGGATTTTTCAGTGGAAACCTTACAGGCTAGGACAGAGTGGAATGATATATTGAAAATTTTGAAAGACAAAAACTTTCAGCCAAGAATAGAATATCCAGTGAAAATATCCTTCAGACATGATGGAGAAATAAAAACTTTCCCAGATAAACAAAAGCTGAGGGAGTTCATTGTCACAAGACACCACCTACAAGATTTGATCAGGAAGGCCCTCATACCTGAAAAAAAAGAAAGAAAGGGTTTATAAAGCCTTGACCAAGGGGATAAATGGTCAGACAAAATCAGAAAATTGCAACTCTCTATGAGAACAGATTAGCAAATACTTAATTATAACTCTAAAGATAAAGGGAGGGAAAACATCAAAAATAAATATTATCACTTTGTTTTAACCACAAATTCACAACACATAATGGAATAAGTTGTGACAACAACTTAGAAGGGGAAGAGGGAGGGGTAGAAACATGCTTAGAGTAAGGGAACAAGAGGTGATCAGGGAATGGACAATCTCATCTACGAGATCTTTTATACAAACCACACAGTAACGACTAAACAAAAAATCAGAAAAAAGACACAAACGATAAATGAAGAGAAAACAGAAAACCATCATAGAGAGCCACCAAACTAAATTAGCAGTCTGAAATACACTGGATGAGAAACAAAGGAAATAGATAACAACTGAAAAAAAGCAATAAAATGGCAGTATTAAGCCCTCATATATCAATAATCACTCTAAATGTACATGGATTGAATTCTCCAATCAAAAGACACGGAGTGGTTGGATGAATTAAAAAACAAGATCCAACAATTTGCTGCCTCCAGGAAACACATCTCAGCTCTAAAGACAAACACAGGCTTAGAGTGAAGGGATGGAAGATGATACTCCAAGCTAATGGCAAACAAAAGAAAGCAAGTGTTGCCATACTTACATCAGATGAAGTAGACTTCAAGATAAAACAGGTAATGAGAGAAAAAGAGGGGCAATATATAATGATAAAAGGGACACTCCATCAAGAAGACACATCACTTACAAATACATATGCACCCAACACAGGAGCACCAAAGTACATAAAGCAACCATTAACAAACCTTAAAGGAGATATTAACAACACAATAATAGTAGGAGATCTTAACACCCCACTTACATCAATGGATAGATCAGCCAGACAGAAAGTCAATAAGTGGACTTAAACGAAAAACTAGACCAGATAGACTTAATAAATATATAGAGAAGCACTCCATGCAAACACAGGAGATTACACATTCTTCTTAAGTGCACATGGAACATTCTCAAGAATAGACCATATGTTGGGAAACAAGGCAAGCCTCTATAAATTTAAGAAGATTGAAATTATAACAAGCATCTTTTCTGACCATGATGCTATGAAACTAGAAATCAACTACAAGAAAAAAACTAGGAAAGTGACAAAGATGTGGAGACTAAACAACATGCTACTGAAAAACCAAAGGATCATTGATGAAATTAGAGGAGAAGTCAAAGAATATCTGGCGACAAATGAAAATGAAAATACACCACACCAACTCATAAAGGATGCAGCAAAAGCAGTCCTGAGAGGGAAATTCATAGCAATACAGGCACACATTAACAAACAAGGAAAATTCCAAATAAGCAATCTTAAACTACACCTAACAGAATTAGAAAAGGAGGAACAAACAAAGTGCAAAGTCAGCAGGAGGGAAATAATAAAAATTAGAGTAGAAATAAATGAAATTGAAACCAAAAAAAAGAGTAGAAAGGATCAATGAAACAAAAAGCTGGTTCTTTGAGAAGATAAACAAAATTGACAAACCCTTAGCCAGACTCACCAAGAAAAAAAGAGAGAAGGCTCAAATAAATAAAATTAGAAGTGAAAGAGGAGAAATCACAGCAGATACCACAGAAATAGAAAGGATTATAAGAGAATACTATGAAAATCTATATGCCAACAAATTGGATAATCTAGAAGAAATAGATAAATTCTTAGACTGATACAATGTCCCAAAATTGAATCAAGAAGAAATAGAGAATCTTAATAGACCAATCACAAGTAAAGAGACTGAAACAGTAATCAAAAACCTCCCAAAAAACGAAAGTCCAGGACCAGATGGCTTCTCTGGAGAATTTTACCAAACATGCAAAGAAGATTTAATACCTATACTTCTCAAACTATTCCAAAAAATAGAGGAAGATGGAACACTTCCTAACACATTCTACGAGGCCAACATCACTCTGATGCCAAAGCCAGACAAGGTCAATACAAAGAAGGAAAATTACAGGCCAATATAGCTGATGAACAGAGATGCAAAAATCCTCAACAAAATATTGGCAAACTGAATACAGCAATACATTAAAAGAATCATACACTATGATCAAGTGGGATTGATACCAGGGACACAGGGATGGTTCAACATTCACAAATCAATCAATGTGATACACCACATTAACAAAACAAGGAATAAAAACCACATGATCATCTCAGTAGACGCAGAGAAAGCATTTGACAAGATCCAACATCCATTTATATAAAAATTCTCAACAAAATGGGTATAGAAGGAAAGTACCTCAACATAATAAAAGCCACATATGACAAACCCACAGTCAACGTCATACTCAATGGGGAAAAGCTGAAGGCCTTCCCTCTGAGAACAGGAACAAGACCAGGGTACCACTCTTGCCACTCTTATTCAACATAGTACTGGAGGATCTGGCCAGAGCAATTAGGCAAGAAAAAGGAATAAAAGGAATCCAAATAGGCAATGAAGAAGTGAAACTCTTGCTGTTTGCAGATGACATGATTTTATATATAGAAAACCCTAAAGAATACATTGGCAAACTATTAGAAATAATCAACAACTACAGCAAAGTTGCAGGGTACAAAATCAACTCATAAAATCAGTTTCATTCCTATATTCTAATAATGAACTAACAGAAAGATAACTCAAGAAGGCAATCCCATTTACAATCACAATAGAAAGAATAAAATATCTAGGAATAAATTTAACCAAGGAGGTGAAACACCTATACAATGAAAACTATAAGACATTATTGAAAGAAATAGATGATGACATAAAGAAATGGAAAGATATCCCATGCACATGGATTGGAAGAATAAAGATAGTTAAAATATCCATACTAACTAAAGCA
The DNA here is from genome assembly GCF_057802395.1 of Ceratotherium simum simum. Taxonomy (NCBI): domain Eukaryota; kingdom Metazoa; phylum Chordata; class Mammalia; order Perissodactyla; family Rhinocerotidae; genus Ceratotherium; species Ceratotherium simum. The sequence continues at coordinate 85,546,174 of NC_141940.1, forward strand.
ATCTACAGATTCAATGCAATCCCGATCAGAATCCCAATGACATTCTTCACGGAAATAGAACAAAGAATCCTAAAATTCCTATGGGGCAAGAAAAGACCCCAAATAGCTAAAGCAATCCTGAGAAAAAAGAACAAAGCTGAAGGCATTACAATCCCTGACTTCAAAATATACTACAAAGCTATAATAATCAAAAGAGCATAGTAGTGGTACAAAAACATACAGATCAATGGAACAGAATTGAAAGTCCAGAAATAAAACCACACATACATGGACAGCTAATCTCAACGATGGGGCTTAGAACATATATTGAGAAAGGAAAGTCTCTTCAATAAATGGTGCTGGGAAACTGGACAGCCACATGCAAAAGAATGAAAGTAGACCATTAACTTTCGCCATACACAAAAATTAACTCAAAATGGATCAAAGGCTTGAAAGTAAGACCTGAAACTATAAAACTGCTAGAAGAAAATATAGGCAGAACACTCTTTGACATTGGTCTTAGAGGGATCCTTTTGAATTCCATGTCTACTCGGATAAAGGAAACAAAAGAAAAAATAAACAAGCGGGACTTCATCAGACTACATAGCTTCTGCAAGGCAAAGGAAACCAGGATCAAAATGAATAGACAACCCACCAGCTGGGAGAAAGTATTTGCAAATCATATATCCGACAAGGGGTTAACCCCCATAATATGAGAAGAACTCACACAACTGAACAACAAAAAAACAAATAACCCAATCAAAAAATGGGCAGAGGATATGAACAGACATTTTTCCAAGGAAGAAATACAGATGGCCAATAGGCATATGAAAAGACGTTCAACATCACTAATCATCAGGGAAATGCAAATCAAAACTACACTAAGATATCACCTCACACCCATTAGAATGGCTATAATCACCAAGACAAAAAACAACAAATGTTGGAGAGGATGTGGAGAAAAAGGAACCCACATTCACTGCTGGTGGGAATGCAAACTGCTGCAGCCTCTATGGAAAACAGTATGGAGAGTCCTCAAAAAATTAAAAATAGAAATACCTTATGATCAGCTATCCCACTTTTGGGTATTTATCCAAAGAACTTGAAATCAACAATCCAAAGAGGCTCTTGCACCCCTATGTTCATTCCAGCATTATTCACTATAGCCAAGAAGTGGAAGCAACCCAAGTGTCCATCGACAGATGATTGGATAAAGAAGATGTGGTATATATATATACAATGGAATACTACTCAGCCATAAAAAATGACAAAATTGTCCCATTTACACCAACATGGATGGACCTGGAGGGTATTATGTTAAGTGAAATAAGCCAGACAGAGAAAGACAAACACTGTAGGACTTCACTCATATGTGATACATAAACTAACACATGGACAGAGAGAACAGTTTGGTGGTTACCACGGGAAGGGAGTTGGGGGGTGGGCACAAGGGGTGAAGGGGCACATTTATATGGTGACTGACAAATAATAATGTACCACTGAAATCTCACAATGTTATAAACTATTATGACATAAATTTAAAAAATAATAGATATAAATAAAAAAAGATAATACCTGAAAAAAAACACTACCATAGTGACATTTACGTGTATGAATTTATGACAAAAATTAGCAGCTTGAACTTGGAGCCTCACAAATTTCAGTGTCCACAACTCTTACGTGTCCATCAGCTGACGAATGGATAAAGAAGTTGTAGTATACATACACAATGGAATATTAATCAGCCATAAAAAAACAAGGAAATCCTGTCATTTGTAACAACATAGATGGTCTTTGAAGGCATTATGCTAAGTGAAAAAAGTCAGACAGAGAAAGACAAATACAGTCATGGGTTGCTTAATGATGGGGTATGTTCTGAGAAATGTGTCATTAGGCAATTTCGTTGTTGTGCAAACATCATAGAGTGTACTTAGACAAACCTAGTTGGTATAGCCTACCTACATATGTGAAATCTAAAAAACAAACAAAGAAACTCATATAAAAAGAGACCAGATTTGTTGTTACCAGAGGTGGTAGGTGGGGGAAAGGGGGATTGGAGAAAGGTGGTCAAAAGGAACAAACTTCCACTTAGAAGATAAATAAGTACTAAGAATATAATGTACAGTATGATGACTATAGTTAACACTGCTGTATGATATATATGAAAGTTGTTAAGAGAGTAAATCCTAAGAGTTCTCATCACAAGGAAAAAAATCATTTTTTCTTTTTTTTGCTTTCTCTTTATATTGTATCTATATGAGATGCTGGATGGTAACTAAACTTATTGCAGTAATCATTTCACAATATATGTAAGTCAAACCATTATGCTGTAACCTTAAATTTATACAGTGATGTGTGTCAATTATATCTCAATAAAATTGGGAAAAAAAGAGAAAAAACAACTAAAAGAAAGTATTAGAATGATGTTTCACCAAATAGAGAATATCACTAAACAGACATAAATTATAAAAAGGAATCAAGTAGCTATTTTGGAGTTGAAAAGTAAAATAACTGAAATGAAAATTTCGCTAAAAGGTTTCAACAGCAGATTTGAGTGGGCAGCAGGAAGAATTAGTGACCTTGAAGACAGGTCAGTTGAGAATATCCAGTCTGATAAGCAGAAAGATAAAAGAATGAGGAAAATGAGCATAGCCAAAGGGACCTGTAGGATGCCAGCAAATTTACCAACATTTGCATATGAGAGTCCCAGAAGAAGAGAGAGACAGGAGCAGAAATACTATCTAAAGAAATAATGCCTGAAACTTTTCCAAATTTGATGAAAAACATTAATCTACATATCCAATAAGCTCAACCAACTCCAAGTTGGATAAACTCCAAGAGACTATACATCATAACCAAAACCAAAGACAAAGAGAGGATCTTCAATTGAGCAAGACAGAAGCAACTCATAACATACAAGGAATTCTCAATAAGAGTGACAGCTTCTTTATCATCAGAAACCATGGAGGATAAAAAGCAGTGGGATGACATATTCAAAGTGCTGAAAGAAAAACCCTGTCAACCAGGAATTCTAAATCCAGCAAAACTATTCTTCTAAAAAGGAGAGATCAAGACATTTCCAGATAAACAAAAACAGAGTTCATTGCTAGTAGACCGGCCCTATAAGAACTGCTAAAGGGACCTCTTCAGGTTGAAATGAAAGGACATTATACAGTAAATCAAATCCTCACGAATAAAGAGCACTAGCAAAGGTAACTACATAAGTAAATATAAAAGATAGTATAAACATATTTTTTGTTTTATCTCATTTTTTCCTATTAAAAAGACAGCTGCATAAAGCAATAATTATAACTCTATGTTCATGGACATACAACGTATAAAGATGTAATTTGTGACAGTAATAGCATAAATGAGAAAGGAATGGAACTATAAAAGAGCAAAGTTTTTGTATACTATTGAAATTAAGCTGATATTAATCTGAATTAGAATGGAATAAATTAAGACATTAATGTTAATCCTCAGGACAATCACTAAGAAAATAACTGAAATAGATATAGAAAAGAATGGAATTAAAATGAGACACTAGAAAATAGCTATCAAATACAAAAGAAGGCAGTAACGGAAGAATTGAGGAACAAAAAATAAATAAGACATAGAGAAAACAAACAGAAAAATGGACAATTTAAACCCTACTTTGACAGTTATTACATTAAGTATAAATGGATTACATTCTCCAATTAAAAGGCAGAGATTGGCAGAATGGATAAAAAACCATAATCCTACGATACGCTATCTACAAGATACACACTTTAGATTCATACACAGACTGAAAATAAAAGGATGGAAAAAGACATACCATGACAGTACCCAAATGAGAAATGGAATAGCTATACTAATATTAGACAAAATAGACCCTAAGACAAAAATGTTATTAGAGACAAAGAAGGACATTTTATAATGATAAAAGGGTCAATCAATCAATAAGATATAATAAGCATAAACATATATCACCTAACAACAGAGCCCCAAAATACATGAAGCAAAAACTGACTGAATTAAAGGGAGGAACAGATAATTCAACAATAATAGTTGGAGACTTCAATGCCCGACTTTCAATAATGGATAGGAGAATTAGACAGAAGATCAGCAAGGAAACAGAGATGTCATGATATCTGAAATTTCCCTTGATATGCCTTGAAACAAAGGATGAAGCAAATATAGCAAACTGTTAATTATTAAATCTGGGTGATAAATACACGGGTGTTCGCAGTACTAACCTCTCTAATTTTGTGTACATTTGAAAATTTTCATAACAAAAATTTTTTAAACATATAAAAGGGAAAATATTTACTTATTATTCTTGTCTTTGTGACCACATTAATTTGACTATTGTAGCACTATAGTATATTTAAATATCTTATATGGCTAATTTCTTTTCACTTACTTTTTCTATTCTCAAATTCTTTAAACTAATAATACATGTTTACTCTTATAAATTAATTTTGGAATGAGTTCCCCACAAAATTTCATTAGGATTTTGATTTGGCATAGTGTTAAACATATACTAAACACATACATTAAATTAAATGACCCTTTACAACACTCAGTCTTTGTAACTAGGCACATGGTACATCTCTATTCATTCAGATCTTCTTTTATGTCCTCAGTAAAGTTTTGAAGTTTTCTTCATGTAGTTCTCACACACATCTTCTTAAGATTACTCCTGGGTATTTTATATAATTGTTGTTATTGTCAATAGGATCTTTTGTTCTGTGTATTATGGTTATTACTGATATATGACAATTCTTGATTTTTGGATATGTGGTTTATATCCAGTGATTACCCAATTTATTTAATTCTCATATTAGTTCAAACAGTTTTTCAGTTGATTCTTTTGCATTTTCTAATTATACAACCACATCATTTTTTTCACTTGTCAAATACTTATTAAATACTTCCCATGGCCAAGGCACTATGCAAAGTGCTACAGATACAATGATGGACAAAAATATACAGGATTTCCACCCTTAGTGAGCCTCATATCATGATTGTCTGATCTTTTAATTTCTAATAGTTACAGTTGTTTCTGCTTCATTACTAATCATGCTGTCTAGAACTTTTAGAACAATGCTAAATAACAGCAGAGATGATGTGGATATATTTGTCTTATTCCTTATTTTAATGGGAATACCTTTAGTAGAATGCCTCAATCTTTTTTGGGTTAAGAATCCACTTTGAAAACATGATAAAAGTTATTACCTTTCTCTCTAGAGAAATATTGAAGAAATACAGAGATGTTAATTATCTGCTCTCTGAACAGGGAAACAATAGGTAAGATCAACTTTTGATATATAAATATTCAGAATTTTTATGTAGAATGAGGAAAATATACCATAAATAAATTACATATATATATATATATATATATATATATATATATATAAAGGATGACTATTCCCTTTATCAAAAGGGCAATTTGAAAAGCCTGAAGACCAACATGGATAAATGGGCAAAGGTCAGAAATAAAATTTATAAAAGAAGAAATTCTAATGCTAATACAAACATATAGAAAATATTTAGTCAAAGAAATCCAAATTAAATCAATGAGATACTGTTGTTTGCTTGTGAATTACCAAAGATCAAAAGAATATCATGGTGGAGACTGCTTGTTATCAACCTCAGTATCATTCTCCCTTTCTTGCTTACTAAAAAAGACATGACTTTGTGGGACAGCAATGTATCTAGCTAAAAACTACATTTCCTGACCTCCCCAGCAGATAATCTTGGCCATGTGACACAATTTTAGCCACAGAGATATAACAAAATGTAGAACTAAAAACTCCTTGGGCAAGGGCGCTCAGCAGGCCTGTTCCTTTTTCCTTTTGCTCTTCCTCTTCTTCCTGATTGCAACTCAGACCCCTCTGCTGTAGGTAAAGCAGCCATCTTGTGACCTTGAGGGGATAAGCACTCACTAAAGATGCCTGAGAGGTTTCTGTTACTCACAGGCAAACACTATTCCTAACTGATATGCTCAACGCCTGTAAGGATTCATAAACAAGTACTCTCACACATGGCTGGTGGGAGTGTAAACTAGTACAACCTTTCTGGAAAGCAGCTTGGCGATACATATCACGAGCTTTTAAAACATTCATGTTAACAAATTGTATTGGCAAAGGTGTAGGGAAACAGGCACTCTCATGCATTGCTTGTGGGAGTATAAACAATCTCTAAGACGTAATTGTTAAGTGAAAACAGGAAAGCACACAGTGTGTAAAGTATGCTTCCAATTGAGTAAAAAAAGAGAGGGAAAGAAAATATATACCCATATTTACTTGTATATGTATAAACTACCTCTGAAAGGATAAACATCAAACTGATAACAGTGGCTGACCCCAGGTGGGGAACTGGAAGGCTGCAGAGCAGGGGTGGGAGGGAGACTTTTCACTGTATACCCTCATATACTTTGGCCCTTTTAGTCTTTCATGGGGATCCATCCTAAGTAAAAAATCAGAGACACAAACACTTACATATAAAGATATTTACCTCAAATGCTATCACTAATTGTGGAAACTTGGCAATAGGCTAAATGCCCCCACATTAAAGGAGAAGTTAGGTAAAGTAGGTATACCCATGGAATAGAATATTTTGTAGGCATTAAAATATTATTTATAAACAACAGCACAGGGACATGCTTATGATATAATATTAATTTAAAAGGCCATATATATTTATTGTTTTTCAAATTTACAGTCAACCTCTAGTCAATGTAGAGTATTAACTGCAAGACAACATAAATGTTAACAACCTAGACAATGTAAATGAAAGAGTGTGGCTCATAGAAGGTTGGAGGGAGGAAGAAAGAAGCACTACTGTCCATTATCTTAGAAAGTGGGTAATCAAGAGAGACTGACAGAAGCTGATGCAAGGAGAGATAGAGATTAAGCTGATAAACCAAGAAATGGTGGTATAAACCCTATTATCTTGAGTTTTGGAGGAAATTACCAGAAAAATAAGAAACCAGAAACTATGAGGTTGCCTCTTAGGTATGGGATTGGAGGTGGAAAAAGCAGAGGCAGAAGACCATTGCATTTCATCCTGAACTCCTCTATATTATTTGATTTGCTACCAGATATACACATTATTTTGATTAAAAGGCAAAAAATTTTAAAGTAGGACATAAAAAGAAAATGCACAGGAAAAAATACCAGAAGGAAATATGTCAAAATGTTAACAGTGGTTCCTTCTGGGTGGCAGAATCACGGGTGGTTTCTTCTTTACACTTTCCTCTATTTTCTGTATTTTCCAAATTTGCTATTATGCTAATCAGCCAGAAACTACAGGAGAAAATAAAATCAGAAAATAGGTCTGAAGAAAGAAAAAAGAAACATTTGCTGACTGACTCACCGAGAGAACACTCCCAGGACTGCCCTGCCACCCCTCTCTCCCAACCCCAAGCAAACACCAGAAAGGCCAAATAGAGCTGGGTGGGGACAGCGGGCCCTTGGATTCCTGAGGAACCACAGGTACTGAGATGTCAGCACCCTCTGAGGCAGTCTGCTGACCGTAATGGCTCTCAATGTGCTCACATCTCTTTGTATGCATAGGAGGATTTTGCAGCTCCCTCTCTCAGGAGATGGAATGTATTTCTCCACCCCTGGAATCGAGGCTTAGCCATGTAACTTGCTTTGGCCAATGGGACAATAGAAAACATGACACAAACAGAGGCTTCAAAAGTGCTTGCACATTGGGGCTTGTCTTCTCTTGCTGTTCTAAGCCACTAAGTTTTGGGTAGTTTGTAAGCAGCAAAAGCTAACTGACACACCCTCCGATGTGAAAACCATCCAGCCAATGAGATGAATAAAATTCTTTTATTACCCTCTAAATTCCCTGTTCAACTTAATAATCATTCTTTCTTCCTTCCTCAGAGATAGCCTCTCAGCCAGTACAGGTGACAGTCTAAGGAGTCTTGGGCCTTGTAGAGCTCAACAGTGAGCACAATTTCCCTCCTTTGACAACAATAGTACCAAAGAGCTGGGATTATGGCAGCAGAATGTTTTCAGAAGCCTTAGATTGTTTGCTAAAATTTGTTCAAAGTCTTCCTCTTTTCATCTCAAGCCACATAACATTGGAAACAGCATTTCCATTACCTCCAGCTTTGCTGAACTGAGTACACGAACTCTGTGTCTTATTGATCATTTTTGCTCCAGAACCTAACATGGTACCTGGCACACAAGAGGCACTCAATATATGTTTGCCACATAAACAAATGAGTGACTGAATCATGTTCCCATATTAAATATCCCACCTACTCCCAGCCTATTTTTTTCCCCAACCACCCCCACAGAGTTTAAGGACAGAATACTGGATTACCTTTAGGACTCCATGGAGCGTCATCTGAATTCTTCTTTTTCTTGGGTCGAGATTTCAAAGCAGGGTCATCATCATCAGACTCCAGGGAAGGGTAAACTGCAATGAGAGGAAAAAGCAAGGTAAATTAAGATCTCATCCAGAAGGGTGAAAATAGAATGATACCTACCTCAGCTCCTCACACTCCCCTACAAGTGGACCCTTTACTTAATCCATACTCAACTGCAGGAGTCCCTGAAAGTGCCACATACTTTTTATATCTTTCTATTTTTGCACCCTCGCTGCAAATGTCCTCCCAGTGTCATCTAATTCTGATTCACTCACCCAACATCCATTTAGTGAGTAATTTCATAAGTTACTTTACTGACCCTACAAAATTCAGCTGTAAATTCACTTCTTAAAGAAGCTTTCCCTTGGGGCTGGCTCCGTGGCCTAGTGGGTAAGTTTGGCACACTCCGCTTTGGCAGCCTGGGTTCAGTTCCCAGGCATGGACCTACACCATTCATCGGTGGCCATGCTGTGACAGTGACCCACATACAAAATAGAGGAAGATTGGCACAGAAGTTAGCTCAGGGCAAATCTTCCTTAAGCAAAAAGAGGAAGATTGGCAATGGATGTTAGCTCAGGGCAAATCTTCCTCAGCAAAAAAAAAAGTAGCTTTCCCTTGTTCTCCTAATCTGATTCAGATGTCTCTTCAACTCTCCATAGTATCCTGCACACACTTCCATTGGAGTCATTTGTTATATAGTATTTAAGAGATGATTAGTAAATCTGTCACCCACAATTTACTGTGAGGGCAGGGATTTGTATTATTTGATTTCAAACTAAGGAAGCCTAACACAATGCAGAGTAGGTGCTCAGTAAGTGTTTGCTGAATTAATGGAAAGAGAAATGGTACACACAATACTCACACAAAGGGAACAAAAAGAACACTTGGGCTGAATTGGGAAGAAGATTACTGGAAGTGAATGATCTGAATGACAAAACACACATATAAAAGTATCTCATCCTATACAAATACAAACAAACATCCAGTTTTATCACATTCTCCTCACAATCCACATGCAACACCTATAGGATTTAATGGGAAGATGGTCTAGAAAGGTCCTACCGATGAGGTCAAACTGCTGCTGCTACTGCTAAACCTAAAAGAGAAGTAAAATGACAGTGAAAACTTCCTCATAATGACCCTACTCCCACTCCTCCTAATGACCAGCTTCAAACTTCTCTAGAATTCTACTTCATTAGAGGAATCCAGTCTCCTACTTCCTTCCAGAAGGGCCTCTTTGTAGGAAAATGAGTCCATTTTTCAGGTCTTCCTCCTTAAGCAAAGAGGCAAAACCCCTGCCTCCTGACTTATTAAAGAATTTTTTTTTAAAAAAGAGGGATAATTGATTGTCCCTAGAAAGAAATGACTACTGGTAATGGAGTTGTTTGAGAAAGGACCCAACCCTACTAGTCCCAATGGCTGTCAATGTTATTTTGTTGAGTCTGAAAGTTTTTCCACCTCAGGGAAAGAAGTGTGGTATGGTAGAAAGACCTTGAGTCTCAGGATCAAACAGTCACTTTGAGATCCTGGATGGACCCATTAGCTTTATAGCCTAGGAGAACTTTTCTAAGTTTCACTATCTTCACCCGTAAAATTAAAATAATAGATACCACCTGCCTTGCAAAGTTGTGAAGATTGAGGGATACTATGTATAAAGTAACATGCAAAAGGAATTCCATTCAAGGTTCATGTCTTATTCAAGAGGGGATAAGATGTAGATAATAATTAAATCTAGACATTTAAAGAAAATACAAGTTAAAGTATACATATTAAAAATATAAGGATGGAAGGAGTGATGCCTCCCAAAATGGTGGAGTTGGGAGCTCCAAGGATCTGTCCCTCCACTCAAGCAACCATTAAGCTGGCAAAAACTGTAACAATCAACTTTTTTGGGGCTCCAGAATCTAATAAAAAATGTACAATAGGGGAAATGCTTAACAAAGAAAAAGTCTGCTTAATTAAGGCATTTAAAGAAATCTCTGTCAAAAAATCTCAGCTGACAACTGAGGCAATGGAATGGACACTTCAGTGACCAACACAAGGAATGCAGTCTTTCCAAAAAAATCATTTGGAAAGTCTAGTAACTCTAGAAATCATATTTTCTCTCCTCCCCAGAGTTTGCTGTTGTTGCTTATTGTGAGCTGCAGTTATCTGTTTATTTAGTGACTTTCCAAAAGAATCATTTGCAACAACAGCAAACTCTGCGGAGGAAAGAAAATATGATTCCCAGAGTTACCACATTATAACATTCAAAATGTCCAGTTTTCAACAAAAAAATTATGAGGCGTGCAAAAAAAAAAACAAAAAAACAGGAAAGTATATCTCATTTACAGGAAAAAAGAAATTGATAAAAACTGTCCATGAGGAATCCCAGACATTGGACTTACTATAGAAAGACTTTAAGTTAACTGTCTTAAATATGATCAGAGAACCATATCTCAACAAAAAAGAGAATATCAATAAGGAGACAGAAAATATAAAAAAGAACCAAATAGAAATTTTGGAGCTGAAAAGTACAATGGATTGAATTAAAAATTCACTAGAGGGCTGCAACAGCAGATTTTGAGCAGACAGAAGAAAGAATCAACAAACATAAAGAAAGCTCAGTTGAAATTATCCAGCCTGAGGAGCAGAAAGAAAGACCGAAAAAAAAATAAACAAAGGCAAAGGGACCTGTGGGACACTATCAAGCTTACCAACATATTCATATGGGAGTCCCAGCAGGAGAGGAGAGAGAGAAAGAGGCAGAAAGACTCTATGAAGATAAAATGGCCAAAACTTTCCAAATTTTATGAAATACATGAAAACAGACATCTAAGAAGCTCAACAAATTCCAAGTAGGATAAACTCAGAGATCCACACTGAGACACATTATACTCAGACTGTCAATAGACAAAGACAAGGACAGCATCTTCAAAGCAGCAAGACAGAAGCAACTTGTCATCTACAAAGGATCCACAGTAAGATTAACAACCAATTTCTCATCAGAAACAACGGAGGCCAGAAGGCAGTGGGATGATATATTTAAAGTGCTGAAAGAAAAACTGCTAACCAAGACTAATATATCTGGTAAAGCTATCCTTCAAAAATTAAGGCAAATTAAGATATTCACAAATAAACAAAGGCTGGGGGATTTCATCATTAGTAAACCTGCCCTTTAAGAAATGCTAAAGACAGTACTTCAGGCTGAAATAAAAGGACATTAGAGAGTAACTTGAAGCTATATGAAGAAATAAAAAACACCAGTAAAAGTAACTACAGAGGTAAACATAAAAGCCAGTATTGTTGTATTTGTGGTTTCTGACTCTTCTTTTTGTTACCTGTATTATTTAAAATTCCAATGCATAAAACAATAACTATAAATCTATGTCAATAGTAACACAATGTATAAAGATGTAATTTGTGACAAAAGTAATACACATGGGGTGGGAAAGCTGTATATGAGCAGAGTCTTTGTATGCTATGGAAGCTAAATGATATTGATTCAAACTAGACTGTTACAAAGTTAGGATGTTAACAGTAATCCCCAGGGTAACCATTATAAAAATAACTAAAAAAACATACAAAAAAGGAAATGAGGAGTGAATCAATTGGCATGCCACCAAAAAAAAAATCAATTAAACACAAAAGAAAGCAGTAACAGAGGAATTGAGGAACAAAAAAGATATAAAACATAGAGAAAACAAAGAGCAAAATAGCAGAAGTCCTTCCTTATAGATAATCACTTTAAACATAAATGGATTAAATTTACCTTTTAAAAGGCCAAGATTGGTAGAATGGATTAAAAACATGATTCAACTGTATCCTGAATACGAGACTCACATTAGATCCAAAGAAACAACTAGGTTGAAAGTGAAAGCATGGAAAAACTTTATTCATGAAATAGTAATGAAAAAGAGAGCTAGGGTGGTTATACTGATATCTGAAAAAATAGGCTTTTCAGTAAAAAACTGTTACAGGAGGTAAACAAGGGCATTACATATTAATAAAAGGGCCAACCAATCAAGAACATATAACAATTAGAAACATATATGTACCCAACAACTCCTGGATGGCTCCTGGATGGGGGCTGGTCACCAGAAAGACCAAGCCATGATTAGAAGTTTGGAATTTTCAGCCCCACGCCCCATCCTCCAGAGAGGGGAAAAGGGCTGGAAATGGAGTTAATAATTGATCATGCCTACGTGAGGAAGGCTCCATAAAAATCCCTAAGTTACAGGGTTGAGGGACCTTCTAGGTCGGTGAGCACATGGAGGTGCTGGGAAAGTGGTGTGCCCAGAGAGGGCATGGAAGCTCCACACCCTTTCCCACATACCTTGCCCTATGCATCTCCTCCATCTAGATGTTCACCTGTATCCTTTATCATATGCTTTTATAATAAACTAGTAAACAGTAAGTAAACTGTTTTCCTGAGTTCTGTGGGCCACTCTAGCAAATTAATTGAACCCAAGGAGGGAGTCATGGGACCCTCAGATTTCCAGCCTATTTTCAGAAGACAGATGACAACCTGGACTTGCAGTTGGCATCTGGAAGTGGGGTGGGAGCTGTATTGTGGGACTAGGCCCTTAAGCTGTAGGATCTGATGCTATCTACAGGTAGATAGTGTCAGAATTAGTTGAATTGTAGGACACCCAGCTGGGGTCACAGAGAACTGCTTGGGGGAGAAAAACTCCCACACATCTGGTATCAGAAGTGTGAGTGTGGTAGTAGCATGGGAGTAAAGGAGAAACACAGGAGGAGGAAGGACTGAGGTAGTTTTTTAATACACAGGAGGCAAAGAAGGGCATTACATATTAATAAAAGGGTCAATCAATCAAGAACATATAACAATTATAAAGACATATACACCCAACAACAGAGCTCCAAAATATATGAAGCAAACATTGAAAGAATTGAAGGGAGAAACAGTTTCACAATAATAGTTGAAGACTGAAATGGAAGACTTGAACAACACTATAAACCAACTATACCTAACAGACATATACAAACACTCCACTCAAAAAAAGCAGAATACACATTTTTCTCAAGTGCACATGGAACATTCTCCAGAACAGACCATATTTTAACCTGCAAAACAAGTCTCAATAAATATTAAAAGACTAAAATCATATAAAGTATCTTCTCCAACCACAATGGAATAAAACTAGAAATCAGTAACAGAAAGGTAACTGGAAAATTCATAAACAGGTGGAAATTAAACAACATACTCTGAAGCAACCAATAGGTCAAAGAAGAAATCACAAGTGTGATTAGAAAAACTCTGAGATAAATGAAAATAAAAACACAACATACCAAAACCTAGGGGATGCAGCAAAAGCAGTGCTCAGAGAGAAATTTATACCTGTAAATACCTACATTACTAAAAAAGAAGAAAGATCTCAAATCAGTAACCTAACTTTACACCTTAAGAAACTAGAAAAAGAACAAACTAAATCAAAAGCTAACAGAAGGTAGGAAATAATAAAGATTTAAGAAGAGATAAATAAAATAGAGAATGGAAAAATAATAGAATCAATGAAAGCAAAAGTTGGTTCTTTGAAAAAAGATGAACAAAATAAGCAAATATTTAGCTAGACTGACAGAAGAGAGAAGACATAAATACCTAAAATGAGAAATGAAAGTGGGAACATTACTGCAGACTTTACAGAAATAAAAAGGATTGTAAGAGATTACTAAGAACAATTGTATGCCAACAAATTAGATAAACTATATAAAATTGACAAATTCCTAGAAGCACACAAATCACCTAAACTGACTTAAGAAGAAATGGAAAATCTCAACCAACTTATAACAAGTACAGAGATTAAATCAGTATTCAAAAAGCTTCCAACAAAGAAAAGTTCAGGACCAGATGGCTTCACTGGTGATTTCTACCAAGGATTTAAAGAATTAAATCAATCCTTGTCAAACTCTTCCAACAAATAGAAAAGGAGGGAACCATCCTAACTCATTCTACGAGGCCCTGATAGCAAAGCCAGAAAAAGATACTACAGGAAAAGAAAACTACAGACCAATATGCTTTATGAATATTGATATAAAAATCCTCAACAAAATACTAGCAAACCAAATTCAGCAGCCTATTAAAAGGATTATACACCCTAACCAAGAAGAATTTACCACAGGAATGCAAGAGTGATTCAACATAAGAAAATCAATCAAACAACCTAAGTGTCCATTAACAGATGAATGGATAAAGAAAATGTTGTATATATATAATGGAATACTATTCAGCCATAAAATATAAGGAAATCATGCCATTTGTGACAACATGGATGGAGCTTGAGGGCATTATGCTAAGTGAAATAAGTCAGAGAAAGGCAAATACTGTATGATCTCATATGTGAAATCTAAAAACAAAAAACAAAAAGCCTCATAAAAAAGAGACCAGATTTGTGGTTACCAGGGGGAAAGGAGTAGGGAATGGGAGAACTGGATGAAGGTGGTCAAAAGATACAAACTTCTAGTTATAAGATAAATAAGTACTAGGGATATAATGTACAACACGAGGACTATAGTTAACACTGCTGTATGGTATATTTGAAAGTTGCTAAGAGAATAGATCCCAAAAGTTCTCATCACAAGGAAACAACTTTCTTTTTCTTTTTTTTTTGGATCTACAGTCGTGTGCCACATAATGATGTTTCGGTCGATGATGGACTGCATATACAACAGTGGTCCCATAAGATTACTACCATACAGCTTAGGTGTGTAGTAAGCTATACCATCTAGGTTTGCCTAGGTAAGTACACTCTATGATGTTCGCACAACAAAATTGCCTGTTAACAATACATTTCTCAGAACATATGCCCATTGTTAAGTGACACATGACTGTATATGAGATGATGCTCATTAACTAAACTTACTGTGGTAATCATTTCACAATATATGCAAGTCAAGCCATTATGCTGTACACTTTAAACTTATACAATGTTGTATGTCAATTACTTCTCAATAAAACTGAAAGAAAAAAGAAATAAATGATATTTTTCAAAACTGTATGAAGAAGATTAAAGTCATTTAAGGTTTAATGACAAAAATATATTTTCTTTTTCCAAAAAAAAAGAAAATCAATCAAGAAAATACACCACATTAATAAAATCAAAGAAAAAACATAATCCTCTCAGTCTATGCAAGAAAAGCATTTGACAAAATCCAACACCCGTTCAAGATAAAAATACTCAGAAAACTAGAAATAGATATTTTTAGATTCCACACTTCAATATGGTAACAGGTGTTTGTGAAGACCCACAACTAACATCACATTCCATAGTGAAAGACTGAAAGCTTTCCCCTAAGATCAAGAATGAGACAAGGATGCTCACTTTCACCACTACTATTAAACATTGTACTGGAAGTTCTATCCAGAGCAATTAGCTAAGAAAAAAATAAAAGGCATTCAAATTGGAAAGGAAGAAATGAAACTATTTGCAGATTACCTTATTCTATGTATAGAAAATCCTAAAGAATCTTCAAAAAAACTATTAGAGCTATTAATAGAATTCAGTAAAGTTACAGGCTACAAGATCAACATATAAAAATCAATTGTGTTTCTATATACTAGCAATGAACAATATGTAAAGGAAATTAAGAAAACAATTCCATTTGCAACTGCATCAAAAAAAATAAGTAGCAATAAATTTAACCAAGGAGGTGTAAGACTTATATACTGAAAACTACAAAACATTACTGAAAGAAATTAAAGAAGACCTAAATAAATGGAAAGACATCCCATATTCATAGATTGGATGTCTTAATATTTTTAAGATGGCAATACTACCCAAAGCATTCTACACATTCAATCCAATTCCTATAAAAATATCAATGGCTTTCTTTGCAGAAATGGAAAAGTTGAACCTAAAATTCAAATGGAATTGCAAGGGACCCTGAACAGCCTAAACAATCTTGAAAAAGATGAATAAAGTTGGAGGATTCACATTTCCCAATTTTAAAACTTACTACCAAGTTACAGTAATCTACACACTGTAGTATTGGCAAAACGACAGACATACAGATCAATGGAATAGAATTGAGAGTCCAGAAAGGAACCCATACATCTATAGTCAACTGATTTTTGACAAGGGTGACAAGAGCATCCAATGGGGAAAGGACAGTCTCTTTAAGAACTGGTATTAGACAAAGAGAAACAGTAAAAAACTCAATTGATAAATTAAAATGCAATACTAAAAATTATTCAAATAATCCAAATGAAGGCAGGAAATGAGAAATAAAAAGCAGATGTAATAAAGAAAAAAGAAATAAGAAAATGGTAAGCCTTCATCTGAACATATCATTAATTACATTAAATGTAAATGATCTAAAAACAGCAATTAAAAGACAGAGATTATCAATAAGGATTTTTCAAAAACCACAAGATTCAACTAAATGCTGTCTAGA
Organism: Ceratotherium simum simum; assembly: GCF_057802395.1. NCBI lineage: Eukaryota > Metazoa > Chordata > Mammalia > Perissodactyla > Rhinocerotidae > Ceratotherium > Ceratotherium simum. The sequence continues at coordinate 85,562,924 of NC_141940.1, forward strand.
AGAAACTCATTTTAAATGTAATCATATAGGTAAGTTAAAAATAAAAGGATATAAAAAGATATACAATATCAACACTAATTAAAGAAAGTTGGATTGGCTATATCATCAGAAAAGGAACTTCAGACCAAGGAAAATTACCAGAGTAAACAGGGATATAACATGACGACAAGACGGTGAACTCAACAGGAAGACATAACAATCGTAAATGTGGATGCACCTAACAGCAGAGTTTCCAAATATATGAAACAAAAATTGATGGAACTAGAATAAAAGGGGAAATAGATAAAGCCTCAATTATACTTGGAGACTTCAAGACATCTCTCTCAGTAATCGATAAAACAAGTAGACAGAAAATCAGCAAGGATATAGAACATCACCATCAATCAACTTGATCTAATTGAAATTTATAGAACACTTGTAGTGTAAGCCCTGGCAGTTGTTTTTTTCTGTTTTGTAATGCAAGTGCCTGATTTCAGCTTTGATTGCCAAGGCATCCATTTCAAAGAGGCATCCATTTTGAGAGGGCTATCTTGAATAAACACATTGCCAGCCATACAACTAGATAAAGAGCCAGGTCACCTCCCTGCACTGAGGCTCCCTTGTTTTAGAAATCTTGTTTGATTACAATAAGTGATAATTTGGGGCCACCTGGGTTTTTTTTTCTCTTCTCTCACTTTAAATTCCCACTCTTATGTTTTAAATTCATCAATAAAGAGTGAGCCCACAAAACCCTAGGCACCCCCCTTGACTCCATTAAAGCCAAACTCCAGGCCTGTACATTCTCTCTTTCTCTCTACCTATGGCCTCACTGTGTGGCCCCAAGTGTGCTGTGTAATTTCCAGGTCCTATGAGTAATAAACCTTTATTTTTTCAAAGTTTCCTGATGGTTATTGCTGAAGGGCAATAAGTGCTGATCTCACAATCATAAGAACCACAAGGGCCAGTCCAACCACAATATCAGTTATTAAAGGCTGAGACAGGCACAAAACAACACTCAACCCGACAATAGCAGAATACACATTCTTCTCAAGTTCACAACACAAAATTATCAATATAGACAAACCCTGGGTAGTAAAACAAGTCTTGATAAATTTTAAATGAAACCAAACAGCTGGTCCTGTGAAAAGATCAATTAAATTGATAAAACACCAGTAAGAATGACAAAGGAAAATAAAAGACGACACAAATAACTAATATCAAGAATTAAAAGGGAGATACCACTAAAGACATCACAGACATTAAATGGATAATAGGGGCATACTACAAAGAACTCTATGCCCATAAATCCTACAATTTAGCTGAAATGGACCAATTTTTTGAATGATACAAACTATCAAAACTTACCCAAGATGAAATAGATAACCTGAATAATCCTGTATCTACTAAAGAAAATAAATCCATAGTTAAAACCTGAAAAAGAAATTTCTAGGCCCAGATGGTCTCACTCACAAATTCTACTAAACATTTAAAAAAGAAAAAAAAAGAAACACTAATTCTACACAACCTCTTCTAGAAAATAGAAGAGGAGGGAACACTTCCCAACTCATTCTTTGAGGGTATCATTGCCCTGATACCAAAACTAAAGACAGAGAGTACAAGAAAAGAAAATTACAGACCAATATCATTCATGAACATAGACATAAAAATGCTGAGTGAAATATTAGTAAATCAAGTTCAATAATATATAAAGAGAATAATACACCATTATCAAGAAAGGTCTATCCTGTGATTTGAAGTCTGGTTCAATATTTGAAAATCAATCAATGTAACCTACCATATTAATACACTAAAGAAGAAAAACCACATGATCATATCCACTGATGGAACAAAAACACTGGGCAAAATTCAACATCCATTTATAAAAAACTTTCAGCAAAATAGGAATAGAAGTGAACTTCCTTAATCTCATAACCTACAGCTAACATCATAATAGTGAAAAGACTGAATGCTTTCCCTCCTTAGACTGGGAACAAGGCAAGGGTGTTCACTCTCACCACATTGTGCTTGAAATCTTAGTCAGAATAAACATGCAAGAAGAAAAAAAGACATATGGATTAGAAAGAAATTAAAACTGTCCCTACTTTCACATGACATGATCATCTATACAAAAAAATACCAAGAATATACCAAAAAAAACCTCCTAGAATTAATAAGTGAGTTTACCAAGGTTGCATGATACAAGGTCAACACACAAAAATCAATCATATTTATATGTACTAACAATAAACAAATGGGAACCAAAGGTTAAAACATGGTACCATTTATAATATCTCCTAAAAATACAGAACTTAGGGATAAATCTAACAAAACATGTGCAGGATCTGCATGCTGAAAACTATAAAACACTGATGAAAGAAATTTTTAAAAGTCTAAATGTGGATGGACATACCATGTACATAGATTAGAAGACTCAATATACCTAAGGTGACAATTCTATTGCAGTTGTTACAGAAAACAGTTTGGTGGTTCCTCAAAGAGTTAAACATAGAATTATCCTATAACCTAGCAATTCTACTCCTACGTTTATGCCCAAGAGAAATGAAAACCTATGTCCCCACAGAAACATGCATCCAAATGTTTACAGCAGCATTATTCTTAACAGCCAAAAGGTGGAAATAACCCAAATGCCCATCAGCAGATGAATGGATAAACAAATTGTGGTATATCCATACAATGGAATACTATTCAGGCATAAAAAGGAACAAAATACTGACACATGCTACAACTTGGATGAACCTTGAAAACATTATGCTAAGTGAAAGAAGCCAGACACAAAAGGTCACATAGTATATGATATATCCATAATAGGCAAATCCATACAGACAGAAAACAGATTAGTGGTTACCAGGGGAAGAGGGGAGGAGGACATGGGGGAACAATTACTTAATAGATACAGGGTGTTTTCTGAGGTGGTGAACATGTCTTGGAAACAGCGAGAGGTGGTGTTTGCACCACATTGTGAATGCACTAAATGTCACTGAATCGTACACTTTAAAATGGTTAATTATGTGTTATGTGAATTTCACCTCAATAAAAAATAAAGATGTCAATTCTCCGTGAATTGACCTATAGATTTAACAAAATTCCAATCAACATCTCAGCAGAAATTTTTGTGGATTCAAATTGACTCTAAAATGTATATGGATAGGAAAAATTGAAGAAATCATATTACTTGATTTTAAGAATCACTATAAAGTTAAAGTAATAAAAGCAGTGAGGTATTGACAAAGGGACAGACACATAGATCAATGAAAAAGAATAAAACAATTCAGAAACAGACCCATACAAATATGGCCATTCACTTTTTGACAAAGCTACAAATGGAAGCGAATGGAAAAAAAGACAGTCTTTTCAACAAATGGTGTTGGAACAGTTGGACATCCATATGCCAAAAAAAAAAAGGTGAACCTCAACCTAAACATCATACCTTATATACAAATTTATTCAAAATGGATCATGGATAGAAATGTAAAACCTAAAACCATAAAATTTTTAGATGAAAAAAGAGGAGAAAATTGTTATGACCTGAGGTTTACAGAAACAGTTGTTAAATAAGACACCAAAAGCATAATCCATAAAAGATAAAATTGATAAACTGGACTTTCTAGAAAATGTGTTTGCTTTAAGAAAGAAAGTGTTAAGAGAATGAAAGACAAGCTACAGACTGGGAGAAAATATTTGTAAATCATATACCTAACAAGAGACTTGAATTTAGACTACATAAAGAACTTTCAAAGCTCAACAATTAAGAAAAAAAATAACTCAATTAAAAAATGGGCAGAAGTCATTCAAAGTGTCTGTTTAAAGATATTTCAGAAAAAGAAGATATATGTATGAATGACAAATAAATACATGAAAAGATGTTCAACATCATTAACCATTAGATGAGCCATTAAATGAGATATCACTACATGCTTATTAGGATGGCTAAAATAAATATACTGACAATACCAAGTACTGATAAACATGCAGAGCAATTGGAACTCTCACACATTGCTGGTGGGAATGTAAAATGGCACCAACACTCTGGGAAACAGTTTGGTAGTTTCTTTCAAAGTTAAAGTATCCACTGCTCATACTGCCCAGGAATCCCACGCCTAGGTATTTACCCTAGAGAAATGAAAACTCATGTTCACACAAAAGCCTGCACACGAATGTTCACAGCAGCTGAATTCATAATCACCCAAAGCTGTAAACAACACAAATGTCCTTCAATGGGTGAATGAATAAAGAAACTGTATATCCATACAATGGAATACTACTCAGCAATAAAAAGGAACAAGCTATTGATATGCAATGACATGGATGAATCTTAAAGGCATTATACTGAGTTAAAGAAGCCAGTCTCAAAATATTACGTACTGTATAATTCCATTTACATGACATTCTGGCAAAGGCAAAATCACAGTGATGGAGAACAGATCAGTGGTTGCAGGGGTTAGGGGTAGAAGGAGGGCATAACTACTAAGGGATAACATAATGGAGTTTGGGGGGATTCTGTATCCTCATTGTGGTGGTGGTGGTGGTGACGGTTACAAGAATCTAAACATGAGTATACCAACAAAGCCAATTTTACTTCATGCTAATTTAAAAAATAAAATTTAAAAAACTCTATTAAAAGAGAAAACAGACTGAAAATAAATGAACAGAGCTTTCAACTCAAGATGTTGTACAAAAACCATGAAGAAAAAGGAATAAAATAAAACCAGAAATTAATAGTAAACAAACACCAAATAAACATTAGAGATCATTAGTAATCAAATAAACTAGACAAACTACAGTCATGTGCCACATAACAACATTTCAGTAAATGAAGGACTGCATATACGATGGTGGTCCCATAAGATTAGTACCATGTAGCTTAGGTGTGTAGTAGGCTATACCATCTAGGTTTGTGTAAGTACACCCTATGATGTTCACACAATGATAAAATCACCTAACAACACATTTCTCAGAATGTATCCCTGTCATTAAGCAATGCATGACAGTACTGTTAAACACCATGATCAAGTACAGCTAATCCCATGAAGGAAACGTCAATTCAAAATCAGTAATTCTATTAATGTAAATCACCATTAACAAATTAACAGATAAAAAAACATGTATTTATATCAAAAGATGTCAAAAAAAACATTTGAGAAAACCTAATTCCACTCCTGATTTTAAAACAAACAAAAATCGCTCAAACTAGAGACGGAGACTCCCCTGAACTTTGAGAGTAATCTACCAGAGACCTACAGAGCTCTATATATTAAGTGGAGAAATATTGGTACCTTTAAAGTCAGAAACAAAACAACGATGCTCCCTCTCACCATTACTACTCAACACTGTAAATAAAACTAGAAAAATCTAGAGGTATGAATACTAGAAAGGGGATCTTATTGGCTGAATTGTATCCCCCTCAAAATTCAAATGTTGAATTCCTAACCGTAGTACCTCAGAATACGACTGTATTTGGAAATAAGGCTTTTAAAGAGGTAATTAAGTTAAAATGAGGCTACTAGGGTGGGCCCTAATCCAATATGATTGGTGTTCTTTTAAGAAGAGGAGACTTGGATATACAGAGGGACACCAGGGGCCCATGTGCACAAAGGGATGCCCACATGAAGAGGCAGCAAGAGGGTGGTCATCTGCAAGCCAAGGAGAGGCCTCAGGAGAAACCAACCCTACTAGCACTTTGATCTTGGACTTCCAGCCTCCAGAACTGAGAGAGAATAAATTTCTGTTGTCTAAGCCTGTGGTATTGTGTTGTCTAAGTCTGTGGTATTTTGTTATGGCAGCTCTAGCAAACTAAGACAGGGGACATAGATCACCTACTTCAAGAACCCAAGACAATTAACTGAAAAACTAATAGAACTAATAAGAGTATAGTAAGACAATCCAATACAGGATCAATATGGAAAAATCAATTATTTTCCTGCATACTAGCAACAGCCAATTGGAAAATGTAATAGGTAAAAAGGTGCCGCTTTTAATAAGAACCAAACTATAAAATAAAATACCTAGGGATAAACTGAAGAAGAAATATACAAGAAAACCTGAATAAATGGAGAAAGAGACCACGTTTGAAGATAGAAGGACAAGATGGCTTGTTTTGTGATTGCTCATACCCAAAAGGTAAACAGCAGAATGACATCAATGCCATCCAGAAGTTGCACTGGTTCAAAAGCAATTTTCCCTGGCATATTGTTTTTAAATAATCAGTGGCAAATTTTCTCACAATTACAAAGAAAGCCTTAGCAATACATGAAGACATACAGACAAAAGCTAAAAATTCTGCAATAGTGCCTCCCATCAGAGGAAGAGCAAATGGTAGTTCTGTTTTCTACAAAATTAAGCTCTATTGGGAGAGGAGGATGGCTGAGAGAGCAGATGAAAAAGTTGTAAAGACACTATCCCCTGTGTTTAAAGAAAAAAAAAAGATTGCTGAAGGCTAGGTCCTGGATCAGATTTTAATTTGATGAGGTTGGTATCTATCTTATTAAGCAAATGCCCTCAAGAACCTACATCTTGGAAGGAGGAAACCCGAGCCCAGGGTTTAAGGTTACAAAAGATCCACTGACTCTGATGCTGGGTGCAAATGCCAATGGGCTGTAACTGGGCAAGGATTATTATCAGGACTGTCATTATTTGGATCAGTGTTTTGGCTTCAAAGTCACAGAGATTTTGAGGGGTGTGCCCCTAACCCTCTTTTTCTTATAAGCCCTATTATTTTTAGTGTACAAATTTTCAGGACATGAAGTTTTTCAGGAATGCATACATCCCATTACAGCAGAAAGGCTTCTGATGAAAGATGTCTCCATAAATTAATCTAGAAATGCCATGCAATTCTAATAAAAAATCCTAATAGGATTTTTCACCGAATTTGATAAGCTGATTCTAAAATCCATCTGGACTAGAAAAAGCTCAATAATGCCCTAGAAATTCTGGAAAAATAACAAGTAGGTAGGTATCTCCTTGTTAAACTGCCTTTGTAGTGTTGCTGGGCAAAGCAGGGAGGGGGAGGGGAAAGCAGAGGCTGAGTAAGCTGTTTGTTCTGAGGGGACTAGTTAGACTAGGTCTGGATGTCTTGGCTGTAGGTCGATGTGATTGTCTGCTGAAGGTAGGGTGGGTGGCCAGGGGAACTTGGCACGCCCCTAAGACCAATCACAGCTTACCCCAGAGACGGGCTTGCTGAGAGCATCTGAGCTCTCCTCAGGTCTAAAGCAAGTTCTGCAGAGGGGATCTGCCCTGCCAGACACAAGGCCTATAGTAACTAACCTACGTGGCATTACCACAGGAATAAGACAAATTGATTTTATGGAACAGAACAATATTAACAATATCTAACACGCAGCAGTTATCATGTGCTGGGCAATGTTCTAAGTGCTTTATGTATATTAATTCATTTAATCCTCACAACAACCTATGAGGTAGGTACTATTATCACAGAGAGGCACAGAGAGGTTAACTAGCTTGCCCAAGGTCACATAGCTATTAAGGGATAGAAGTGGGAATAAAGTAGAAAAACAAATCCACATATATATAGGAATTTAGTTTATGACAAAAGTGAAACTTCAAATCAGGAGGATAATGGCGAACTAGTCAACAAATGGTGTTGAGGCAAATGACTATCCACATGGAGAAAAGTAAACTTAGATTCTTACCTCCCACAATTCACAAAACTTAATTCCAGATAAAGAGCTAAAATTTTAACTTCTATACAAGTTTTGGGTGAAAATAAGAAAGACTTCTTACACAAGACATAAAATACAAAAAAATTGATAAAGATGACTATGTAAAAACTGAAATCTTCTACATGCTAAAAAACACAATAAAATTAAAATACAAACAACAGACCAGGAGGAAATATTTTTCAACATTTCCAGAACATATAAAAAACACTCCAACAAATGTAGAATATATAAAGAACTCCTAAAAATCAATAAGAAAAACAAACATCCTAATAGAAAAATGGGTGAAAGACTGAATAGATAATTCACAGAAAAGGAATAAAGAGCCAATAAACACATAAAACAAACAAACTGAGACACCATTTTTTGCCATCAGATTGGCAAAAATTAAAAAGGCTAACATCCACTGCTGATAAGGCTGTAGGGAAACAGGTATTTCTCATACACTGCTCATATACCGGCCCTTTTGGAGGGGAATTTGGCACTATTAACATTTATTTTACACATATCCTTCAGCCCAGCAGGTCTAGCTACCCTAGAGAAATGTTAACTGGCACATGGGCACAAAGGGTTATTTACAAGAATTTTCATTGCAGCATTGCTAGTAACACTAAAATATTAGAAACAACCTCAATGTTAACCAGCAGGGAATGGTTAAACACATGATGGTACATCTATGCTATAGACTACTATGCAGCAGGTAGATCTCAGTGTATTGAAGTAGTTCTCTATGTACTGATGTTGAAAGATATCCAAGCAAGTTGTAGAATTACACACATTAAACAAAACTATACCTTTATCTATCTCTGTCTACATATGGGTGTAAACACAAGAAAATGAAAGGTATACATCCAACTGATAATAAAGGTTACTTTTGGGTAACCTTCCTCAGAGGGGGAAGAATGCTAGTCAAAGGGAATTTTTGCTTCCTCTGTCTTGTTCTAATTTTGGTCAATGAGCGTTAATTTTTTAAAAATAATATTAAAACAAAAACCCACACTAAAGTCAGCTGCACTATACAAAAAAGTGCTTTATATATTGTAGTATTCAATAAACCTTATCTTAAAAAAAAGGAGTCATCTCTTAAATGTAAAAAGCCCACTGCAAGGCCATTATATACCTTTGCAAGAGATGAACTGAATGACACAGAACACAAATGCTATAAGTGATGGAAGTAAAATAGGCAAGAGGGAAAAATGTCACCAGAAGTGAAGGTTGGACAATGCTAAAAATGGATGACAGCTAATTATAATAGCCACCATTTTTTGAGGCCTCCCATGGGCAAGACACTGTGCCAGGTGCTCTATGCAAGCATCATCTCTAATTCTTATATCAACCTGTGAGATATCCCCATTTTACAGATTAAGAAAATACAGCTCAGAAAAACCAAGTATCAGGTTTAAAGGCCAGGCCTTTGCTCACTACAGGCTGTCTGGGATTGGGATTGGGATTGGGACTGGGACTGAGATTGGGGCTGGGGGGAGCCTTTCTGGAATGGACCCAAGTGCTCAGCTGCCCTTACTATACTCTGCATCCTTGAAGCATGCTCCCAAGCTGTCCTGTTCATCCAGACTGGCGTTCTCCTCCTCCTCCTCACTCTCGGTTCTCCAGTATGCTGGACGCTTGATGGGCCGCTTCCCTGGGGTGCGCTGGGAAGCAGGACTGCTAGACACTGTGCCCAGCCCACTGCTGGAGCTCCCACTGCTTCGGTCCTGTCCCCCGGTCCACCAGGCCTGCAGGCTGGAGGTAGCGGGTGAGGATGATGAAGATTGCAGATTGGCCATGCACAGCATGCCCTGGATGGCCTCCTGAGTGCTGGGAGAGGCAGGGGCCTCGCTGCAAAGGACAGAGGAGAAATGCTGAGGGAGTTTCTCTAGTTGTCAGAGGAAACCAGTCATCAGAATAGGCAGGGAGGAGGGACAACAGCTTCGGGGCTCAGGGTAGGAGGAAAGAGGAGAGAACCATCCCAGGTGAAAAACTAAAAATCAAACTAAAGGATCAAGATAGTATCAAAGACAGTTTTCATGAAAAGGCCAGTCCTTCTTGCCTCAAGTCTCTCCACAGACAGCAGGCAAGATGGCAAAAAGGGGGGCGCACCTCCCTCCTTGTTCACCCATGCTGCATCCTTTCGCTTTTTTAAACAAGGCCCAAGAAAGGCCCAGTTCTCCTTCCATGCCTCTTCCAGCCCTTCTTCCAACTTCCAAATAACCCAAATTGATTCTCCTTGAAGTCTACACATCCTCTCTCCGTCAGATCTTAAGTTCCTCAGGACAGATTTCATGTCTACTTTATTCTTTTAGCCCAAATGCCCTGGTTAATTCTTTGTCCCTTTAAATGTCTTGAAAAATATCTGCTGATTGGCTGACCTAGCCCTTTGGGCAGCTGGGGGGGGGGGCGGAGGAGGGGGAGGTGTGTGCTGTCTGATCACCTGGAAAGGGGAGATCAAAGCCAGTACTCACGTGAGGGCAGCATAGTCAGGTCCCCCCACCTGCCTGCTGGCCTTGAGCAGATCAAGAATTCCACCAGCTCCACTCCCATTCCCGAGCTTGCTTTCAACTCCTTCTACCATGTCCTCATCTGTTGTGTAGTCCTCCTGTTTGGGAAAGAGAATATCACCTCAGCTGCCCAGAGTTGGTCTGGTAAGGCCCCAATACAGGGTTGACAGTCTCACTCCTGATACTATCTTCTGAGCTCCAAGTACAGACCAAGTACCAAACAGAATACTCACTCTTTCATCTTAATCTGCCCAGCATCTTTGTGAGGTAAGTATTATAATTCCCATTTTACAGATAAGGAAACTAAAGCTCAGTGAAGTTAAATAATTTGTGTAAGGTCACAATCAGATATTCCAAATCAGATACTCTTTCTGCTACATCACACTGCCTTTTATTCTATTCTGTTTTAAAGGATTTTAAAAGTATTTCAACTAAATTATAATCTTCCATTTATATGCTCAGCAGCACTTAGCACACAATATTTTTCACTTAATAAATATTTTAGGAATTGAATACATAGGATATCTTTTTTCCCCCCAACTAGAATGATAATCTGTCCTCTGTCTCCATAACCAGAATGAGCAGAAGACTAGACACATGCCAGGCTCCTACCTCAATGTCAAATTCAACTTCTCCTGGTTCACGAACTCTGTTGGGGTCAGAGCAAGGCTTCGCACGGGGCAACTTTCGGGGAAATTCTAGAAAACAATAGAATGCACTTATCATAAAGCTAAGATTAGCATCTGAGCCAAACACTCAGGGGAAAGAAAATAAAACTATAACTTTCCTGAAAGTAATGACCATAGATGACTAATTTAGGGAGGTTAGGAATTAGCTTATAAATAAATCTCTAGAGGACAGGATACATGGAGGCCTACAGAGCTGGTAAATCAGAATGTTAACAAGCTCAGGCCTAAGGTCTTAAGTCTATTAAGGGGACCAAAAACAAACATGAAACAGGCAGGCAGGAAAGAGAAAGAACAGGTACACACTTGGTCTTATTATCAGGGTCGCTTTCTCCTTTCCCAATCTCTCATCAATCTGCAGTTCATCATCTGAATCCAAGTCAAATTCATCCTCCATCATCTGTTCCGCCACTAGCCTAGCCTTGTCTGCCTTCTTCGCAATCTTGGCTCGCCGAGACTTGGATAAGCTCTTTACCCTCTTGGTACTGGACAGAAAGAGAAAGAGAATATAAAAACAGTCACACTTTATTTAAGTTTATTTATTGTTAAGATGGCAATTTCCCAAACTGATCTACAGATTCAATGCAATCTCTATCAAAATGCAGCTAGCTTTTTTGTAGAAATTAATAAGCTGATCGTAAAATGTATATGGGCATACAAAGGACTTAACATGGCCAAACAAATTTTGAAAAAGAACAAAGTTGGAAGACTTATACTACTTAATTTCAAAATTTACTATAAAGCTATAGTACTCAAGGTAGTGTGATACTGGCATAAGGATAGACATATACATCAGTGGAAGCGAACTGTGAGTCTAGAACTAAACCCTTATATTTATGGTCAACTGATTTCTGACAAAGGTGCCAAGGCAATTCAGTGGGGAAAGGATGGTCTTTTCAACAAATGGTGCTGAGATAACTGGATATTACATGCAAAGAAATGAATGGGGACTCTTACCTCACATCGTACACAAAAATTAACTCAAAATAGATCATAGATCTAAATGTAAAAACTAAAACTATAAAACTTGTAGAAGAAAATATCGGAAAATATCTTTGTGACCCAGGATTAGGTAAAATTCAAAATGTTTGTGCTTCAAAAGACACCATTAAGAAAATGAAAAGACAAGCCACAGACTAGGAAGAAATATTTGCAAATCATTTATCTGGATAAGAATTTGTATCCAGAATATTTAAATAACTCTTAGAATGCAATAATAAGACAAACAAGCCACTTTAAAAACGAGCAAAAGATTTGAACAGACATTTCTCTAAAGATGACATACAAATGGCCAATAATCACACAAAAAGATGCTCAACATCATTAGTCATTAGGGAAATGCAAATCAAAAACACAATGAGATACCACTTTACATCCATCAGAATGGCTATAATCAAAAAGACAGACAATAACAAGTGTTAGCCAGTATATGGAGAAACTCATAATTGCTGATGGGAATGTAAAATGCTACAGACACTTTGGAATAAATTTTGGCAGTTTCTTAAAAAGTTAAACACAGAGTTACCATATGACTCCAAATTTTACTCCTAACTGAGAAAAGAAAACATATGTCAACACAAAAACTTGTACACGAATGCTCATAGTACCATTATTCATAATAGCCAAAAAGTGGAATCAAACTAAATGATCATCAACTAGTGAATGGATAAACAAAATGTGGTATACCCACACAATTGAATACTATTCAGCAATAAAAAGGAACCAATTAATGATACATACTACATCATAGACGAAACTCAAAAACATTATGCTAAGTGAAAGAAGCCAGACACAAAAGACCACATATTATATGATTCCATTTATATGAAATGTCTAGAAAAGGCAAATCTATAGAGATAGAAAATAGATTAGTGGTTGCTTGGACCTGGGGAAGACAACCAGGACTGACTGTAAGTGGGTATGAGGGATCTTTCTGGGGGCATAGAAATGTTCTAAAATTGGATTGTGGTGATGGTTGCACATTCTTTAAATTTACTGTCATTTAATTGTACACTTAAAACAGGTTAATTGTACAGTATGTAAATCATACTTCAAAAAAGTTGTTAAAAATATATAAAGGAAGTAGAAAAAACTCAAAAGTGGCCTAAATAATCCTGTTACACGTGGTAAACAATATTAACCAGTACAAATTGCTGAATAAACCTTATAGTTAAAAAGAAACAAGTTTCTGGTAAATCAGTACACTTGATACATTCAGAAATAGTCATTTGGCAAACTGGCTTTCAGTGAATTGGTTGTTATTAAATTGACCTGTTTTCTACCTATAGGGTTGCCGGGAGGATTAAAAGAGCTAATGCAGAGACTGACACATGGCAAGTGCCCAACGGTAACTAATCTTATAATTAAATTCTCTGAGCCTCACTTTCCACATTAGTAAAAATGGGGATAACAACACTTACCTTCAGGATTGCTGTGAGGACTAAATAAAATAATGTATGTAAACAACTAAGATGGAGTCTGACACAGGGCAGGTGCTCAATAAATGATAGCTATTTGAACCCTGATCTTTTATTAACTTCTAATTATGAAAAATGTCAAACATACAAAAATATAAAAGTATAACAAACTCCCATGTACCTATCACCCAGCTAAGTTTCAGCAACTATCAACATACTGCCAATTTTGTTTTATCCACACCTTAGTCCCTGCAAAACACTGGATTATTATGGAGAAAATCCCAGACATAACATCACACTGTCTGTAAATATTTCTATACCTTGACTCCCCAGGTTCACATAACAGCAGCCTCTGGCCGATGCAGGAGGTAATAGAAGCAGCACAAGAAAGACTGGTGGGGAAGGGGAAAATGTCTCATTGTGTCCTCAATAGCCATTATAGGCTGGACCCTTAGGACTCTCAATTTTCTCTTCCCCAGGAGACTGACCATGGGTTCTGGACAAGGGCAATGCTCAACAGTCTTTTTATCTTACTGTTTACTAACTAGTTTCTCAAATCCCAAAGATAGCTCTGCTGCTTTCAGAATCTGCCCTACTCTTACACTCCCTTTTCCTTTATTTCACAGCCAGGTGGACCTAGTACACTCGCCCTTGGGATCTGAAGACAGCCTTTTCCTACAAAACAGCTATTAAGGTATCCTCATCGCTTGTGTTCCTACACTGTTCATGCTCTGCACTTGGTTCTTGACTGCTCCTGTCTGGTGTTCTGAGTGTCCAGATGATAACTCTCACTGTCTGCCTCTGCTTCTGCCTCCCTACATGTTTCAGGGTTTCTGATGACCTACTTATCTTCTAGCCATACCCACACCATCATCATCACTACCACCGTCATCATCAACTTCATCATATTTATAAGAGCTACCATTTATTAAGCATTTACTATGTGCCAGGCCTTGTGATAAGCACTTTACATACATTGTCTCATTTAGTCCTCCAACAACCCTAAGGTAAGTTTTATCTATAGGAGATATAATGAGGACACTGAGGCGCAGATGGATTAATTAACTTGCCAAGGTTGCACAGCAAATACATGTCAGAGCTGGGATTCAAACTCGAGATTGTCTGATTTTTGTTGTGAACAGCTTTTATTTTATTCTTTTAGAAAATGTTCTGTTAAAAATTATTTAAGAAAATACATGCTCATTGTATAAAATTCAAATGCTATTGAATTCCTCTCCTGCCTCCCCTATCCTACTTTCCAGAGATAACTACTGTCATAAGTTTGGCATGACAAGTATAAAATATATAACAAATATATTTATTTGCATGAATGTGTATAAATATCTCTGAAAGGAAATCACTGATATTGGTTGTTCATGGGGAGGGGAACTGAAGAACAAGAAGGGGTGGGAGCGAAATTTTCACTAAGTATTCTTTCACACTTTTTGAATTTTTTTTTTTTTTTTTTTTAAAGATTTTATTTATTTATTTTTCCCCCAAAGCCCCAGTACATAGTTGTCTGTCATAGCTGCACATCCTTCTAGTTGCCGTATGTGGGACGCGGCCCCAGCATGGCTGGAGGAGTGGTGCCTCGGTGTGCACCCGGGATCCGAACCCGGGCCGCCGGCAGCGGAGAGCACGCACTTAACCGCTAAGCCACGGGGCCGGCCCCCTTTTTGAATTTTAAACTGCATTAATTTTAAAGATTTTATTTATTTATTTTTTCCCCCCAAAGCCCCAGCAGATTGTTGTATGTCATAGCTGCATATGCCTTCTAGCTGCTGCATGTGGGACGCTGCCCCAGCATGGCCGGAGAAGCGGTGCGTCAGTGCGCGCCCGGGATCCGAACCCGGGCTGCCAGCAGCAGAGCGCGCGCACCCAACCGCTAAGCCACGGGGCCGGCCACCCTAAACTGCATTAATTTTAAACTTCTTCAAAAAAGTTAAATTAAAAATAAAGGAAAAAGTCCATATGTCACTCTTCTACAGAAGCACACACAAACGTGTGCACATGTGCTTTTTTTAAAAATTAAAATGGAAGCATTCCTATAAATTATTTTATAACCTGATTTTTTCACTTAAGAATATATCTTGGACATCTTTTCTTGTCAACAGATATTAAACTTATTCTTTTTAACAGCTACATGGTATTCTATTGTATAGATGTACCATAATTTATTTATCCAACCCTTATTGATGAACATGTTTCCAACTACTTACTATTACAAACAATGATGCATTGAACACTGAACATTTCTCTTTACACACCTGTGAAAATATTTCTGCAAAAAAATTTCCTAAAAATCGAAGCGCAAAAGGTATTTAAAAAACTAATGCTCTTAACCAGTATGCAATACTATCTCTCATTCCTGCCAGTGGTTCTGACCCACTGACTTGCTGAAATTTCTAGAACTTATACAAGACTTTTGTCAGGATTGCCAGTTAGATTCCGATCTCTCCCCCTACCCACCCCAACACTCCCATGGTTCTCTGAACTAAGCAACGATATCTGACAATATATGGGTATTTCCCCAAGTACAGTCCCTCCCCTACCCATGTCTTAGCCCCAGGTCCCAATTCCATGCCTTGTCTTAGTGGCATGTTGCCACCAACAGTCCCAGTATCTCTGTGCTCCTTCTTCCCACCTCACCTGCCATTAGACATCAATAGGGCCAGCGGGCCCTCATTCCCATCAAGGTCCAAGTCTGGCGAGTCATCGTCTGAGTCATTCAAGCAGGTACCAGTGATGTTGAACTGCAGAAGGAGGAGGCTCAGTTGTCACCTGTCTGGGACTCCCATGTGAATCAGGATGGCCAGTTCCCTCTGGTTTCACTGGTTGAGTTCACTGGTTGAGTTCACTGTCAAAACCACCTGAACCAAGGCCTTCTGCTAAACTGTCCCCCACTCCCACCCCAAATGATCACAGGAGCAAGAGGTTGAGAATATATGGCTGGCTCAGGAGAAACCTATCAATCTTGTAAAACATATTCCCTAAAAAGAGGAGGGAACATCCTCACATGCCCATGGAGGGCACCACAATCTTGAAGCAAGGTGGAGCCCTGGAGGAGGGCTTTTCTCAAGGACCTGTGCAAGACTCCAACATGACACTCATATACCATGTTCTCAAATGTCATTGCCATCTCAGCATTTCAAGATTCAGCTCAAGTGTCACATTTTCTGAGACGAGCATCTCACCATCACCCCTACCCAAGTAGAATCATCCCCCTCTGTGTTTCAGGGTCCCATCTACACCCTTGATTGTGGCATCCACAACACTTCATTGCACTCATTTGTTTTTATGTCTATCTTTCTCACTAGCCTGTCAGCCTCTTGAGGGTTATGTCCACAGCACCTATCACAGTGCCCAGCACAGACAAGGTCTCAATAAATGCCTATTAAATGAGTGGGACTGGTAGCCAAACATCAGGGGCCCTAAGGGAGGTGGGAAAACAGGATAGCCTGTCCTTTTGATACCCTGCTTTTCCAAGGGACCCAAAAGGGTTGGGCTGAACCCATGGGCCAGCACCCACCTTTGCTTTCTGGGAAGAGCCTGTCTTCAGTGCCTGATGATTGTATGTGTCCATGAGATTATAGCTCAGTTGGCCAGCAGGCCCCAAGGCTGAGCTTTCCTTGCCCTTTCGCTCTGCCTTCTTGAAGAGTTCCTTGGGCTTCAGGGCTTTCTTCTTTGAACCACTTTTGGAGGGCAGTGACAGCCTGGACATGGATACTGAAGTGGAATGGGCTGGTCTGGTTAAGGGAATGGAGCCGGCTGGGAAGATCCTCTGCAGCCCAAAGATATTGCTCGTCTTCCCAACGTTCTGTTGGAAGATATCCTACAAGAGTGTTAGTACATGAGGCGGTTAGAGCTTACTCAAGGGTTCTCTCTATGCTAAGAGCAGAGGTCTGTTCATGGCATTGGTGGTACTGCCATGGAAGTGGCTTACAGATGCTCCACATATGCACACCCTAGTTTTTGCACAATGAGTCATCAAGAATTTACTGGGTGGCATTTTCTTTACCCAGCCATTGATGAGTAAGGAGAAGACGAGCAGAGGAAAAGCCCAGCACCACTGTCAAAATTGGAGAGAAAAGACTCCAAGAGCAGCTGACATGACAGAAAATAATTGAGTACAAAACTGTGTGGTTCCAACTCTAACGACTATAGGATTTGAGAGATGGAGAGAGGTCCTAGTCCTAATTCTACTACTAGCTAGCTCTGTGATCTTGGCTAATTGCTCTGACCGCTCTGGGGCTCTGTTTGATAAGCTGTAAAATTAGACTGGAAAGGTGAACCAAAGATGCCCTGTGGCTCCTTTGAGCTTCTTGGGAGGAGTTCTGGGGACTGGAGGTAGATGGAAGGCAAACAAGAGGAACAAGTGGAGCTCCAAGCCTCCCGCCTTCATCTTATTCATAGCAGCTATGCTTTGGTTGTATATATTGGGATTCAACGTAAGATCTCATTTGAAAAAAAGGATTACATTGCTTTAAAACATTTGAAAGCCAATGGACCAGATATGATCCATCTCTAAGTCCTCTTCCAACCAGCCCAAAGTTCTGTGTATACAAAACTGGTTTAAGCGGGAAGAACCAGAGAAAAGCTAGGCCTTTTAACTAAACCCTGAAGGATTCTGACAGGTGGGAATGGAGGAGAATGAAGTAGGAGGTGAACAAGGCAAGCTATGGTGTAGGCAGTGACACATGCTGCAGGCAGTAAGGCTAGACTAGAAGCCCAACTTCTCAGTAGCTCACTCTGATCACCCTTCAGCATTGATTTAGTGCCTACATCCTGGGTACTAAATGGAACTTGACAGCTTTTGAGCTAGACGAAAGTTTAAACTTCCTCAAGACCAACTCTCCTGTGGTGCCTCTGCTATTTCACCAGCCCACACTGAGTTCTCTCTTTGCTGCAAAGTCTATTAATAATGGCTCACATTTATTGAGTACTTACTCTGCCAGGCACTGTGTGAGGAGCTCTACATACATTAGCTCTTAATCCTAACAAAACTATGAAAAGGTAGTTAAATTCACTTTACAGATAAGGATACTGAGGCTCTGAAAGGCTTGCAAGTGACAGAACAGGAACCAGAACCCAAGTTTCTCTGAGTCTCTTACCACTACCCCTTACTGCCTCATGGTATATGCCACCTGTTGAAACATGGCTTTGTAATCATCTTCAACCCAGGAGAACTGTCATTTTGCAGAATGCAGAGACTGAGTCAAAATATTAATAACAACAACTACTACTACTATGATCACCACCACCCACCACTACCATGACCCACTATCAGAATTTATTGAGCACCTACTGTGTGCCAAGCACTATACTTAGTGCTCAACCTCAACTACCTTATTTAATCCTTTTAATAACCCTTGAGTAGGTATAATTATCCCCACTTTAGAGATGAGGAAACTGAGGGTCAGACAGGTTAACTTTGCCCAGGGTCCTCTACTAGATTGTGAGTTCTTTGTGGACAGCCACTGCATCATTTATGTATCCTAAGCACCTAGCCCAGTGTGTGGCACACTGGAGGCGCACAGTAATTATTTGAATGAATGAATAAATGAATGAATGAATAGGGTCCTTGGTGGGGTCTTCCCAACCCTTCCCCTGAGCTCTCATGCCAACTGCAAAACCTGACCTGCCACTTGAGCCTCGAGCCCTTCCCAAACGCCTCCCCTGCCCCCATGCTTCTTACTTCCACCAGGCGGATCTCCCTAGCAAGATCTTTAATGAGCTGTACGGTCCGCACTGTCTCTGGGATCTCATCCTCGTGGTCCGGCAGAGCCTGTCAAACAAAAGTCATGAGGAACAGGCCCATACATAAATGGACAACTGATTTTCGACAAAGGTACCAAAGCAATTCAATGAAGAAAGCGTAGTCTCTTTAACAAATGCTACTGGACCGACTAGATATCCATATGCAAAAAAAGAACCTCAATCCACATCTTGCACCATACACACAGACACACAAATTCAAAATGGATCATAAACCTGAATGTAAAATCTAGAACTATAAACTCTTTAGAAGAAAACAGGAGAAAATCTTTGTGACCTTGGTTAGCCAAAGATACTTAGGATACAAAAAGCGTGAACCATAAAAGAAAAGACTGATAAATCGGACTTAATAAAAAATAAAAACTAAGACAAACCACAGACTGGGAGAAAATATTCGCAAAACATATATTTGATAAAGGACAGTGTCAAGAGGTGTGAGGAACTCAGTTGTGGGCTTGGGCCACACCACTTAAAAAGTCAAGGACCTCAGGGAGATCCCTGGGGACGACCTGGCCTCTCCACTTGTGAAGACAGAACTCAGTGCTGAGCAGCTACAGGCCCATAGCTAGCTTAACAGCAACCCAGGGAGAGACCTGTTGGTTGTCTCTCTTTTAATTTGTTTGCAATCTTTTTGAGTCCTTGAGATTTACATCTTTATGTAGACAGATCTCTCAAGCTTTCCCTTTGTGATTTCTTCCACCGGCTTTCACTTCACTACTGTATTCAGAGGACAGATAAAAATTCCTCAGCATATCCTTCTTGTTTCCCATGGTTTGATTCTTTTTTCCTTTAACTCTTTTAATCCATCTGGAATTTATTTTGGTGGCTGAGCAGGGGTGGGGGCTGAGAACCCATGTGACCCAGCTGGATAATCTTAACAGCTCCCTCCTCCCAGCCCAGGAGCTCAGGAAAGGTGAGGGAGTGCCTCCCATGGAAGTGGTCTGCACTTCACAAAAGACTTCTTCTTCCATGAGTGTGGGCTCCTCACATCTGTGTCCTACTCTCCTCCAGCTCCCTTTGGCCACGCTGTTTGGGGCCATCCCTTGGTCCCTGGGGCCATCCTGGCCCAGGGCATGAATGCTTAGGACCCACCTACCTCCCTCCCTTTTGATGTTCCCAGGATAGAGTCTCTCTGAAGTTCACTTCATGGGCTGGTCAGAGGAGAAACCCAAGGTAGCCACACCTGAGGGGTGTGGAGAAACAGAATCACAGGCTAAGGCCCAGCTGTAGGTGAGCCCAGGGAGCAAGAGAAGGCCCAAAACATGAAATCCAAGGATAGCTGAGGGGCAGGCTGGTAACGGGAAATGGGGAGATTGTGCAAGTTAAGCCTACAGTGGCTGAAAGGTCTCCTTAGGCCACTGTATGCAGGGGAAAGAGTCTATAAGAAGTATCAGAAGCATTAAGAGAATATATTGATATTTCTTCTACTTTTTTTACATTTCTTAAAATTGTTTTTTTAAAAACATTCAACATTTTGAGTAGGTAATCCATTCACATAGTTCAAAAATCAAACAATATAAAAAGATACATATTGAAAAGCCTTAATATATATCTGTCCCTGCCATCAGTCCCATTAGCCTACCCCCACAGGTAACCACTTTTATTAGTTTCTTCTGCATCCCTCCAGATTGTGTCTTTGGGCAAATACAAGCACATATCAATATAATTCTTGTTTTCCCCCTTTTTACACATAAGGTAGCACACTATACACATGGTTCTACACCTTTACTTGACAAATTCTGTAGAGCTTTCCAAATCAGTACATAGAGAGCTTACTTAATCTCTTTTATAGTTGTTTAGTATTCAATTGGATAGATGGATATTAGTATATTTCTTTTTTTCTTTCTTTCTTTCTTTTTTTTTTTTTGGTGAGGAAGATCAGCCCTGAGCTAACATCCATGCCGATCCTCCTCTTTTTGCTAAGGAAGACTGGCTCTGAGCTAACATCTATTGCCAATCCTCCTCCTTTTTTTTCCCTCAAAGCCCCAGTAGATAGTTGTATGTCATAGTTGCACATCCTTCTAGTTGCTGTATGTGGGACGCGGCCTCAGCACGGCTGGAGAAGCAGTGCGTCGGTGCACGCCCGGGATCCGAACCTGGGCCGCCAGTAGCGGAGCACGTGCACTTAACCAGTAAGCCACGGGGCCAGCCCCATTAGTATATTTCTAAAAAGCCATTGTAGCAGTATGCATCAAGAGTCTTACATTTTTTGGGGGTAGGCCTGGTGGCACAAGCGGTTAGGTGTGCACGCTCCACTGCAGCGGCCTGGGGTTCGCCGGTTCGGATCCCGGCACGCACCAATGCACCGCTTGGCAAGCCATGCTGTGGCGGCGTCCCATATAAAGTGGAGGAAGATGGGCACGGATGTTAGCCCACGGCCAGTCTTCCTCAGAAAAAAAAAAGAGGAGGATTGGCAGATGTTAGCACAGGGCTGATCTTCCTCACAAAAAAAAAAAAAAAAAAAAAGAGTCTTACATTTTTTCATATACTTTGATCTAGTAATTGCTCTTCTAGGAATCTATCCTGAAGAAATAATCAAGAGATGAGGGACAAAGACCAATGCAAATATTCACTGCATGATTTTCTATAACTACCTCCCAAATAAATAAAAAGGAAGCCACAATAAACAAGTGGTTAGGTAAGGATGGTACATCCCTGCAAAAGAATATCATGTAACTATTAAATGTTTATGGAGAACTCTGGTGACACAGGAAAATTAAGACAAGCCAACCAATTCAGATACAAAATTGTATGTACAGGGAGATAGCAATTATGTTTTTAAAATGCATATAAAAAAGACCAGAAGAAAATACACCCAAATGTTAATGTTAATTCCCTCTGAGTGTTAAAATTACAGATGATGTTTTTCCTTCTTTACACTCTCCTGTATTTTTCTAATTCTCTAGAGTAAGCATGTATTACTTTTTATATAATCAGAAGAAAAGCTTAAAAACGTAATCCAAGGAGTCCTAGCCCAGTCCTCCACTCTAACCCCAGGAGCGCAAGCCTCCCTGGCCTCTTCCACCTCCCCAAAGCATCTCCCAAAGCCAGTCCCTGCTGAGGGCAGAACTCTAGATGAGGTAGAGAAGTAAGTATATTTACTTCTTTCCTTGTCCAGGCTCTAAAGGCCAAGTTCAGGGCTTTGCCACCATGGACCAGGTAGGAGGCAGGGTGTCTCCTATTTTCTCTCAAACCTAAAGGGGGAAAGAAGAAGGCAGAGCGTCAATGAAGCCATGCAGGGAAGTGAAAGACTTGTTACTTTTTTTAGGCAACTAGAGAAAATGCTCAAGGTTCTGAGCATAACTCAAGCTCTCAGGTCTTATAACAGCGTTCGTTTTTTTTTTTTTTTTTGTGAGGAATATCAGCCCTGAGCTAACATCCATGCCAATCCTCTTCTTTTTGCTGAGGAAGACTGGCCCTGAGCTAACATCTTTTGCCAATCCTCCTCCTTTTTTTCCCCAAAGCCCCAGTAGATAGTTGTATGTCATGGTTGCACATCCTTCTAGTTGCTGTATGTGGGACGTGGCCTCAGCATGGCCGGAGAAGCGGTGCGTCGGTGCGCGCCCGGGATCCGAACCCGGGCTGCCAGTAGCAGAGCGGGCGCACCCAACCACCAAGCCACGGGGCCGGCCCACAGTGTTCATTTAATGAGTACCTACTACGTGCCAGGCATTTAACATATATCTCATTGAATCCTTATACCCACCCTGTAAGCCACGTATCATTATCTTCCTTTTATAGTTCAGGAAACTGAGGCTGAGAGAGGCTAAGAGACTTAACCATGGGTACACACCTAGTAAGTGTCAAAGCCAAGACTGAAACCATGTATATCTGAATTCGAGGCCTGCGCTGTTTCCACCACATTACCCTGCCCCTTGGGTTTCAAACTGCGAACACTCAGGAGGACCATGACTGCCACCTACATAGATCTGAAGGGCCATTAATGCCCTTGTCCTGAGTTACTCCAGGAGGAGGTTATGATAAACAGCCAGATTTAGGTTCAATAAAGAATTTTCTACCGAACTGAGCTGTTCAGAACAGGTAATAAATGGTTAGTCATCCAGCCTCTGATTGAACATTTAAGTGACCATCTGTCTAGGTGGCAGAATAATGGCTTAAGGTATTGGGTAGGAGACTGTACTCACTGGCCTCTGAGGTTCTTTGTAACTCTGAGATACTGATTCCTTCTGGCCAAGTCACCTTGAAGAATCTCAGGTCTAAGCAAGGGGGCCACTCTATTTCAGAGCAGACCAGGAAAGAGGAAACCCAGCAGGTTGGCTTCCACCTGGGCTGATACCCGGGAACCAACATAATGATGCCAGGATGGTCAGGACTGGGCCTTGTCCCCATGGGACGCATATCCAGGAAACCCTGAGACTATCCAGATTGAGTTTCTTACTTTAATTGGCAGGAAACAGGGATAATTTCACTGTGATCTAATCTTCTCAGCGACCTTTACTAAATAAAAAAGTTAAAATCCATGCTCTACCCTACATTACACTTAGTAAAAAAGCCAATCTTAAAACATCACATACTGTATGACTCCATTTTTATAACCTTGAAATGACAAAATCAAAGAGATGGAAAACAGATCAGTGGTTTCCAGAAGTTATGGATAGTGCAGGGGGAGAGAGTGGGTGAAACTATAAAGGGGTAGTGCTAGGGAGATCTTTGTGGTGATGGAATAGTACTGTATCTTGGTTGAGGTGATGATTACATACATACGTGCACACGCAAACACACTCAGGGGCGCAGGGCAAAAGGGACAGTTGGCAAAGGACTCCATACCTCGAAAGATGTCCAGGATGTGTTTTCCCACATACCAACAGATGGTCTCAAAGTTGGGGAACTTGAAGAGGTCTGCTGTGCTCAGCCGCTTCTCAATCTCATAGGCTCTGGAGGAAGAAGGCACAACGATAACAAGGATCCCCTTTACTCAGCACCTGCTATGTATCAGGTATTGTTCTGGATGCTCTGTATCCATTATCTCTAATCCTCACAACTACCCTGTAAGACCCTACTTTATGGGTTAGGAAACGGGCTCAAAGGTTATGTGACTTGCCCAAAGTCATTTAACTACTAAGTGAGGAAGAGGTATTCATCCTCGGACTGAACATCATCAGGAACCAGTATCCATTCCTTTCTGATGATCTCGTCTCCTTCTATGCTGCACTCCTCACTATAGGGGAGAACCCAAGGACTGTAGCAAATGGGAATGGCCAACTAGGGATCACCACAGCTTCAGGACTCACTTGAGCTGCATTTCGATATTAAGGCTGTGTAAGAAGTTCCCTCCAAAGGCAAGGCAGTCCACGGGGGTAAGCACAGCATGGATCCATCCTGCATTGTAACAAGGCAAAATCATAGCTGGCAGAGGGCCATTCTTCCTTCGGACATCTCTGCTGTTCGCTCGGCTCAAACACAACTCCTTAGAGCAACCAGCCTGGTAGCGACTCAGAACATTCTAAGCTCCTCTGACTCAAAACATTCTAGGTTCCTCCACTCTCCCAACACCCATCCTGGCCAAGTCTGCCATCATTATAACCCTGAACTGGACCAACCCATGAAGTTAATAAACTCCTTCTACTTCGCTCCTCTCTACTTCAAAATCTGTTGCCTTACCCATCCTCTCTCTTGTCTCTTAAGAAGGGCATCACCTCCTTGCCATGACTACCCCTTCTAACTCTGCTCTAATAAAATAAAGAGCTTTTATGTTGGACAGACCTGAGTTCAAATTCTGTTGTTTCTAGCTAAATATCCACTTCACAGGTTGGTTGTGAAGCATGCACCTAGTTGGAACTCAATTATTCTCCTTGCCCTAGACCCTACACTGCCTTCTGGGATCTCGTCTTGTGTTTTTTTAATCATGGGCTAAATTCTTCCCCTTTCTTGGACATGAGAGATGTATCTGAGAAAAACTGTCACCAATTCTAATTAACTTTTGAAGGACAAATTAAATGCTGTTTATAAGTTAAAGAATAAATATACGTTATGAATCCTCTAAAAAATTTTTTTCTCTTTCTTCTTACAGTTTTCTTCTTAAATTTCTCTCATACTCATCTCCCCTTCTCCATTCATCCACCCTATCAGTGCCTTGGCTTCAGATCCCTCATTATTTTTCACCTACGCTACTCACAACAGCTTCCAAACTCGCTCCTCTACATCAGTGGTTCTCAAAATGTCGTCCAGGGAATCCTAGGGCTCCCTGAGACTCTTTCAGAGCATATGCAAGGTCAAAACTATGCTCATGATAATACTAAGATGTTATTTGTCTTTTTCACCCTCATTCTCTCACGGGTGTACAGTGGAGTTTTTCAGAGGATACATGACATGATATCAACACGCAGAAGCAGATTTGAGGATTCAGTCATTTTCTATTAACCCAGACGTTAAAAGGATTTGCACAAATGTAAATGTCACTCTTCTCACTAAATTTTAGTTTGAAAATACTTATTTTTCATAAAAATTGTTACTTATGCTAACACGTAATGGGTTTATTATTGTTATTTCTCAATGAATAAATATTTTTAAATTTTCTGTTTTAATTTATAATATAGTAAATATTGATAAATATAAACCACATAAATAAAAGCTCTTTTGGGTCCTCAATAACATTTAAGAGTATAAAGGGGTCCTGAGTCCAGAGTGTTTACAAAAACTGTTCTACACCAATCTTGACCTCTGAAGTCTATCCTCCACATCCCAACCCTAAGTGATATGTCTAAAATACAAATCTGCCCATGTCATCCCCTGCTCAAAATTCTTCAATGAAATGTACAACCACAGGAGAATGGATAAATTGCCGTATATTCATACAACAGAATACTGGAAAGCAAGTAAAATGAATGAACGACAGCTACATATATCAACATGGATCTCACAATCATAAAGTCTGAGAAAAAAGTAAATTGAGAAGAATACATCTAATATGATTCCATTTATATAACATTCAAGAATACGTAAAACAATACTATATATTGCTTAGTGGGGCATACCTATGTAATAAAGGGATAAAAATACATGAGGATGATAATCACCAACTTCAGGACAATGGCTAGCTCTGAGAGGGAAGAATGGGAATGTAACTGAGGAGAGGTATACAGGAGGCTTCAAATATATTTGTAATATTTTATATTTTTAGTATGAACACATAATTGTTCATTATAATATTCTCTATATCTTTTGCTACATTTGAAATATTTCATTAGAAATTAAATAAACAGACAAATAAACCTTCAATGGTCCCTAGTTGCCTCTGGGGTAAGTTCAGCCTGCCTACTTTTTCAGCTTCATCTGCTCCCAGCCCTTGGTCTTTAGGCTTCAGCATCCATAAACTGCTTCACATAACCTTGCTTTGCTGATGTCTTTCCCTATGTCTGACAGGTCTTTCCTGCCTTTCTTTCCTTGGTCAGTCCCTACTTACTCTTCAGGTATCATTCTTCTGAGAGATTTTCACAAACCTCTGGCTAGACTAAGTGGTCTTCTCTGTGCTCCCAAAACTTCCGGTGAATATCCCTATTGTGACTATTAGATCATTATAAGAGTCCCCCCTTATCCACCATTTCACTTTCCGTGGTTTCAGTTACCCATGGTCAATGGCAGTCTGAAAATATTAAATGGAAAATTCCAGAAATAAACAATTCATAAGTTTTAAATTGTGCATTGTTCTGAGTAGCATGATGAAACCTCAGGCCGTCCTGCTCTGTCCCACCCGGGAAGTAAATCATCCCTTTGTCCAGCATATCCATGCTGTACATGCTACTTGCCTATTAGTCACTTAGTAACTGTCTCGGTTATCAGACTGCCAAGGTATCACAGTGCTTGTGTTCAAGTAACCCTTATTTTACTTAATAATGGCCCCAAAGCATAAGAGTAGTGATGCTGGCAGTTCGGATGTGCCAAAGAGAAGCCATAAAGTGTTTCCTTTAAGTGAAAAGGTGAAAGTTCTCAACTTAATAAGGAAAGCAAAAAAAATCGTATGCTGAGATTGCTAAGATTTATGGTAAGAATGAATCTTCTATCCATGAAATTGTGAGGAAGGAAAAAGAAATTCGTGCTAATTTTGCTGTCGCACTTCAAATATGTATGTATAGGAAAAAATATAGTATATATAGGGTTTGGCACTATCCATGGTTTCAGGCATCCACTGGGGGGTCTTGGAACGTATCCTCCACGGATAACGGGAGACTACTGTATACTGAAATGGCCTATTGATCTTTTGTCTCCAGCACCTAGCCCAATGCTGGGGCAGACAGCAGACATGCAATGCTTGTGGAACTAAGTAGACTGCACCTAGTGGAACTAAGTAGACTGCACCCAGTTTGTGGGAATTTCTACCAAGCTGCAAATTAATCCAACTCAAATCTCTGGTAGGCAAATTCAATTCACCAAACAGTTACTAAGTGCCCAGTGTAGAAAGGCATTATGTGAGACCTGGCAAAGGATTCAAAGATAGGTGAATAAGTGCCTGGGAATAGGAAACTATAAAAGAGAAAAGCAGATGGGTATAGGAGGGTGGGGGGTGGGGGACTTATCTCACCATATATTAAACATTCTATAAAACCAATGTAATCAAATCAATGTGATACTGATATATGAATAGACAAATAGATCTGTGCAATAGAAAAGAAAATCCAGAATTATACAATATAATGTTAGACAAAGATGTTAGAATTATATGACAAGAATTTTTAAAAAGTCATCATAAAAATGCTTCAATGAACAATTACAAACATGTTTGAAACAAAAAAAAGAAATAGAAATAAAGATACAAATAAGAAACAAATGGAAATTTTAGAATTGAAAAATACTATAGCCGAAATAAATAATGAAACAGATGGACTCAACGAAGAATGGAGACAATGGAGAAAAGAATCAGAGAATTTGAAGACAGAACAACAGAAAATACCCAATATGAACAAGAGAGGAAATAGACTGAGAGAAAAATAAACTCAGGGACCTGTGGGACTACAGCAAAATATATAACATTCATATAATCAGAGACGTAGAAGAAAAGAAGTTAGAGTATGGGGTTGAAAAAGCATTCAAAGAAATAATAGCTAAAATTTTCACTAACATAGCAAAAGACATAAACCTTCACATTCAAGAAGGTCAGTGAACACATACAGTATAAACTCAAAGAATTCCATGCCAAGACACATTATAATCAAACTGCTGAGGGGCCGGCCCTGGGGCTTAGCGGTTAAGTGCACGCACTCCGCTACTGGTGGCCCAGGTTCGGATCCCGGGCACGCACTTACGCACCGCTTGTCCGGCCATGCTGAGGCAGTGTCCCACATACAACAACTAGAGGATGTGCAACTATGACATACAACTATCTACTGGGGCTTTGGGGAGAAAAAGGGAAAAAAGGAGGAGGATTGGCAATAGACGTTAGGTAAGGGCTGGTCTTCCTCAGCAAAAAGAGGAGGATTGGCATGGATGTTAGCTCAGGGCTGATCTTCCTCACAAAAACAAAACTGCTGAAAACTAAAGAAAAAAGAAAAAATATTGAAAGTAGCAAGAAATGACACATATAGGGGAAAAACAATTTGAATGACAGCCAAACTCTCATCAGAAATCATGGAAGCCAGAAGGAAGCAGCACAACATTCTTCAAGTGCTGAAAGAACTATCAACCCAGAATTCTATATCCTTCAAAAATGAAAGGGAAATAAGACATTTACAGATGAAGGAAAACTAAGAGAATCTGTTGCCAGCAGACCTACCCTGAAATTCTAAACAGAAACAAAATAATAAAAGAAGGTATCTCAGAAGACCAGGAAGGAAGAAAGAACACCAGAAGAGTAAAAATACAGGTAAATACAATAGCCTTTCCTTCTCTTGGGTATTCTAAATTATGTTTGACAGCTGAAACAACTGAAAAATTAAAACACTACGTGATGTGGTTCCCAATGCATGCAGAGGAAATACTTAAGACAAATAAATACATTACAATGGGAAGGGTAAAGGGACGTGAACAGAGGTAAGGTTTCAACCTTTCCCTCAAACTGGTAAAATGTCAATTAAAATGTCAATACCAGTATACTGTGATTAAAAGATATACACACACACACACACACACACACACATATATATATACATAAAATAAAACTAGAGCAACCACTAAATAAACGTATATAAAACCTGAAGCTAACAGTTCATATGAAAATTCAAGGGGCCCAGAACAGCCATTAATAATCTCGAATAAGAAAAACAAAGTTAGAGGGCTGGCACTTCCCAATTTCAAAATTTACTATAAATGTACAGTAAGTGAGACAGTGTGATACTGTCATAAGGACAGACATACAGATAAATGAAATAGAATTCGAAGCCCAGAAATAAACCAATACATCTATGGTCAACTGATTTTTGACAAAGGTGTCAAGACAACTCAATGGGGAAAGAATAGTCTTTTCAAATAGTTCTGGGACAACTGAACATCCACATACAAAGAATGAAATTGGACCCTTATCTTACATGATATACAAAAATTAACTTGAAATGGATGAAAGATCTAAATGTAAAAACTAAAACTATAAAATGCTTAGAAGAAACACAGGTGTAAATCTTCATGACCTTGAAATAGGCAATAGTTTCTTAGCTATGACAGCAAAGGCACAAGCAAACAA
Source organism: Ceratotherium simum simum (assembly GCF_057802395.1). NCBI lineage: Eukaryota > Metazoa > Chordata > Mammalia > Perissodactyla > Rhinocerotidae > Ceratotherium > Ceratotherium simum. The sequence goes on from NC_141940.1 coordinate 85,592,600, forward strand.
TGAAAATACATAAACGGGATTTTCGTGCTTCATAGGACACTATCAAGAAAGTGAAAAGACAACTCCCAGAATGAGAGAAGATATTTGCAAATCACATATCTGATAAAGGTCTAATATCCAAAATATATAAAGAATTCTTACAACTCAATAATAAGAAGAAAAATTACCTAATTAAAGAATGGACAAAAGTTTTGAATAGACATTTCTCCAAAAGAAGATATACAAATGTCCAGTAAGCATATAGAAAGATGCTCAACATCAATAGTCATTAGGGAAACACAAATTAAAATCTCAATGAGATACCACTTCATACCCACTAGGATGACTATAATCATAAAGACAGACAAGAACAAGTGTTGGGGAGGATGTGGAAAAATTAAGACCCTCATAAATCGCTGGTGGGAACATAAAATGGTGCAGCTGCTTTAGAAAACAGTTTGGCAGTTCCTCAAGAAGTTAAACATAGTTACCATATGACTCAGCAATTCCTCTCCTAGGTATATACCCAAGAGATTGAAAATATATGTTAACACAATAACTTGTACATGAATGTTCACAGCAGCATTATTCATAATAGCCAAAAAGTGAAAACAATCCAAATGTCTATAAAATGATGAATGGATAAATGTGGTATATCCACCCAATGGAATATTATTTAGCCATTTAAAGAATGAAGTACTGATAAATGCTATAACATGGATACCTTGAAAATATGCTGTGTGAAAGAAGCCAGACACAAAAGACTACACATTGAATGATTCCATTTATCTGAGATCTTCAGAACAGACAAATCCACACACAAAGAAAAGTACAAAAGTGTTTGACAGGGTTGGAGGGAGAGAGGAATGGGGAGTGACTACTAATGGGTACAGGGTTTCTTTTTGAATTGATAAAAATTTTCTAGTATTAGACAGTGGTGATGGTTGCACAACCTTGTGAATATTTTTTTAAAAAACTGAACTGCACCCTTTAACATGATAAGTTTTATAGTATGTAAATTATATCTCAATTGTTTAAAAAGCACATTTAACTAAGTGAAAATGAAAATACAACATATCAAAATATGTGACACAGCTAAATCAGTGCTGAGGGGGTAATTTATAGCACTTAATGCTTACATTAAAAAAGAGGAAAAGTCTGGAATCAATAATCTAAGCTCCTGTCTCACGACTGGAAAAAGAGCAAAATAAACCCAAAGCAAGCAGAAGGAAGGAAAAACAAAGATAAAAGCAGAAATCAGTGAAATCAAAAACAGAAAGACAACGGAGAAAATCAATGAAACAAAAAGTAGTTCTTTAAAAGGTTCGATAAAATTGACAAACCTCCATCAAGACTGACAGAGAATAAAAGAGAAGGCACAAACAACTAATATCAGGAATGAAACAGAGGATATCACTATAGACTTGGAAGACATCAAAAGGATAATAAGGAAAAACTATGAACAACTCTACACACATAAATTTGACAATTTTGATAAAATCAACTAATTCCTTGAAAAGCACAAACTATCACAACTCACCCAGTATGAAATGAAATAAATAATTTGAATAGCCTAACAGAGTTTATGAAAATTTAATGTTAATTAAAAACTTTCCCAAAAAGAAATCTCTGGGTCCATTTGATTGCACTAGAGAATTCTACCAAACATTTCGAGAAAATTTAACACTAATTCTGAAATTAAGGAATTAAGTAATCAAGGAAATTCTAAATAAATGGAGAGACCTAATGTGTTCGTGGAAGACTCAACATAGTAAAGATGTCAATTTTCCCCAAAAGGACACAACTAGGAGGACTTTTTCAAAATACACACACTCAGATCCCACTCCAGACCTACAAATTCATAATTCTAGGGGTGAAGCCTAGGCATGTATTATTTAGGGAAAAAAGCCCCAGGTCATTTTTATTTATAGCCTACAATGCCAGCCTCCCGGTCACTATGCCTAGAGTCATGGGGCTGAGAGTGCTGTTCTTTATCTGTCCACTAAGTTGACACGAGCCCAGTGCAAAGGAGTCATCGACCTCCTCCTGGACTTCCCCACTTGTAGCCTTCCCAAGTGACCATGCTGGCCCCTGGCCATCACATGAATTTTCTTGAGGTCCAGTTTTGAGCCTTCAGCTGATATGAGAGGGATACCCCACATAATTAGATCAACACATTATGGGAAGGGGTTGACTCTGGTGCCACAAGCCCCCTTCCTCTTTCTGTCCTCCCCAAACTCTCCTCAAACTCGCCCAGGGAAGACCTGTAGGAATGAAAAGTGTCTGTCCTTGCTTCACGGAACACTTGTAGCACTTGTCCACCTGGTCCCCAAAGAACATCTCATTCTGGTTAGAGGAGCTGCTCCAGCACTCAAAGAGAGTCAGGTTGGCATTTGTTGGGCGAATCAGGTAGAAGATCTTTTCACCCTGAAACAGAAAGAGGTTGAAGTGCCAAAAATAGCAAGGGTTTCTAGAAAAGTCCTCCAAGGGTTCTCCAAAAGGATATTCCCTCTCCCATGCTCCAAGACCGTGCAGTATGCCAGAATTCTTTCGCAAACCCAACCAAGAATCATTTTTATGTGGATTTGGAAAACTTCAAAAGGTCCTTTTGCACTTCACACTTTTAAGCTTCTGTAAGACTGACAAAAACAATCTGGAAAGGGCATTTCAAACAAAATTGTTCAACTTAGGACAAATGCCCACCAAAGGCTCCTATTTTACATGCAATGCCAGCGGAAAATGGCCTCTACAGATGAGTAGATCGATACTACCACCCCAGGAGAATTTAACGCCACATTTTACTGATGAGAGGAAAATTGATTTTGCCTTTAAACGCCATTTACAGAGAGTGTTCCTTCTCACACCTGTAATCAAAGCTAATAAAAATTTAAAAGTTCAGTTATCACCTGAGGACTTCTTGAAGATTATGTGTTAGGTGATTATCTGTTGGAAGAATATTTTATTTCCTAATCATGTTTTGCCTGGGTAATCACCAGGTAGATAATTTGGCAGAAAAGAAACAAAAATTCACTAGCACAAAAATATCCCCAACCCACAGTTTAACCAATATTTCATGATAATAAATTTCAATGTAGAAAAGCAACAACACTAGAAATTATCTATTGTACAATTGGAAAAATTTGAATCAGATCTGTAGATTAGGTTGTACTATTATATTAATATTAATTTCCTGATTTTGATAACTATACTGTGGTTAAATAAGAGAATGCCCTTGTTTTTAAGAAATACACACTGAATTATTATGAGATAAAGGGACATCATGTATGCAACTACTCTCAAATGTTTCAGAAAAAAAATATATATAACCATTTTATGTTTGCTTTACAGAAAGAGAGAATATAATAAAATGGCAACATTTGGGGAATCTGAGTGAAGGGCACACAGGAATTCCTCCTATTATTTTTGCAAATTTCCTATAAAAAAGAAATTATTTAAAAATAAAAAAGTTAAATCTAACATTTACATAATAGCGCTTTCATGTGTAATTACATGCTCAAATTTCTTCATGATAAACCAAGGGAAACAACTGCTAGTCAAGGGTTTGTGATCATTTAGAAAAGAGCCATATCCAAGTTTTCTGCTCTTTCCTTGGCATTTCCAATAAGAAAACTAAATAGGGCCGGCCCCGTGGCTTAGCAGTTAAGTGTGCGTGCTCCGCTACTGGCGGCCCAGGTTCGGATCCCGGGCGCGCACCAACGCACCGCTTCTCTGGCCATGCTGAGGCTGTGTACCACATACAGCAACTAGAAGGATGTGCAGCTATGACATACAACTATCTGCTGGGGCTTTGGGGGAAAAAAAATAAATAAAATTATAAAAAAAAAAAAAGAAAACTAAATAGTATAAACAACGCTGGAAAACAATCAAAATTACTTAAGAAATTTTTTTTCCAGACCTCAAAAATTCTTTATAGTCATTGACAATCGATATGCTAATTATAAAATTGTAACAATCACTAAAAGGGAAACTATCTATAGGAAGGCTGACATTAAAAAAACTTCTCATATATGCTCTATCTTGATGGTAGTGGCAATTAGCAACTATATACGACCCTTAAAACTCATCAAACTACACACTTAAAATAGATTAATTTTACGTATATAAATTATACCTCAAGAAAGTTGAGGGGAGGGGAAGTTTCTCACATTACCAGGAATTTCTTTAGTAAATACGGACATTTCCATACACAGTGGTAGGCGTATAGATTGGCTCAATTAAGAAGATAACAGTTGAGGGGCCAGCCCAGTGGTGCAGCGGTTAAGTGCTTGTGCTCCGCTGTGGTGGCCTGGGGTCTGTAGGTTCGGATCCCGGACGCGCACTGACACACTGCTTGTCAAGCCATGCTGTGGCAGCGTCCCATATAAAGTGGAAGACAATGGGCACGGATATTAGCCCAGGGCCAATTTTCCTCGGCAAAAAGAGGAAGATTGGCATCGGATGTTAGCTCTGGGCTGATCTTCCTCCCAAAAAAAAAAAAATACAAGAAGATAACAGTTGAGCCAGCCCTGATGGCCTAGTGGCTAAAGTTCAGCGCACTCTACTTCGGCAACCTGGGTTCGGTTTCTGGCTGTGGAACCACACCACTCGTCTGTCAGTAGCCATGCTGTGGCGGCGGCTCACATAGAAGAACTAGAAGGACCTACAAGTAGAATATACAACTATGTACTGGGGCTTCGGAGAGGAACAAAAAAAGAGAGGAAAATTGGCAACACGTGTTAGCTCAGGCAACTCTTTCTCAGCAAAAAAAAAGATAGTTGAAGAAAATCATAGGCATCTGCTGTTATTCAAAAAAATGTAAAGTAGCATCAAAACTACCTGTTAAGCATCAAAACTGTAAAGTAGAGAGAGTTTATATGGAATATCCACTAAGCACTCAACCTTGATAAGGCAGTTATGTGGAAATGTCACCCAAACAGAATCTGGGAAGCAGGTAGGCCTCAGCAGCCTGTTCTGTGTTGTCACCTGAAACAAACAGGGAGGCCCAAGGCCTGGCTGCCTCCAGAAGCCATATCCATTCCCTACCTTGAGCACATGGTACCAGACTGAGGTGCCGCCAAAGTCAATGTGAAAGTCTGTATAGCTATCCCGCACGCTCATAAGGCAGTACTTCTGCACATTGGGCCTCTCAAAGATACACTCCTCCGGCCACAAGTTCTCCACCCATGAGAGCTTCCGAACAATCTTGGGTGTCTCCACAAGGTTAGAAAGCCTATCAAGGAAGAGGTGGAGGGCAGATGTCAGCTGATTGGGAATTGAAAGTTGAAGCCTGAATAAAATGCCCCCCATCCCAGTGAGAGTCAGATAGGACAAAGAAGTTCTCTCCACAGAATCCCTAAGGGCACATAGGACACTTATTTCTATAAGTCTGGTCAGCATCCTCATTCCACTCAGCTCTAGAAGTCCCAAGTCCCAGCTCCACAGTCTTCCCCAGTCAAAGGTGATCATTTCCTCCACTAAATGCTCATACTCCCCCAACAAGGCCCACTCACATGGCATTTAATTTATAATAGTTATTGTACTGTGCCCATCTCATAGAGTCTTCTTTATGAGGAACCATTAGAGAAACCTCTCAGGGCTCAGTTCCAGATAAAGAAGTGTGTCTCCCAAACATCTGGTTGTATTTATTCTATGTAAAACCACAAATCTTATAATATTGCACTCCTTTCTTTGTTCTGACCTTCAGGAAATTCAGTGAAAACTCTACAGTCCTTCTCCACCAACTATCTAGACATTCATACATGCATTTTATGTGCAGATTACCCACGAGACGCAACCTATTTTCCCACCTTTATTTTCGTTTTGTTCCAACTTTCTTTTTTTCCTCTCTGCATCTCTATAAGCTACTTCAGTCTTTCAAGATGAAGTGAGGTATAAATGAACAGTTTTTTTAAACACTCTCAGGTTGTTTAACTTTGCATGTTAAAACCAACAGCAAGGGTTTTAAATACTGTACTATAGTTATGTAAGATGTTGTCATTGAGAGAAACTGGCTAAAGGATAAACAGGACCTCCCTGTACATTTCTTTGCAACTTCCTGTGAATCTATAATTACGTCAAAATTAAAAGTTAAACCAACACATGGGCAGTGAAAACTGTATTGTGGTTACCAGGGGCAATGGGGGTAGGGGGTGGGCACAAGGGGTGAAGGGAGACATATATATGGTGATGGACAAACAAAAGTGTACAACCCAAAATTTCACGATGTTATAAACTATTAAAACATCAATTAAAAAAAAAAGTTAAGTAAATAATCAGACAGTACACTTTCTAAGTGCAAAGAGATATGTTATGATTTTTTGGGATCTCCCATGGTTCTGAGCATAGAAAAGATTACATATATCTATTGAGTGCATGAGTCCAACAGAATTATTTAAAGGTTATAAGCTTTTTTTCTTTTTAAATCTAAGAAACCTTATCCTTAGAGAAACTACTTGGCAGTAATTTTAGTAAGTCTGTTTCCAGGAACAGAGGATCTATCCCTGGGAGTTAAACAGTGACCATGCCACAATCTAAATACCAGAAAAGAGTCTAAAAAAGCTGTCCTAGGTCTTGAAAGAGACAAAAATTAATTAAAATAGCTACTGTATAATCTATCCAATGCTAGAAATTGTACAGGAGAAAAGGATTTTGTTGTTATAATGTGAGCAGCTACCCTAGAAAGTATAAACCAGCTCCCCATCCCAAAGGAAGAAACCACCAGGAGGAAAGGAACACTAATACATACTCAGTCTACCACAAGTTCCAGGCACTTTGTCAGGCTTTTTACTTACCCCTGCCCCTCCTACCTGGTATCGGAGAATTCCAAACTGATGACATTGAGGACTTTCTCCCTCTTCCCGCTGTAATAATATTTCACAAAATCACCAAGCTTCATCTTGCAGTCGGCCTGGCGGGTCACATCAATTACATCAATTTCTTTGTCTGAACCTGGAGTAAAGAAATGGCTTCTGCACCAAGTGGTCTCAAGGACCACAGAAGACTCTCTGGTCCCCTCACCAGTCCCTAGAATAGCCTTACACTCAAAACTTCTCAGACACTGTATTTGTATGTGCTTGTTTGGGAGGTGGAAGTAGGAATCCCTCACACTCTCCTTAGACCTACATGCCAGGTCTAGGCCTGCTAGGGCAACAAAACTACCTGACACACAGCCTCACTCACAGTACAGTCCACCTGCTTGGGCCCTGCTTCCTCACTTCTTTTCTTCCTTTTCCCAAAAACTCATGCCCTGATGACAACTGGAATGTGAGGGCAAAAGTCAAAGGCTTTCTCATCTCAACAGAGGACAAAGAGACCACCATGATCCCAAGAATTCCCCAGGTAAAAAATAGGGCTCAGTCTGGGGTTTTGTGGTCTATCAGCAGGACAAGGAAGAGAAGACCAGGATTTTGGTTCTAGTTTTGCCAAATGACTCTGGGCAAGGCACTTCACCTCAGATTCCCAAGATGGCTAGAAAGGGAAGGCAAATGGTATACTGGAGGGGAAGGGTCACAGGTCTTGATGGGAGTGAACAATGTCACAGTTAAGAGGGTCTGTGGTACTTACCAACATAGTGTTCCACATCCCTCACAGTGAATGATGGTGAGGGCAGCGTCATCCCCAATCCATCCTTCTTCAAGACTAGGATCGGCACACTGAAGCTATTCTCTTCCAGGAATTCCACGGTCAGCTGACTTCCAGTGGGCTTCAGAATCACTTCATCTGAGCTGTGGGCCACAGGAGAGAAAGCCCGAGTCCCAGAGGCTCTGCCACTAAAGGCCTCACTGGATGCTGCCACTCAACCAAGGGGTTTTCCTGAGGGGACCTAATGTGGCTAGCAACTAATGGCATAAACCTCATGTGCCAGGGAAGACATGACTTATCCAAGGCAAGAAGCCAGGTCACTGGCAGAGGTGGGTAGCTAAACCCAGGATATTCTGTCAATAGGATGCTCTTCTCTGGATGACAAAGGAAGAAATCAGTCAATAGCCTGCCCAGAAAGAAAAGACATATCTGACAAGTTTATCATATTTACTCTAACCCAGAGCAGCATCACCCCATCTAAAACACTGGCAAATAAAGAGAAAAGACTGATTTAAAGAAAAACAATTTTTACAACCACTTTCTCTACACACGTACTTAGTTAACTAGAAAACAGGAGTTTTTTAAAAAATCATTCTGGAGAAAAGATAGACTATTTGACAAGTTGTGTTGGGACAAACATCTGGAAAAATATTAAGCTCAATGTCTATCTCATTCTCTACATAATTCTAGATGGATCAAAGATTGAACTGGAAAAAATAAAGCCATAGAGTAGTAGAACAAACATGAGACAAACAAGGCCTAGTAGTCATTAAAATAGTAATAAACAAATTTAACTACATAAAAATTAAAATTTTCTGCAAGGAAAGCTATTATAAATCAGCAAGAAATCATCAGTAACCCAAAAGAAAAATCGTCAAACAACATAAGCAGGCAGTTAATAGAGAAAGAAATAAAGATGACTTATAATGTACAAAAATATATATATACCTCCTTCATAATTCAAGAAATATAAGTGGAAGCAATACTTCATTTTTTCTTTTCTTTTCTTTTTTTTTGTGAGGAAGATCAGCCCTGAGCTAACATGTGCCAATCCTCCTCTTTCTGCTGAGGAAGACTGGCCCTGGGCTAACATCCGTGCCCATCTTCCTCCACTTTATATGGGACACCGCCACAGCATGGCTTGACAAGCCGTGCATTGGTGCGTGCCTGGGATCCGAACCAGCGAACCCCAGGCCACCGCAGTGGAGCACGCGCACTTAACCACTTGTGCCACCGGGCCGGCCCCAATACTTCATTTTTATCTTATCAGAAAGGCAAAAAAAGTTTGATAATAAACAGTGTTGGCCAAGATATAGGGAAATCGGCACCCACACACATTGTCTAGTGGAGTGTGAAATGGTATATCCACTTTAGAAACAATTAGGCAATATTTATAAACATTTTTAAAGCACATACTCTTTAACGTAGTGATTTGATTTTTAGGTAATAAATCTACACATATATTCACCTGCATACGCAAAAACTTAAGTACAAAGACATTCACTGCAGCATTTCTTTTTCTAATAGCAAAATACTAGAATCAATTTAAATGGTCATCAATAGAAGATTGGTTAAATTATATATTCATATAATGGAATACTAAACATCCATGAAAAAGAATGAAGAACATGTGTATGTGCTGTTATGGATTGATCTCCAAGATATATAATTTAGCGTAAAAAGAAAAAAAAGCAAGATGCAAAACAATATAGAGTGTTTCTACTTGTGTTTTTTTTTAAAAAAAGAGGGATACACACACACACACATATATTCATGTTTGTATAAGCAAAAACCATTTCTGAAAGAACGCACAAGAAATTGGTTGACTTTGTAGAAGGGACCTGAGGGGTCTGGGGTAGAAAGGAGACTCATTGCCTTTAAAAAAACAAACAAAACGGGCCGACCCAGTGGCGCAAGCAGTTAAGTGCACGCGCTCTGCTGCGGCGGCCCGGGGTTCGCCGGTTTGGATCCCGGGCGCACACCGATGCACTGCTTAGCAAGCCATGCTGTGGCGGTGTCCCATATAAAGTGGAGGAAGACGGGCACGGATGTTAGCCCAGGGCCAGTCTTCCTCAGCAAAAAAAAAGAGGAGGACTGGCGGATGTTAGCACAGGGCTGATCTCCTCACAAAAAAAACAAAAAACAAAAAATATTAAGTTGAAAAAACACTTATAATTCTAAATAAACTTCAATTACAGGAAAGCTGAAAATGGTCAAATGAATTAAAAACTAAGAAAAAGAAAGTGCTTTCTTCATTAATTTTTCTAACTCATTATTTTTGCTCAATTCAGTAATTTATTTTTAATAAGCCCATCTTATTTTTTTTAAAAAGGAAAAATACTCTTTTTCTTGATTGTAAAATATGTGACCACTCAAAATTTTTTCTTTTTTAAGAGTTTCTTCTCTACAGTGAGAGAATTAAACTTTCTAATCTTTAAGACTCCTTCTAGTTGTAGCATTGCTGGGGTGTATGTAAATATCCTCTCCTGACTTAGGTGAAAACTGCCTCCCAATCTACCAAAAGTTTCTAAAGTGGACCTTAATGAAAGTCAAATGAAACTCAAGCAATGTTTCTCAGAAACTTACTAAAACAGAAGATCTCTCCCCAGAAGGAACTCACCAAGCCCTGCAGAGACCCTCAAACAGGGGAGATAGCTAATGGGACAGCCAGTAGAAAAGCTGGGAAGAGATGAGTCCCAGCCGCCCAGAGCCCTGGCGCTCATGAGCCCTTGGGGTAGGGGTCCTTACCTGTCAAAGGTCCTACTCCGGAGCTCTCGAATGAATGTAGGGCTTCCAGTCTTCACTGGCTTCCCCTTGTGTGTATCATGCCCCTTTGAAGATACTCGGCGTTTTTTCACTAAGCCAGAAAAAGATAGGAGACCATGAGTCAGAATGGCCATGAGCTATGGTTCCAAGAGCAAAGGCCTCAGCAGATCCTGCTTCTCTTCCAATCAAACAACCCCTTGGAACATCTGGAGTCAACAAGGCCCTCACAGACTCGGGACAGTTCCTGGTGAGGACAGGTGCTTCCTCTGGGGAATACCCAGGAAGGGAGGGAGGTGAAGCTTTGCACTTCTGCCATCTCAGTGGGGCAGCTGCTGTCCTGCGGGGCCCAAACAGGCTTCTGCTATTTCCCAAGGGAGATGCATCTAAAGCACTCAAGTCAAAGGCAATCTCCCTTCCAAGCTTCCTTTGCTTTGTCTCTCCTCTGGATTGCCTTCTCTTGGAAACACCAAGATTTACTTACTGATGGAGGGTCCATGTAAGATCTCACAGTTGGGGCAGTGGTAGAGGTCAATGTCAGCAGCTTTCTCTTCTTCGACACCAACACAACTAGAAAAAAGAAAACCGGCCATGGTTTATGGAAATTTTTTTTTCATAAGATCTAGAACTGTGCTGTCTTAGTGCACAGGGCTATTTAGATTCAAATTAATTCAAATTAAGTACAACTTTAAATGCAGTTGCTCTATCACACTAGCTACACTTCAAGTGCTCAGCAGCCACATGTGGCTAGAGGTTACCATATTGGGCAGATTATCAAACTGTGGAAATTAATAAAAGAAACCTTAACCAAATTGGAGTCAGGAAGGCCTGTAGGGGGAGCTCTCACACCCTATCATACGTCATCAATTACTCCAAACAGAAAGAGGCATACACTTGCATCTCGGACAGGAAGTACTACTACTTTACTACTGAAGGAAGATTTCTTTCTCTGCCTGGCAACAGCCCAGCCAATGAGAAACACCACAGCTCAGCCAATGAGAAGACACGGCTGTCCTGAATAGTTACTTTCCAGCGAGGGACTTCTGTTTAGAACAGCCCTTCCCTACTCTCCCCTTTTCTCTATAAAAGCAAGCTCCCCTCCTTTGTTTTCCAAATGTGCTCATGGTTCACCATAACATGCACATCCTGAATTGCAATTCTTTTGGCTATTCCTGAATAACTCGTTTTGAGGGTAAAATAGTTGGCGAATTTGCCTTGTAAGTTGACAAAACATTTTCATCAATGCAAAAATTTCCAGTGGACCACACTGGTCTAAAACAGTTAATACAGAACTAAAAATGTACAGATAGTAAAGCTTCATTAAGACTCAGAATGGTCAAAGCTAGAGGAGACTCCAGAGCAGTGCTGTCTAATAGAAATATAATGTAAGCCAAATATGTAATTTTAAGTGTTCTAATAGCCACATTAAAAAGATAAAAAGAAACAGTGAAATTAATCTTAATATTTTATTTAACCAATATATCCAAAATATTATTATTTCAACATATAATCAAAAATTTACTTTATTGGACTATTTTACTTTATTAAATGAAAAGGACTGAAGAGAGTATTTTACAGTCAACAGTGGTTCTCTCTGAGTGAAGGATTACAGGTAATCATTTTTCTCTTCCTTATCTGTATTTTCTAATTTTCTACAATGAACATGTGTTATTTCATATTGTAATACCTAAAAAAAAATTATTTAATTTTGAAAATTTGAGTTTGCATGTATGTGATATGGTAATCTCACAAAATTAAACCCTTCCTCACCAAAGAACTCATCGGTAGCCCTCCAAATAACTTCTGGCTAAGATCAAACTCCTAAAGTCTTTGGTCAGCCACACACAGCAGGGAGCATAAAAATAGGGCAAAGCTCCAACTGTTTCAGCCAAGATCAGGCTCACAAACTGACTTCCTGGGATCAGGACCCCATCATCTTCCAGACTGCTAATCCTATGCCTGTAAACCTGCTGCATATCAATAAATTGGGGGTATCACCATCAACTTGGTAGAATTTTTTTAGGGACTATTCAGATAATGTATATAAAGTGCCCAGCGCAATGAGCACAGTGTCTGGTACACAGTTAGTCGTCAATAAGTGATAACTAATATTATTTTTTCACCCAGTCTAGACCTCCTTCTTCACCTGCCTATATCTTCTTTAAATACATTCCCCAGACCTTGTAGCATTAATTCACTTCCATGGACTACATGCTTTCTGTCTTCCACCTTTGTTAGCCTTGGACACTGCTCAAGAAGGAACCTCTCCAGTCATCTCTCTCTCCTGAACTTTCATCCCACATAGGTATGTGCTTTCTCCACCCCAAACATCCACTGCTCATCAACTTTCCCAACTTTTCTGTTGTACCCCCAGAAGCCCCATTCCTTGGTGAACAAACCCCTCTACATTCACATCCCCTTCAACAAACCCCTTCTTCACCTTCCTGGCTTATCTGAATGCAGCTTCTCCTATGAGAAATCCATTTTCTCTACACCAGTGCCACTCAAAGTGTGGTCCATGGACTAATGCTGGTTCGTGAACTGTTTACTACAGGTCTGTGATGATATAATACAGAAAGCGAGAGTAAGCATTCCAAAAACTTTTATGGCAATTCGGCAAAGTAATTTTATGTCTGTTGAATCTAATAATAAAAAATTGGGGCTATATTTTGTATAGCTTTTTTGTTCATATCATTTTTCTAGTAATTCATTTTTCATTTTACAAAAGGATTGGTCCATTACGGACTGGAAATTTAAAAAAACAAAACACCCTGGTCCTTTGCCACAGAAAGTCTAAAAAGTACTATGCTAGAGCCCTGTCAGGTAGAAGCTGTACATTCTCCCAGACCCTTATAACCCAGGGCTGGGCTGGGGGTAGATGTCCCCCTCACTCTCCAGTGAGACTTCAAGATCATCTCTCCTCTACCTATATATAAGATCTCCTGTTCCTCTGAGTTTCATATCAGCCAGCCATAACACTTCCCACTCCTCTTCACTGTTAGCTACTCATCTCCCAACATACCTCCTTCACTCACTGAAGAACCTGATCACAGATTCCTCTCTACTTCAGGTCCTGCCAACATCCCACATGACATCAGTATTGATGTAGAGGCCCAACATCCCAGCCTCTTAGCTCTTTGAACTTCTCATCTTCAGAGACTGCTGCCTCCACTCCCATTTCAGCTACCAACTCTCATGGCTATCCCCCAGACCTTGTCAACACTTGCAATTGCTCCATCTCTGGAATATGAAATTCATACATCACACTCTCTGACCTCAAGTATATCCATCCAGCTCTCATTCACTACACCTGTTCTTTGCTCTCAAAATCCCTTGAGCCTACTTTTCACCTATTCTTGACTTTACCCTTCCTCCCTATCTAGCTTAGATTCTAGCATTCCTCACTTCAACCATTCTCTAACAGATATCCTCAACTCACTTGTCCCACTCCCTTTCCATCACCCACCATGTGCAAATCTCAACCCTGGCTCAATCCAACTAGGTAACACTGGACCATTGGACACGGCTGGAGAAAAATCACCCATTGGATTGGTGCCACAATAAATTCACGCTGTCTAAAATATCTGAATCACAGAATGGCCAACACAATATTGAAGGAGAAGAACAAAGTTGGAGGTCGGATGCTACCTGACTTCAAGACATACTATAAAGCTACAGTAATCAAGATAGTGTGGTACTGATGAAAGAACAGACAAACAGATCAATGGAACTGCGCAGAGAGCCCAGAAAATAGACCCACATAAATATAATCAAGTGATCTTTGACAAAGGAGCAAAGGTAACACAACAGGAGCAAAGATAGTCTTTTCAACAAATGGTGCTGGAACAACTGGACATCCACATGCAAACAAATGAATCTAGACACCGACCTTATACCCTTCACAACAATGAACTCAAAATGGATCACAGTAAAATGCAAAACTATACAACTCCTAGAAGATAACACAGGAGAAAACTCTAGATAACCTTGGGTTTGGCAATGACTTTTTAGAAGCAATCCATGAAAAAAAAATTGATAAGCTTGACTTCATTAAAATTAAAAATCTGTGGGGCCAGCCCAGTGGCATAGTGGTTAAGTTCACGTGCTTCACTTTAGCGGCCCAGGGTTCGCAGGTTCAGATCCTGGGTGCAGACATACACACCGCTTATCAAGCCATGCTGTGGCAGGCGTCTCACATATAAAGCAGAGGAAGATGGTCATGGATGTTAGCCCAGGGCCAATCTTCCTCAGCAAAAAGAGGAGGATGGGCAACAGATGTTAGCTCAGGGCTAATCTTCCTCACCAAAAAAAAAAAATCTGCTCTGTTAAAGACACTGTCAAGAGAATGAAGAGAAGCCAAAGACTGGGAGTAAATATTTGCAAAGGCATATCCAATATAAGACTGTTATGCAAAATATACAAAGAAATCTTAAAACTCAACAATAAGAAAATAAACCACCTGATTAAAAAATGGGCAAAAGATCTGAACAGACACTTCACCAAAGAAGATATACGGATGGCAAATAAGCATATGAAAAGGTGTTCCACATCATATGTCATTAGGAAAATGCAAATTAAAACAACAAGGACATACCACTATACACCTATCAGAATAGGCAAAATCCAGAACACTGATACCACCAAATGCTGGCGAGGAAGTGGAGCAACAGAAACTCTCATTCTTTGCAAGCAGGAATGCAAAATGGTAACAGCCACTTTGAAAGACAGTTTGGCAGTTTCTTAACAAAACTAAACATACTCTTACCATACAATCCAGCAATCACACTCCATGGCATTTACTCAAAGGAAATGAAAACTATGTCCACACAAAAACCTGCACACAGATGTTTATAGCAGCTTTATTCATAACTGCCAAAATTTGGAAGCCACCAAGACATCCTTCAGTAGGTAAATGGATAAATAAACTGTGGTACATCCAGACAATGGAATATTGTTCAGTGCTAAAAAAGAAATGAGCTATCAAGCCATGAAAAGACATGGAGGAAACTTAAATGCATATTGCTAAGTGAAAAAAGCTAATCTGAAAAGGCTACATATTATATGATTGCAACTATATGACATTCTGGAAAAGGCAAAACTATCCGGGCAGTAAAAAGATCAGTGGTTGCCAGGGGTTAGGGGGAGAGAGAAAGAAAAAGGCAGAGCACAGAGGATTTTTAGGGCAGTGAAATTATTCTGTATGATACTAAAATGCTATAATGGTGGATACATGTCATTATACATTTGTCTAGACCCATAGAATGCACAACACCAAGAATATACCCTGATGTAAGCTATGGACTTTGCAATGATAATCATGTGTCATCAATTGTAACAAATGTACCACTTTGGTGGAGGATTTTGATGATGGGAGAGGCTATGCACGTGTAGGGGCAGGAGGCATATGGGAAAACCTCTGTATCTTCCACTCAATTTGGCTGTGAACCTAAAACTATTCTAAAAAATAAAGTCTATTAAAAAAAAACCTGGGTCATGTTGCCTGATAATTCTCCTATATTTCCCTGCTCAGTTCTCCCTCCCACAGTGGCCATTTCAAATCTCTCACTCCACTATCTCCCTCTTCTCTCTCAGCAAATGACCCTGCCTCCTACTTACACAAAATGAAGTAATCAGGTAGGAACTACCTCCACTTCCCACACCAAATCCACCTCCTTCTGCACCCATCCTTTTCTCCTGTTACAATGAAAGAACTATCCTTCTTTCTTTCTAAAGCCAGCTTTTCTACCTGGATCACAACGTTTTTTTTACCCTCTCAATCAATTATCCCTTCTTTCTGCAGTATCTTCAATCTCTCCCTCTTTACCTTCTCCTTCACAATAGCATTTAAACAAGCTCACCAACTTTTACAGATAAAAAAGACAAGATCCTCCCTCCTGTCAGCCCCTCTCTGCCACTTCACAGCCAAATACCTTTGGTTAAACCTACGCAGCTTCACAATGATTTTTATTTGAATAGGTATCAGCTATACATGTACAAAACTCAAAAGGTACAGAAGTGTATACAATGAAGTCTCCCTCCTACTCCTAGCCACCCAGTAGTATCCAGAGATGTGCTATCAGAGCCAAACCTATAAAAAGAATTTTTTAGACTTGCTGTGTACACTTTCTCACCCACTGCTGCAGTCTGCTTTTAGTCCCCACCTTCTTTAAAATAGATCTCACCAATGTCCTGACCTCCTTATGGCTACATGCAATAAGTACTTCTCTCCTTTACCTCACTTGACCTCTTAGTAGCACTGCCAGTGCCAACTCTGTGCTCTCTCCACTTGAAATGCTCTCTACCCTTGACTTCCATGATGCCTCATTTGCCTGGTGTCATTCCTTCAGCTAACATTTAATGAGCATCCGCCAGGCCCTGGTCTATATGCTGGGGAGACAAAAACACAGAACAAAGCATGTCAAAATCCCTGTCCTCATGGAGCTGACATTCTAGTGGGAGAAGCAGACAAGAAACAAGATAAATCAATGTAATCAGTGAAATATATTGTATGTTAGATAGTGAGAAGAGTTAAGTAGAAAAAATAAAGCAGGAAGGGAAATATACATGCACGTGTATCTAACTACCACACACACACACCGGGTGGGGGCTGAAGGGAACGGCAGTGGTACTGAAATTTTAGGTAGGGAAACCAGGGAAGGACTCACTGACAATATGACTTTGAATAAAGACTTGAAGGGAGTAAGGGAGCAAGCCATATGGATATGAGGGAAGAGCATCCCAATTCGAGAGAACAGCAAGTATAAAAGCCCTGAGGCAGGAGTGTGCCTAGATTATTAAAGCAACAGAGAAGGGGACAGCATTCTGGAATAGAGAGACCAAAGGGGAGAGTAACAGGTCAGAAAGGAAGGCCCCCTTCCGAATACGAGGCTCTGTGTCACTACAGGTGTCACACGCCCATGAAGTCAGCCCTGCTCTAAAAAGCCAGCTGGACTCTCAGTGCCATGTTCTTTCTGGTCTCTGGGTCTTATTACACGTGGCTCCCTGTGCTTAGAACATTCTTGCTCTTCCTCTTCCCTGCTGCCGTGGCATCCCCCCCACACTATCCCTATTTCAGCACTCACCGTGTGGACTTACAACTGCTCATTGACTTGCTATCTGCCCCCACTATATTCGGCAGACAGCATCTATATTGTTCACCAGAAGTCCTCATCTTATCCATCTCCTAGTCTTGCTTTATTTATTATTCAACCCAATTCAACAAACATTCATTGGGCTAGATAACTCCTCACATCAGGAAGGCAGATAGATAAAAATCAGGCTTCTGGCTGTGCTGTCTCAATAACTGTCACCTGGGACCAAGGGTCCTACATGCTATGTTGCTTCCTTAGTGAAGAGGACAATTATCACAGCACCAGGTTTCAAGATTAAGATCAATTATTCCCAACGTGTACCACAGAGCCTGGTACATGGTAGGCACTGAATCAATATTTGTTAAGTAAGTGAATGCATAAATTCAATAAATATTGAGAACAGCCACTGCCCTCATGGAGTAGACATTCTAGAGGGAGAGACAGACAGGTGGTGCCAGAACAGTTTCATAAGTGCTATAAAATCAACAAAGCAGGGTAAAGGGATGGTGAGTGAATGAGTGAATTTGAAGCCTGCATAAAAGGAACTGAGGAGAAAACTGAGCTACGAATTATATGTATATTATCACATTTAATCTCCACAACAGGGCCGGCCCTGTGGCTTGGTGGTTAAGTGCGCGCGCTGCGATGCTGGTGGCCCGGGTTCGGATCCCGGGTGCGCATCGAGGCACCACTTCTCCGTTCATCCTGAGGCCGAGTCCCACATACAGCAACTAGAAGGATGTGCAGCTACGACATACAACTATCCACTGGGGCTTTGGGGGGAAAAAATAAAATAAATAAAATCTTTAATCTCCACAACATATTAGGGCATTCTGTAGTATTCAGAGGCACTATAGCATGAGGTTAAAAGTACACACTTGGGAGCCAAACTGCCTGGGTTTCAATCTCACCTCTGCCACTTACTAGCTGTGTGAATTTAGGTAATTTACTTAACCTCTCTGTGCCTCAGTTTCTGCATCTATAAAAAGAGAATATTAACAGTACTCCACCTCATAGGGTTGTTATGAGGATTAAATGAGCTAAAATAGGTAAAGAACTTAGATAACCTGCCACATGATAATATTAGCTATCATCATCATTAATATTATTCTAATTTAACAGATGAGAAATCTGAGTGGTTAAGTAACTTCTTGGCCATTACAAAACTAATAAGTAGCAAAGCAGGATAAAAATCCAGATCTGTGTGACTCCACTATACCAATACAATATGTAACTAGAATATAATGTGAGGCTGTTAGTAGAGTCAAGTGCTATGAAAACACAAAAGTGGCCACTCAGCTCTTCCAGGGGTGTGGAACTGAGTAGGGGCTGAGTGTTGGAGAAGCTTGAGAGGTGACAAGGTTACTCAGGATCCTGTCCGGCTTCTTATCTGTTCAACCTCTGCTCTCTGAGGTCACCCGAAGAGCCAGGTCCTGTCACCACCTGTGCCCTGGAAAGACTATATCTTCATTCATAAATAAAGAGGAAAAAGAGCATATTTTACCTTTCTTCATTATTCAAAAAATACCAGAAAAATCCAAGTCAATTTCTGACTTTCTGCAACAACCTTGACCAGAACAAGCCCAATCTACAAAAACAGGGATGGACCATCCCTAGAAGCTGAGGCCCCCACTAATACCACCAGTGGCTCCCCTGCCTCCAGGCACACAGGACTTGGAGGAGTACAAAGGACACTAAGCAAGTTTCAGTGCACCGAGGAAGTTTCTTTTTGGTCTACTCAGTCCCTGGCACATAAGTTTGCCAATAACAGGCAACATTAAATTCTGGATGCACCAACAGAATCACTCCATATGCACTAACATGCACACAAACAGGCTGTAATCTCTCGCTCTCAAAAAAACCCAAACAAAAAATCCTCTTGTGACCCCTTCAGTCACTGCCCCATTACTCTGTTTCCCTGTATACCAAAACCCCTCAAAATGGAGTCATCCTTGAGTCCTTTCTTTCACAACCCCAATCCAATCTGTCAGCAAATCCTGTATCAATATATATTCAAAATCCAACCACTTCTCATCACCACTAACTCTGGTCCAAGCCACCACTGCCTAACTAGACCAGTGTTTCTGAAATATTAGGGAACATCAGAAACACCTGGATGGCTTAAGACACAGATTCCTGGGCCTCACCTCCAGACATCCTGATTCAGTAGGTCTGAAGTGGGGCCCATAAATGTGCATTTCTAACAAGCTCCCAGGTGATGTTGATGCTGCTGGTCCAGGGACCACAGTGTAAGGAATAATGATCTACACAGTAACTCCCAAACTCTGATTCCACCCTTGCTCCTCACCTTGAGTCTGTCCTCACAACAGCCAAAGCCTAAACCAGATCACAACTCTCCTTTGCTCAAAACCCTTCTGTGGCTCCCACCCCACCTGGAGTGAAAACCAAGTTCTTACAATGGCTCATAGCGCCCTATACCTGTGGTTCTCAAACTTGTGTGTATCAGAATCACCTGGAGGGCTTGTTAAACCTTAGATTCTTAGGCTCCACCTCCAGAGTTTCTGATTTGGTAGGTCTGGGGTAGGATGCAAGAATTTGCCTAACCAGTTCCCAGGTGATACTGATCCTGCTGCTCCAGGGACCACACTTGGAGAATCACTGCCCTACATGATCTGCACCCCCACCCCCACCCCTATCATCAGCTTCTAGTACTCTCCCCTCACTCACTCTGTCCAATAACATTGGCCTCCTTGCTGTGACTGGAATAGTAACATGCCAGGCATGCTCCCCACTAAGGTCCTTTATTTCCTCTACCTGGAACACTCTTCCCCCACTTAACAGCATGGTTCCCTCCCTCACGTTCCTTCAGGCTTCTGCTCATGTGTTACCCATTAATAATCACCCTACATAAAATAACCACTCCTCCAGCCCTGTGGGTGGCACTCTCTCTCCTGCTTACCCTGTTTTACTTTTCTCTATACCTCTTATTATCACTTGACACACTATATATCTACCTGTTAGTTTACTGGTTCATGTTCACTGCTGTATCTAGAACAATACCTGGCACATAGTACATATCTATTGAATAAGTGAGTGCATAAATGAGTGAATAAATGAATGAATCCATCTTATTTTCTAGCCTGAGATAATCTAGAAGTCACAGCCTGTGCCTTCTTCATCTCTGTCTCCCACAGTTCTTAGCTCACTCCTTGGCAAACAGTAAATATTCAATAGAATATTTATTGCACGAATGTTCTAGGTAACAGCCAGAATTGAGTATCTACTATGTGCCAGGGACTGTGTTAGATGCTTTACAGACATTCTCTCATTAATCCTCACAACAACCATATAAAATATGGATTCTTTCTGTTTTAAAACTGAGAAAGTAGAAGCTTAGAGAGGTGAAATAACCTGCCCAAAGCAACAGAGCTAGTAAATGGAAGAGCTAGGATTCCAGGCCAGGTTATCCTGACTCCCAAGCCATGCTTTCACCACTATGCCTCTGTTTCCAAAGCAGACTTTCATTTAGCTCCCCTAACTCAGTCCTGGCATCATGCCTATCAGACCTTCCACTGTATCCTGAATTTTCATGACACTCCTCTTGGGGACACTGACCACCCATCCTTTGGTACATGTTTGCCATCCCAAACTCCTTCCAGGTGGGCTGGGGCAAAAATTATGCTACCCCTGTGGTGAAGGAATAGTTCTATAGTTTGATTGTGCTGGTTAGACAAATCTACAAATGTGATAAAATTGTATAGAACTAAATACACATAACACATACACAAATGAGTGCATGTAAACTGGTGAAACTGGAATAAGATTGGTGGATTGTAACAACATCAGCTTCTTGGTTACCTTTATATAAGACATCACCATAGGGGAAACTGGGTAAGAGTACACAGGCCCTCCCCATACATTTTTTGCAACTTTCTGTAAATCTATAATTATTCAAAAATAAAAAGTTATAAAAGAAAATTATGCCACTCCAAGAGACATCCTAGGAGCCCTGAGAGAGCAGGCTGTCCTTCAATCCTTCTAACTCCATACCCTACAAGACCTTCTCCAGGGCAGGTATTCTACAGCCTACATATTAAATCTAGTAAGCCCTGGGCCGGCCCTGTGGCTTGGTGGTTAAGTGCGCGCGCTGCGATGCTGGTGGCCCGGGTTCGGATCCCGGGTGCGCATCGAGGCACCACTTCTCCGTTCATCCTGAAGCCGAGTCCCGCATACAGCAACTAGAAGGATGTGCAGCTACGACATACAAATATCCACTGGGGCTTTGGGGGGAAAAAAAAATAAAATAAATAAAATCTTTAAATCTAGTAAGCCCTGAATATGAACACCAAGACTTCTCTTCCCTTTGCTACACACTCCTAAAGCTCTAGGTTACCCTTCTGCTGCTTCAAAAAAAAGTGGTGTTCACTTTAACCTGATTTCACTTGGAACAAAAATCTGGAGTGTGTGTGAGTTTATAAGCCTGATTTTCTCTATCTCCCACAGCATCTTGAAAACAGCTTAACCTGAACAGTGCTTTATACTATCTCTACTATCATCCTATAGCATGAGTCCAAGAGACCCAGATTTGACTTGTGGTCGAGCAACTAACGGGTTGTGTAGCTTTGTGCAAGTTTTTTTATCTATCTATCTATCTATCTATCTATCTATCTATCTATCTATCTATCTATTTATTTATGTGAGGAAGACTGGCCCTGAGCTAACACCCATGCCAATCCTCCTGTTTTTTGCTGAGGAAAACTGGCCCTGAGCTAACACCCACGCCTATCTTCCTCCACTTTATGTGGGACGCCCCCACAACATGGCCTGACAAGCGGTGCATAGGTGCACACCCGGGATCTGAACCCGGGCTGCAAGCAGTGGAGCGGGTGCACTTAACTGCTACGCCACGGCGCCGGCCCCTGAGCAAGTTATTTAACCTCCTGGGAGAAAATAATAACTCCAAAGAGCTATTATAAAGATTAATTGGTCAATTCTGGTTCTGAAACAATATGGAGTAAACACAACTTCTCCCTATTCCTCCCACAACTAAAAATCTTGGACATTACTTACAAAAAAAACCACAAAAGACAACTCTGAAAGGTGAAGAGAAGAAGGCAGCCTGGCTAGGGACAGCATGACCCGAGGCAGTGGGTATCAACAGAGACCAAGTGAGGAAGCTGGACTTCTACTCCTGCCTAGCAGTAATGAAGTAGTATCCCCTTCCCCCACCACTGAAATCCAATGTCTGAAGAAGCCTGCAAAAACGGAAGATTTAAATAATATCAAGAATCTCATAACACCTGAAATATCCACGATATAATGAAAATAATTACTTATATCAAGAACAAGGAAAATCACAACTTGAATGAGCAAAGAGAATCAACAGTCTCAACACTGAGATGACACAGATGCTGGAATTATCTGATAAGGATTTTAAAGGAGGGATCATAAAAATGCTTCAGTGAACAATTACAAACATGCCTGAAACAAATGAATAGACAGTGTCAGCAAAAAATAGTCTCCACAAAGAAACAAAAGATATATAAAAGAACCAAATGGCACTTTTAGAACTAAAAACTGCAATAACCTAAATGAAAACTCATTGGATGGGCTCAACAGCAGGATGGAGACAAAAGAGGAAAAAACCAGTAAACTTGAAGATAGAACAATAGAAATTATCCAATATGAACAACAGAAAGAAAATAGATTGAACTATAAACAACTATACACCAACAAACTAGACAATCTAAAAGAAATGGATAAATTCTTAGAAACATACAACCTACCAAGACTGAAACAGGAAGAAATAGAAAATCTGAACAGGGTTGGCCCTGTGGCTTAGCAGTTAAAGTGCACGCGCTCCGCTACTGGTGGCCCGGGTTCGGATCCCGGGCACGCACTGACGCACCACTTGTCTGGCCATGCTGAGGCCGTGTCCCACATACAGCAACTAGAAGGATGTGCAACTATGACATACAACTATCTACTGGGGTTTTGGGGGAAAAAAGGAGGAGGATTGGCAATAGATGTCAGCTCAGAGCCGGTCTTCCTCAGCAAAAAGAGGAGGATTAGCATGGATGTTAGCTCAGGGTTGATCTTCCTCACAAAAAAAAAGAAGAAAATCTGAACAGATCAATTACTAGTAAGGAGATAAATCAGCAATCAAAAATCTCCCAACAAAGAAAATTCCAGGACCAGATGGCTTCACTGGTGAATTCTACCAAACATTTAAAGAAGAATTAATGCTAATTCTTCTCAAACTCTTCCAAAAATTGAAGAGGAGGGAACACTCCCAAACTCATTTTATGAGGCCAGCATTACCCAGATACTAAAGCTAGAAAAGGACACTACAAGAAAACTATAGGTCAATATTCCTGCTGAATATAGATGCAAAAATTCTCAATAAAATACTAGCAAACCAAATTCAGCAGCACATTAAAAGGATTATCACCATGATCAAGTGGGATTTACCCTAGGATCCAAGGAGGGTTCAACATACACAAATCAATAAATGTGATATGCCACATTAACAGAATAAAAGGAAAAAATCATATGATAATCTCAATAGATGCAGAAAAGCATTTGACAAAATTCAATATCCGTTCATGATAAAAACTCTCAACAAATTGAGTGTAGAAGGAACATACCTCAACAGAATAAAGGTCATATATGATAAGCCCACAGCTAACATCATACTCAATGGTGAAAGGCTGAAAGTTTTTCCTCTAAGATCAGGAACAAGACAAGGATGCCCACTCCCACCACTCCTATTCAACATAGCAATGGAAGTCCCAGGCCAGAGCAATCAGGCAAGAAAAAGAAATAAAAGGCATGAGAATTAGAAAGGAAGAAGTAAAACTGTCTCTATTTGCAGATGACATTATTTTATATATAAAAAATCCTAAAGACTCCACCAAAACAGAGCTAATCAACAAATTCAGTAAAGTTGCAGGATACAAAATCAACATGCAAAAATCAGTAGCATTTTTACATGCTAACAATGAATTATCTGAAAAAGAAATAAATAAAACAATCCCATTTACATCAAAAGCAATAAAATACTTCGGAGTAAATTTAACCAAGAAGGTGAAAGATCTCTACACTGAAAACTACCAGACACTGATGAAAGAAATTGAAGAAGACACAAGTAAATGAAAAGATATCCCGTGTTCATAGATTGGAAGAATTAATATTGTTAAAATGTCCATATTACCCAAAGCCGTCTATAGATTCAATGCAATCCATATCAAGATTACAATGGCATTTTTTTACAGAAATAGAAAAAACAATCCTAAAATTTGTATGGAACCGCAAAAGACCTGGAATATGGAATAGCCAAAGTAATCCTGAGAAAGAAGAACAAAGTGGGAGGCATCATACGTCCTGATTTCAAACTATATCATAAAGCTATAGTAATCAAAGCAGTATGGTACTGAAAAAACAGACACAAAGACCAATGGAACAGTATCAACAGCCCAGAAATAAACCCATGCATATACGGTCAACTACAAATTGACAAAGGAGCCAAGAATATTCAATGGAGAAAAGACAGTCTCTTAAATAAATGGTGCTGGGAAAATTGGATATTCACATGTAAAAGAACGAAACTACACCCCTAACTTACCCCACTCACAAAAATTAACTTGAAATGGATTAAAGACTTAAATGTAAGACATGAAACCACAAAACTCCTAGAAGAAAACAAGAAAAAAGTTCCTTGACATGGGTCTTGGCAATGACTGTTTGGATATGACACCTAAAGCACAAGCAACAAAATAAAAAATAGACAAGTGGGACCACGTTAAACTTAAAAGCTTCTGCACAGCAAAAGAAATGATCAACAAAATGAAAAAGCAACCTACAGAATAGGAGAAAATATTTGCAAATCATATATAGGATAAGGGGTTGATATCTAAAATACATAAAGAATTCATATAACTCAATAACCAAAAACCTAACAATCCAATTAAAAAATGGACAGAGGAACAGAATAGACATTTTTACAAAGAAGACATACAAATTGCCAACAGGTACATGAATAGGTGCTCAACATCACTAATCATCAGGAAAATGCAAATCAATACCACAATGAGATATCAGCTCATACCTGTTAGAATGGCTATCATCAAAAAGACAAGTGTTGGCAAGGATATGGAGAAAAGGGAACCCTTGTACACTGTGGGTGGGATTATGAATTGGTACAGCCACTAACAGTATGGAAGTTCCTCAAAAAATTAAAAATATAACTACAATATGATCCAGCAATTCCACTTATGGGTATATATATATGAAGGGAACAAAATCATTACATCAGAGATATCTACACCCACATGTTCACTGCAGCATTATTTACAATAGCCAAGCCATGGAAACAGCCTAAGTGTCCATCAACAGATGAATGGATAAAGAAAATGTGATACACACACATACACACCACACACACACAATTGAATACTATTCAGCCACAGATAAGAAGGAAATCCTGTCATCTGCAACAACATGGATGGACCTTGAGGGCATTATGCTAAGTGAAATAAGTCAGACAGAAAAAGACAAATACTGTAATGATCTCACTTATATGTGGAATCTTAAAAAAAAAAAACTGATAGAAAAAGAGATCAGATTTGTGGTTACCAGAGGCAGGGGTGTGGGAAGTTGGGCAATTTGATGAAGGTGGTCAAAAGATCAAACTTCTAGTTACAAGATAAATAAGCGCTGGGGATGTAACATACAACATGATAACTATAGTTAACAGGGTTGTATGGTATATTTGAAAGTTGCTAAGGCAGCAAATCCTAAAAGTTCTCATCACGAGGAAAAACACTTTTCTTTTTGTATTTATATTAGGTGATGGATGTTAACTAAACTTATTGTGGTAATCATTTTGCAATATATGTAAGTCAAGTCATTATGCTGTACACCTTAAACTCATACAGTGCTGTACGCCAAATATATCTCAATAAAACTGAAAGAAAATAGACTGAAAAAAAAGAATAAACAGCTTCAGCAACTATAAGAGTAAAACAAAAGATAAACCCCAAGAAAACCACACTGAGAAATAGCATAATCAAACTCCTGAACACAAAAGACAAAGGAAAATCTTGAAAGCAGTGAGAGAAATGACACATTACCTAAAAGAGAACCCCAATTCAAACGACAGAGGATCTCTCATCAGAAACCATGGAGGCCAAAAGGAAGTTGCACAACAGTTTTCAAGTACTGAAAGAAAAGAACTAGAGACCCAGAATCTGATATCAAGCAAAAAGATCCTTCAGGAATTCAAGGGAAATCAAAACATTCCCATATGAAGGAAAACTAAGAGTATTTATTGCCAGCAGACCTATCCTAAAAGAACAGCTAAAGGAAGCTCTCTAAACAGAAAGGGAATGATAAAAGAAGGAATCTTTGATTCAGCACCCCGGAGTTCGCAGGTTCGGATCCTGGGCATGGACCTACATGCTGCTTATCAAGCCATGCTGTGGCAGGCATCCCACATAAAATAGAGGAAGATGGGCACAGATGTTAGCTCGGGGCCAATCTTCCTCAGCAAAAAGAGGAGGATTGGCAACAGATATTAGCTCAGGGCTAATCTTCCTCACCAAACAAACAAAAAAAAAGGAATCTTTGAGAACATCAAGAAGAGAGAACAAGGGAAAGAGTAAAAGTATGGGTAAATACAATATACTTTTCTTCTCCTCCTGAGTTTTCTAAATCATGCTTGACAGCTGAAGCAAAAATTATAACACTGTCTGATGTGGTTCTCAATGTACGTAGAGGAAATATTTAAGATAATTATATTATAAATGGGAGCATAAAGAAACTTAAAGGGAAGTAAGGTTTCTACTCTTTATTCAAAGTGGTAAAATGTCAATACCAGCTAATTGTGCTAAGTTATGTATGTATTATGTTAATACCTAGAGCAAGCACTGAACAAGCTATCCAAAGAGATACACTCAAAAAAACACTATAGATAAATCAAAATGGAATTCTAGAAAAGGTATAAGTAACCCACAGGAAGGCAGGATGAAGAAAACAGAGAAAACAATGGAGGGAACAAACAGAAAACAAAAAATGACAGACTTAAGCCCTAACATATCAATAATTGCACTGAGTATAAATGGTCTAAATATACTAACTAAAAGAGATTGGCAGAGTGGATAAAAATAATACTGAAATATATGCTGTCTACAAGAAACTCACTTCATATATAATGATGTAAGTTAAAAATAAAGAGATGAGGGGCCGGTGGCATAGCAGTTAAGTTCATGCGCTCCACTTCAGTGGCCCAGGGTTCACAGGTTCGGATCCCAGGTGTGGACCTACACACTGCTTATCAAGCCATGCTGTGGCGGCATCCCATATAAAGTAGAGGAAGACGGGCACAGATGTTAGCCCAGGGCCAATCTTCCTCAGCAAAAAGAGGAGGATTGGCAACAATGTTAGCTCAGAGCTAATCTTCCTCACAAAAATAAATAAATAAATAAATAAAACAAACGGATGAAAAAAGATATACCATGCAAGCTTTAACCAAAAGAAAGCAAGAGTGGCTATATTAATATCATATAAAGTAGACTCCCATGCAAAGAAAATTACTAGAGACAGAGAAGGACATTACATAATAATAAAAGGGTCAATCCACCAAGACACAGCAATCCCAAATGTATATGCATCAAACAAAGCTGCAAAATGTGAAGCAACAAATGATAGAACTGAAAGGAGAAATAGACAAATCAACAATTATAGCAAGACACTTCAACACCTCCTTCTCAACAACTGACTGAACAACTAAATAGAAAATCAGCAAGGACAGAGAAGAATTCAGCAACACCATCAATCAACAGGAGTAAATCTACATTTATAGAAAACTCCACCCAACAATAGCAGGATACATATTCTTTTCAAGTGACCATGGAACATTTACCAAGACAGGCCATATCCTTGGCCATAAAACAAATCTCAATAAATTTAAAGGAATTGAAATCATACAGAGTATATTCTCTGACCACTATGGAACCAAATCAGAAATCAATAATCCTGTTATTGTAACAGGAAAATCTACAAACACTTGGAAACTAAACAACACACTTCTATATAATTCATAGATCAAACATGAAGTCTCTAAGGAAATAAAAAATACATTGAACTACATGAAAAGGAAAAAATATCAAAATTTGTGGGACACAGCTTCATCAGTATTAAGAGAGAAAGTGATAGCACTAAGTGCTTACATTAGAAAACAGAAGTCTCAAATCAATAACCTAAGCTCCCACCTTAAGAAATTAGGTCAAGAGGATCAGAATAAACTCAAAGCAAGCAGAAGGAAGGACATAATAAAGCGCAGAAATCAATGAAATTGAAATAAGAAAGACAATAGAAAAAGTCAATGAAACAAAAAATTTGTTTGAAAAGATCAATAAAACTGACAAACCTCTAGCAAGTCTGACAAAGAAAAATAAGAGAGAAGACACAAATTTTCAATATCAAGAATGAAATGAGATATCACCACAGAGCTAGCCTGCAGATATCAAAAGTATATTAAGGAAATACTATGAACAATTCTACACACTTAAATTTGACAACTTAGATGAAATGGATCAATTCCTTGGAAAGCACTAACTACCACAACATACCCAACATAAAGTAGATAATTTGAATAGTCCTATAACTATAAAATAAATTGAATTCATAATTTTAAAAATCTCAAAAAAGTTAAATAAAGATTAGGCAAAGTGTTTAGCATAGTGACTGGCACATTAGCTAGTGCTCAATAAACAAGGACCATTACTCTTTTATTTAAATCATCACAACCACTCTCAGGGAAATTGAGGCTTCACTGAGATAAAATCCTTTGCTAAAAAGTAACAGAGTCCGAATTGGAACCCAGATCTGAAGCCAGTGCCATTTCCCCTAGAGTTTAGATTCCACAGCACAGCCACCCCCTTGGGCATATGCCAACCAATACTTCCTTTATAGATAGGAAAACTGTAAAAAGGTAAGGTTTTGCCAAAGCTCAAACATCAATAATGCTCACCAACTAACTTTCTCCATCACTGTACAGCAATGATTCTCAAAAGTTAGGATGCATCAGAATCTACCTGGTTTGTTAGAATATGGATTGCTGGGTCTCAGCCAAAGAATTTGCATTTTTAACAAATTCCCAGTTAACGAACTACACTTTGAAAACAACAATGTACAGTAATAATATGTTAGCCTGCCCATCCCCCAACATCAGAAGCTGTTACACTCCACAGAAAGGGAAGGAATTAAGACAGAATAATGCTCTAAATCAGTGGTTCTGAAGGTGGCCCCCATTCACCTACTGAATCAGAAACCCCACAGGTGGGGCCTACCTATCTTGCCTTTTAATAGGTCTTCCAAGTGATTCTGACGCATGCTCAAGTTTGAGAATCACTGCTCTACAAATCAAAGTGTTTTTGCAAAACCAAGCCCCTTACAGGAGGAGGAATGGAACTATACCATCTTTTTTCCACTTTTGAGAACCTGGGCTCTGAAGCCAGTTAATTCTAAGTTCAAATCCAAACTTAGAAAATAACTTAACCTCCATGAATTCCAGATTCTCACCAGCAAAATGGAATAGTCGCCTTCCTTGCTATAACCCTTCCAGGCATTAACCTGGCATTACTAATCCCTAACTGGACTTTAAGAAACGTAGCCTATGGAAGTCATCAGAGATGTGAACAGACTTATATCACCTATAGACATTTGTGGGCTTAACTACTATGAGCAACCATGAAAAGTCCACAATATTTAGTAATTTTCAATTGTGCTGAAGTATAAACTTAAACGGAGCACTGTGAACCTGGTGTGTGTATGTGCGTGTGTATGTGTGAGAGAAAGAGAGCAGTGCACTGAGTAAGCAAGAGCAACCACCCACCAAGGACCTGATTCTCAGCTGGCTTCCTTGTTCTCTGGTAGCCCATACAGAGAAGCATGAGAAGAGGTAAAAACTTGGTCTTTTTCATAGAAAAAAAAAAAGGCAGTTAATTTGTGTCAGGATGTACACAGAAACACAGGACTCACCACAGAAATGTGCTTAAGGAGAGGCCTGGCCCATAAACCTATTTCCATATTTGTAAATTTGGAATTCTTAAAGGCCTTAGCGGTGTTCCTTGTAAATGTCAAATCTCTACTGTCCAAAGATGTTCACCACAATGTTTTTCTTTTTGTTTTAACCAGCATCCATATCAAAATGCAAAACATTTCCAGAACCCCCAAATTTCCTTCACATCACAATATTATCTATAATATAAAAAAGTAGAAATAACATAAGTACCCAACCACAGAGGAAATGACCAACTGATGACACATATATATGGTGGGATATCAGAAATCAGGTTTAAACGAATATTTAATGACCTGGTAAAATATATTATAATCTTAAGTAGGAATAAAAGTCAGGTTACCAAATGGTATTTACAACACAATCCCGTGTTGTAAAAATATATGTTTATATTCTAAGTCAAATGACAGGAGTTAATGCAACAAAAAATTTAACGGTGCACTGTGCTTGATATTAGACTTACAGGTGATTTTTTATTTCCTTCTTTATTCTTTTTGTATATTTTCTACAACGAGCATGTCTCACCTACGTAAATCAGGAAAAAAATTTAAAACATTATTTAAAAAAAATATCTAACTTTCAAGGTTGGGTGTGGACTGAGAGAATTTATGCAAAGTCCCTGTGAAGGGCCTGGCACATAATAAGCACTCGGGAAGCATTCGTTCCTGTTTCCTGTTCCCTGACTGTGGAGTTAGGGTCTCTATATCGTGGGGAGGAGTTCACTTTCCAGGTTTGAACCTACACACTTTCCACACAATCCAAAGCAAGGGCCACAGGCAATAGCTTTTTTCAAGAAGACTCACTCATTCCTTCATTCAAAAATGTATTCAGTATCTGCTACATATTTAGCATTGAACTAGGGGATATGAGAAATGAAAAGATATCTCTGCCCTTAGGTAGCTCTGACTAATGAGTGACACAGATGTATTTATAACTATGATATGATGAAATAATTACTTTCAATAAGGACATACACAAAGTGCAATGGGAACCCAGAGGAAGGAGGCCTTTTACAGACGAGGTAGGCTGTGAGTCATAAAAGGGAGGACATTAGTGGGAATAGCATGTGCAAAGACAAAGTGGCATAAAGGAGTATAAAAATTTCCCAGAACTATAAGTGGTTCAGTCTTGCTGGACATAAAGAACAAGGGAGGAGGAGTGTGGGAAATGAGACTGATCAAGTAGATCACAAAAGGTCTTGTCTGTCACACAAACGAGATGGAATTTTATTCCGTAGGGGAACCACCCAAAGAATTTTAAGCAGAGTGACTTGATCAGCACTAGCAAAGATACCAGGAATCCTGAAAGACATCTTAATCCCCACTTATTTCCAGGGGACAATAAAAGGCTCCATCCTCTAGGTCTGTCCCCTCATAAATGAAATAATATGAGGCAGTAAACAGAACTCTGCACCAGACACACAGTAAATACTCAATAAAGATCAGTAGAATACAAATTTGGATGTGCTGCATGGGACAGTCCCTGCTGAGAACAGAATTTTAGCAGCACCAGCATCTTCAGTTTGGCTTGGGTATGATAATAGGAACAGCTCCTTTGGAAGGGACTAGTGACAAATGAAAATTCTACAATCTAACAACATGCAACAGGAGGAGGGAGCCATACACTGCTTTGTTGTACAGCAGTCCCCCTTCACCTTTTGTCAACCACAGTCTGCAAATATTAAATGGAAAATTCCAGAAATAAACAATTCATAAATTTTAAATTGCGTGCTGCTCTGAGTAGCGTGATGAAATCTCGCACCATTCCACTCTGTCCACCTGGGTGTGGATCATCCTTTTGTCCAGTGTATCCACGTTGTATATGCTACCCAACCTTTAGTCTCTTAGTAGCCATCTCAGTTATTAGATTGACTGTCGAGGTATCAGAGTGCTTGTGTTCAAGTAACCCTTATTTTACTTAATAATGGCCCCAAAGCACAAGAGTAATGATGCCAGCAATTCGGATGTGCCAAAGAGAAGCTGTAAAGTGATTCCTTTAATTGAAAAGGTGAAAGTTCTTGACTTAATAACGAAAGCAAAAAAAATCATATGCTGAGGTTGCTAAGATCTACTGCAACTTTTGTTACACTACATTGTTATAATTGTTCTATTTTATTATTAGTTACTGTTGTTAATCTCTTACCACACCTAATTTATAAATTAAACTTTATCATAGGTATGTATACATATAGGAAGAAACACAGTACATACAGGGTTCAGTACTATCTGTGGTTTCAGGCATCCAGTGGGACATATGCCCCACGGATAAGGGGGGACTACTGTACTTCTGGGTACAAATCCCTCTCATGGTTTTCTTTCCATAGCTGGAATTTAAGTCTCAATAATAGGATAATATTACAGTTTTATTCCACACACTAACCGCTCTGGAATCCTGGGTGACAGGTGCTTATGTGCACACACGGTTAACTGAACGGGATTCATTAGTGGTTTTACTCCTGCTGTTTTACCCAATATCTCTTCTGCTTAAGTCAATTTAGTTGGAGGGTTCTGCAGATAAATACTGTAGAAATAAAATACTATTGCATTTCTGCCTCCATTTACTGAGTGTGTGCAAAATGCTTTAAATAATCAGGAAGGGTGTATTAGATACATTTTATAGGTGAAGACAATGAGGCTCAGAGAGGCAAAGTAACTCGTCCAAGGTTACTCTGATAGTAAGTTGCAAAGCCACAACTCAAATCCTTATTTGTTGGACTCAAATATCTCAAAAATGCAGTACTGTCTCCTCCAAAGCCAGTATCTGAGGCAAAACAAAATTGCCAGAATACAAAAATGATACTTTCTTTGTGGCTGAAAAGAAAATATTTTCTAAACAAAAAATTCAGAAGAAGGGTGCAAAGAAAAAATACATATGGAAAAAGAGGAGAAACCAGAAAACAATGTCAGCTAGGCCCTAGTTTGCAAGGAAGGATGGAAGAACCTGGGTCTGGGAGGTGGGTTGGAGTTAATTCTCTGCAAGAGAGGGGGAAAAAGTTTCTGAGTGGGAACCTAAAACAGAACTGAGAAAGGAGCGAGCGAGTGAGCACCTGGCCACTGCACCCTGTCTAGCCTGGCTTGCCCTCCTTACCTGCCGTGAAACCAGTCCTGGCACATGTCACACTCGATCATGAAGCGGGTCACATCGTAAGGCAGCCGGCAGAGGCAATACACCGGCACCGAAGCCATCTTCGCCAGGCCTTGGAGCGTTCTGCGGCGGGGCAGATTCTTAGCGTCAAGACGAGCAGGAGGCGGCAGCACACGTCCTTTCTGGCTGAGCACAAACAACACTTTTTACAGAGTGAATCAGGTCCCTCAGGGTACCAACCCTCAGTTCACAAATGGGCAGTTACTGCTGCTCAGATGCAACACAGCTGGTGCGGCTGTAGGGGGCAATCAGAGAAAGTCCACTGGCCTCCAGAATTTCTTTAACAAATAAAGAATGGCGCTCTGCCGTCGAGGCTTTTTTTTCTCCCTACCTCCTTCGGCCCCCCAAGTCAGTGATAACTTCTTTCTGGTTTCAGGGAAATATCTGACGCCTTTTTAGGAAGCTTCTTTAATCCCTCACTGTACCCTCTCCTTGCTCGCAACTTTGCTTCCCAGGGCTCTCTATTATGACGCAAACCATACGCTAAAGAATGAGGCTGGGGGTACCTCAGAAAAAGCTCCTTATCTCACCCCCAAAATAGGGGCACCTTGAGAGAGATGAGGGATCCCTGAAAGACATATCAGATTACTCGAAAATTACCTTGATGCCTTCAGGAACAAGGCAGACAAGAGTAGGCGCCTAACTCAAATCATAGTTCTGGGGTTGTTCTGCGAGTTGAAACGATCTTCTCCCTCACTCTCAAAATCATTCCATCCCCGACCAGTCGGGAGTCTCATCACCCCAACAACTCAAATAAATCTCAATTTCAAAACTGATCAGATCGTCTTCTACTTCAAAGACGACAGCGTTCTCGTTGCACCCCTGAAACTAAAAAGGATCTTTTCAAAACCCCTGAAACTGACTAGAATTTCCTCACACTCCTGCAACTCAGCAAGGATTTTTTCTTTCCACCGCTCGGAAACTGGCAGGAATCTCCTCACAGCCCCCTGAAACTGACGAGGATTCCCCTGTCCCCCCAAACTGACAGGGATCTCATCATAGATCCCCAAACTGACAGGAATATCCTTGCAGCCCCCGAAACTTACGAGAATCTCTTCACGCCTCCCAAACTGACAGGAACCTCCTCATGCCCCAAACCTGACAAGAACGTGTTGGGTCCCGGCCCCTACAGGGACCTCCTCAACCACAAAGCTGCAGGGATTCCTCACGCCCGCGAAGCTCAGCCCCACCGATGCGCC
This sequence comes from Ceratotherium simum simum, assembly GCF_057802395.1. Classification (NCBI taxonomy): domain Eukaryota; kingdom Metazoa; phylum Chordata; class Mammalia; order Perissodactyla; family Rhinocerotidae; genus Ceratotherium; species Ceratotherium simum. Next base: position 85,627,399 of record NC_141940.1, read on the forward strand.
GGCGGCCGGGCTAGCTCCGGAGCCGCTCGGCACCTCGCTCAGCGGAGGCTGGGCCGGCAGTTCCGGCCCCACCGGCGGCGCGCGCCGAATTCTGGGATCGTCACGGGAACGCTGCGACCCTGGCTCGCCTTCCCCTCGAACCACCCGCTGGGTCGCGCGGCCCTGGCCGCCCGGCGGTGCTTCAGGGCAGCTTTCTCCACAGCTCTGCTCAGGGCCTGGCCGTTAGGGCCTGCTGGAGACCGCAGCTCGGGCCTAGTCCGGCGGTCGCCCGGCGAACCGGCAAGCGGCGTTGTCGCTAGGCCAGCAGGAGATCGCCGCGAGCAAACCAACAAGGAATGAAATGAACCGGCAGCCAGGTCGGAGAAAAATGGCCCGGAAAGTCGCCGGGAGAAGCCTGGTGGTGGTGGTAGGCAATTCGTAGTAGTCAATAAAGTTTATTCAAAACAACGAGGAAGTTGAGGCGGAGAGGGGAGGGGAAATATGTGGTAAACAGCTACCATATTGAGAGTGGCGGCATCGCCGCGAAGAGGCGACCCGACCGCCATCTTATGAGGACCGGGCACACGAGGTAACCGCGGCAAAGGCGGGGAAGGGAGAGCCGCTAGCTCCCGCGTGACGCCATGAGGGGCGGAGCGCCACCTTGAGAAAGGGGAGGCGGGACTCAGCTACCCTTGGACCCGCTCGTCTCCTTTAGGTACCCAATCGATGCTGAGGGCCTTGAGGCGAGAGGCGGGGAAGCCGCCATCTTAGGCGAGGCAGTCGCTTGGCTCCATTTTGAGTGGGGCCAGACCTTTCCCAGGCTTCCTCCTCCTGCGGGCAAGCAGGGAGGTAACCCTACCCCCGGCCGCCGCCACCACCACATACACACTCCTCCTCCCCAGCCTTCTCCTCCTATGAGGAGGAGTGACTGCCAACTGCAAAATTAATAGGTGGCGGCAGGGGCGGGCTTGGGCCAGGGTAGAGGCGGAGTGCTCACGGCGGCTACCGTTCATTGAGTACCTTAAGCGAGCTCGGTTCTTTCACACAGTCTCTTCTAGTCGTTTATTCTTAACCGTGTAAGGAAAGCTCTGTTATCCTCAAGTGAGGACACGGGCTTAGGGAAGCCAAGTGGCTTGAGTTTCAGAGCCGGGAAGTTGAACCTTGCACCCTCAACTACCCCCGCGTTCTGTCCCTCAGTCTCTCGGTCATAGTTCCTCCGTAAAGCTTATGTCAACTTCCCAGCTCCCTCTGAACTCTCTTCTTTGACCCTTACTGTTTCAGTTTAGTTCAGTTCTGTTCAGATACAGTTAGATTTCCATGCACATATCCCATGATTTTCTGACCACAGCCTGAGGGTGGGGCGAGAGAAGAGGAGTGAATGGAACTCCACTCCACACAGAGCCTTCAAGATGGCGCTGGTTTTCTCAGACATTCTGGAATACTGTCTAGGAATCCTCTTACTATTGCATGTTTGTAAAGGGTCCCACTGCTTTGAAGAAGAAGATGTGTGTGTGCACACCAATTTCCAAAGTGATGGTGGGTTAGCACCTGGGGATACAGTGATGAAAAGAGAGACTGCAGTGGGAAATTTGCTAGCCAGTGCAGGAGACAAGCTTGCAAGTAAACAGAATACAACATCCAGTAAGCTTTCTTAGCTTCACAAGCAGCCAGGAGGGTGCTCGCTTCAGCAGCACATATCTTAAAATTGAAAAGACTCAGAGATTAGCATGGCCCCTGCACAAGGATGACATGCATGCAAATTCATGAAGAGTTCCATAATAAAAATGGGGGGGAAAGGGTGGCAGGAGGGAGGAGGCTGTTGCATTAGTCACGGGGCGAGGGGGGGGGGGATGACACAGACGACACGGGGACGGGGACGGGACACAACGACACGGACGTGGATGAGGCCTGAATCAGGATACTTGCAGCAGGGATGGAAAAGGATCAGGATCAGATAAGTGAAATTTTTTGGAGGTTGAATAGGCAGGGCTTGGGGACTAATTGAAAATAGTGAGTGAATGAGTGAAAGGAGTGTGAGTTCATTTCTGGGTTGGATGTCAGAGTGGATGATGGTGCCTTTGACAGAGCCAGGGTACACAGAAGGAAAAGCAGGGTTGGTGGGGAAGAAGAGACTAAGTTCAGTTTGGAGTGTGTTGAGTTAAGGTGTGTGTGGAACATTCACTCACTCAACAATGCCTTGTTGAGCATCTCCTATGCACCAGGCACTGTGTAACCGCGGGCCCTCCAGGACCAGTTCAGATGACCCCATCTTATCAACAAAGTAACTAAGAGTGGGTTTTCAGGAACTAAGACCCCTTGCCCAGTTCAGGCCAGTTGAGACCACCAACCCATCAACTAGGCCTGTGCAAATGCTAAACAAGCGACCTTTTTGACATCAAGGAGCTAAAAACTCCACCCTCGGATTGTGGTAATGCTGCACTTTTGTGAACATGCATGCTATGAATAAGCAAGAAGCTTGACTATGCTTGCGTAGATCATCAATTACTTCTCCTTACCTCCAGTCATCTGTCCCCACACTTCAGACCACCTTGCCCCCTACCCCATAAATATCCCTGAGTCCCCATTTTAGGGGAGGCAGATTTGAGACTCATTCTCCTGCTTCCTCTCTTGCCTGCCTTGTGATTAAATCCTCTCTCTGCTGCAATCTTGTGATCTTGGTGATTGGCTTTCTGGGCAACGGGCAAAAACAGACCTGGTTCAGTAACAATTGTGCTAGGTGCTGAGGATGTAGTGGTAACCCAGATGAGGTCCTGGCCTTTGTGGTGCTGGCATTCTACTGGGGGATCAGTCAATAATCAAACAAATTTCATTCATATATTAATTGAGCACCTCCTATATACCAGGCACTGTTATAGGCACTGGGGATTCAGCAAAAGTCCCTGACCTCCTGTGATTCACATTCCAGTGAGGGAGGCAGACAATAAAGTGAGTCAAATAAGAGAATTTCAGATTGCAGTGAGTGCTATGAAGAAAATAAAACAAGTTATGACAAAGATTTGGATGGAAGGTAATCTATTTTAGATAGGGTAGTCAAGGAAGGCATCTTGGAGAAGGTGACGTGAGCTGAGATCCGAATAAGAAGAACTGGCCAGGGACAGAGCAGAAGGAATAAAAAGTGCAAAATCCCTAGTGTGGTGGTGGGGGCCAGTTCAGGGCACCCTCTTCAATAACATCTCCTAAGCATTTATGATGGACTGGGCCGGTACAGGTGGGGGTTGGGGTGGGGTCTCCAGACATGAATAGGAGATGCTGTGTCTACCCTTAAGGAGTATACAATCTAATGAGGGAGGTAAGGTTTAATGAACAGTAACAAGGCTGGAAAGTTCAAACCCTAAGTGCTACCTAGAGGTATGAGCAAGGTGTGGGAACAAAGAAAGAGCCACAATTAATTCAAACATGTTCAGTGGGCGTGTCAGGAAAGGCTTCATAGGAGGTGGCATTTGACCCAGGTACAGTGGTACTCACCCCTAAAACTTCCTCCCCAGTGTTCTTGGGAGGTGGGGTGGGGGTGCTAAAGGATAATCGGGAAGGCAAAGCTGTCCAGGGAATGAATCTGAGGCATTTAGATTTGCTGGCAAAGAAACTGTTGGCACTGCCATGGATGGGAGGCAGCTGGCTGCTGCCCTGGAAATGTGTGTTCCCGTTGTATATCTCACAGCATCAGTGCATGATCTGAACTGGCTGTCATAGTATGAGGCAAACCTGGAAACCTTCCTCCCCTACCCCACCTCCACTTGACAATTATAAACATTTATGTTTAATTACACAGGCAACAGTGAATGCATTCCCAATGTAAACGTTCAAAGAGGCTGAAGATCCCCCACCCCCAACCACTCAAGCACTGTTCATCTCCCTAGAGGGAACCTCAGCAGGCTCTTTTCCAATTCATCTCTCTGCATATATGTACATATATCTGTTGAGATGAAAAATGAAGAGGGCTAAAGTGGACTATAAAATACATGAGGAAAAGGGGAAAAAATAAAAGAAGATATACAGATGGCCAACAGGCACGTGAAAAGATGTTCAACATCACTAATTAGGGAAATGCAAATCGAAACCACAATAAGCTATCACCTCACACCTGTCAGAATGGGTATTATTGGGCCGGCCCCGTGGCTTAGCGGTTAAGTGCGTGTGCTCCGATGCTGGCGGCCCGCATTCGGATCCCGGGCGCGCACCGACGCACTGCTTCTCTGGCCATGCTGAGGCCGCGTCCCACATACAGCAACTAGAAGAATGTGCAACTATGACATACAACTATCTACTGGGGCTTTGGGGGAAAAAAAATAAATAAAAATTATAAAAAAAAAAAGAATGGCTATTATTAAAAAGACAAGAAATAACAAGTGTTGGAGAGGGTGTGGGAGAGAGGGAACCCTCCTACGCTGCTGGTGGGAATGTGAATTGGTGCAGCCACTGTGTAAAACAGTGTGGAAGTTCCTCAAAAGTTAAAAATAGAACTACTATATGATCCAGCTATTCCACTTCTGGGTATTTATCTAAAGAATATGAAAACACTAATTTGAAAAGTTATATGCACCCCTATGTTCATTGCAGCATTATTCACAATAGCCAAGACTTGGAAACAACCTAAGTGCCTATCAACGAATGAATGGATAAAGAAGATGTGGTATATATGTACACAATGGAATACTACTCAGCCATAAAAAAAAAGATGAAATCTTGCCATTTGCGACAACATGGATGGACCTTGAGGATGTTATGCTAAGTGAAATAAGTCAGACGGAGAAAGACAAATAGCATATGATTTCACTCATATGTGGAAGATAAAAAACAACAACAAATAAAGACATAGATACAGAGAACAGATTGGTGGTTACCAGAGGGGAAGGGGCAGGAGGGGAGGGCAAAAGGGGTAAAGGGGCACATGTGTACTGTGGTGGATGGAAACTAGACTGTTGGTGGTGAACATGATGCAGTCTATACAGAAGTCAAAATATAATGATGTACACCTGAAATTTATAGAATGTTATAAACCAATATTACCTCAACAAAGGTAAATAAATAAATAATGAATTAAAAGGGGGGAATGGAAAAAAATTACATGAGGAAGAACAGGCTTGCCCAAAACAGACTTGAAAGTACAAGGACAGTGAAAACAAAAGACAAAATAGTGACAAATAACATTATCTGAGAATTTACTGTGTGCTAAGCACTGTTCTAAACTCTACTTGCATTAACTCACTCAATACTTACAGCAACTCTATGAGGTAGTGCTACTACTAGCTTCATTTTATGGATGATGAAGTTGATCACAGAGACTTTAAATCACTTGCTCAAGGTCACATAGCTAGTATGTATCCAAGCTGGGGTTCCTGGCAATACAGGTCCAGAGCCCAGGCTCTTCACCACTCCATTATACCTCTAGTGTGGATTTAACAGCAACTGGTGACTCTAAGAACCATGCAATGGGAGAACGTAATCAACAGTTCTTTGCATAATTTAAATCACAAAAGCAAAATAGGGTTTATACTCACTTGGAATAAAAACTAACAGGATAGTCCCACATGGGCCGGCTCCGTGGCTTGGCGGTTAGGTGCGCGCGCTCTGATGCTGGCGGCCCGGGTTCGGATCCCGGGAGCGCCCCGAGGCACCACTTCTCTGTCCAACGCGAGGCCGAGTCCCACGTACAGCAACTAGAAGGATGTGGACCTATGACATGCAGCTATCTACTGGGGCTTTGGGGGGAAAAACTGAATAAATAAAATCTTAAAAAAAAAAAAAAAAAAAAAAAAAAAAGGATAGTCCCACAGGTGCCAAACTAAGTAGCTGAGAACACCCACCCACTCCACTAGGACTGGCTTTAGGATGTATGCCACCTGTGCAGAGCTTTGCTCCCAGAAGGGGCTTCAGGCTTGGTTCAATGCTCTGCTGTCACTGTCTTGACATTCTTAATAATTTATGTATGTGCGTGAGGAAGATTAGCCCTGAGCTAACATCTGTTGCCAATCCTCCTCTTTTTGCTGAGGAAGATCAGCCCTGGGCTAACATCCGTGCCCATCTTCCTCTAGTTTATATGGGATGCCTGCCACAGCATGGCTTGATGAGTGGTGCTTTGGTGCGCGCCAGGGATCTGAACCTGTGAACCCCGGGCCGCCAAAGTGGAGCACGCGCACTTAACCACTATGCCACTGGGCTGGCCCCATCATTCTTAATAATTTTATCTTTGAATTTGTGTCTTGTAAGTGTACTCCAATGTGTCCAAGTGTGTGACAATGGAGCACACATATGAGCAGAAGAGATACACTGGGTGGCAGCGCACACAGCCCATGGGCACAGCAGGTGGTGTGCGTGCTGAGCAGTTGGTCGGGCCGCCTGGCATGCACAAGTGCATCTGGGGCAGTCCGGGACACCATGGGACCCAGAGGGGAACATTGGACCACTGACAACAGTGGCAGTAGTAGCCGAAGTAGCAGCGTGGTGGCAGTGACCATAGTCCTGAGAGAAAGGACAGCCTCTGCATGGGGCAGTGACGGGACCCATGGTGAGAGGCAGTCTTGCCCTTCTGTCACCAGAGCCTGTCCCTGCAGCATCTGCACAAATATTAACTCTGGCTTGAGCACTGGGACAGGAACTGCTGACACTCAGGCAGTAAACTTTGCCAGTAAATTATTACAAAATAAAAGTGTACCCATGGATATTGCAGTAAAATACATTAAAGGGTTATTAGAATTCTTCGAAGAGTTTAGAATCTCTAGTTTTGAAAACTGGTGCAACATTGCAAAGCATATATCCACAGGCTTAGGAATGAAAATTAAATTTAAAGATCATCATATTAGACACATTAGACAAAAAGCCTTAGAGGAACCAATTATTAATGAGGAAGACAATTTAAAAGTGTTTTACTTGAATATACAGTGGTAGAATTTATAAAGAGGCATTTTGAATTGTAAATAAATCATGAAGACATTTTCCATTTACTTTATGGCCTTGTCTTAGTCTGTTCAGCCTTCTGTAACAAAAATGCCATAGACTGGGTGGCTAATAAGCAAAAATTTATTTCTCCCAGTTCTGGAGGCTAGAAGTTCAAGATCAAGGCACTGGCAGATTCAGTGTCTGGTGAGTGCCTACCTTCTGGTTCATAGATGGCCATCTTCTTGCGGTGTGGTGGAAGGGGTGAAGGAGCTCTTTGGGAGTCTCTTTTATAAGGACACTAATCTCATTCATAAGAGCTCTGCCCTCAAACCTAATCACCTACCAAAGACCTCACCTCCTAATACCATCACACTAGGGGCTAGGATTTCAACATATGAATTTGTGGGGGGGGGGGCAGGACAAGCATTCAGTCTATAGCAGACCTCCACAGTTACAGGAAATGTCAGAAGAAACATTAAATGCCAATGTATAAATTTGTATTTAAAATTAGATTCAGACTTACCGAAAACTGATTTGTATAAAGAGTTAAATCTTTTTAGAAAAATTGTTCCACAAGAATCATCAGCTCTAGATGCATTAAAATTTGTATTTTGAAATAATTTATCAGAAATCTATCTCAATGTTGTCACAGCCTGCAAAAAACAGTGCCAATAACAGTTGGATCAGCAGAAAGCTTCTTCTCAAAATGAAAAGTTATCAAATATTATTTGCTATCTTGTGACTGAAGTTGCTTTCAATTATATTGGTTGAAAACAGAGTTGCTAAAAATATAAATTTTGATGACTAAATAATTGAATTTGCAGAAAAGCGAGCCAGAAAAATCTTATGATCGATCAAGATATCACATTAGTAACGTGTTATTATTTTATTATATAAATTATGATAAAAATATTGTTCTGCAATTTGTAAGTTTATGTTGTTATTCATGTATCAGTATTATGTTTTATAAGTAATAAAATATTTTTAAAGGGAAAAACTTTATATTTTAGTACCTTTAACTGTGCTTCCTGCCTCTCCTCTTGTTTTTGAACAAGGAGCCCTCCATTTTCATTTTGCATTGGGCCCCACAAATTATGTAGCAGGCTCCCACTCCCGGCTGGATGGTAATTGTGAGGTGATTTGAGGGAACTGTAGCCACTCAGTCTCACTGCTCTAACCAAACTCCTCTCCACTGGGAGGGGGGTAGGTGAGAGTGGCTAGGTACAGGATGACAACACAGAAATATGGAGATTAGTGTGGATATTTATCATTTTCACGTGAACAGGATCACACTGTCCATATTATTTGACCAATTGCTTTCTTCACTATGTCTTAGAGATCTTTCTACCAAAAAAAAAAAAAAAATCAACCTTGTTATTCTTTGAATTCTTACTCAGGGAATTCCATAATTTGTATGGATCTTGATTTATTTCTCCACTCCTCTAATGGATATTTAAGGTGGTTTTATTTTTCACTAATACAGAGCTGCAGTGAACATACTGGTAGGGGCCTGCTTGTGCACAGGTGTGTTTCTCTAGGTGGACACTCAGTAGTGGGTTGCTGGGCCATGGGGTATGGATATTTTCAAATTTAATACATACTGCCATGGCCTTTCAAAAGCACTATGCCAATTTTCACTCCCATCAGCGATGTATCTTCATGTTTCCTAACACTCTGATCTTTAAATTGTTTGCCAATTTAATAGATGAAAACAATGGTAGCTCGTGATTGTTTTTTGTTTTTGTGAGGAGGACCAGCCCTGAGCTAACATCCAATGCCAATCCTCCTCATTTTTGCTGAGGAAGACTGGCCTTGGGCTAACATCCATGCCCATCTTCCTCTACTTTATATGGGATGCCACCACAGCATGGCTTAACAAGTGGTGCGTCGGTGCGCGCCCGGGATCCGAACCGGCGAACCCCGGGCTGCCGCAGCAGAGCGCACGCACTTAACCGCTTGTGCCACCAGCCGGCCCTTGTTTGTTTGTTTTTTAATTTGCGTTCTCCCATCACTAGTAAAGTTGAACATCTACTATGTTGTTTATTGGCCTATCCTCTGTGAACTGTTTGTTTGTAAATTTTGCCTAATTTTTCTTACAGGGTTGTTTTGTCTTTTCCATACTGAGTTGTAAGAGTCATTTATATTTCTGGATATTAACCCTTTGTCTGTTATATATGTTGCTGATATTTTTCCATAGTATGTAACATGTGTATGGTTTGTGTTATACAGAAGTTTTCAATGTTTGTATAGTCATTTGATATGTTTATATCAATCTTTTCTTCTGTGGCTTTTCCATTTTGTTTATTGAGACCTTCCTTATCCAAGGCAACAACCATATTATCTTATCTTTTTTCTTGTTCTGTTATAATGCTTTCTATTCATGACTTTAATCTATCTTAAACTTGTTTCCTTCTCAAAACCTTTGCACTTCTCCTATCTGGAACTCTCTTCCCCAGATCTTCCTAAGGCTGACACCTTCAGGGCTCAGCTCAAATATTGATTCTTCCAAAAGGCCTTCCTTGACCACCCTAACTAAATTAACCACCCACTCTCCATTAAGATGTGCCCTATTTCACTACCTTGATTTATTTTCTTTATAGATCATCTCTCTCTGAAGTTATCTAATTTATTTGTTTGTTCATGGTCTGTCTCTCCTTAGATTGTAAACTCCATGAGAGTAAGGACTTTGTCTTGTTCCCAGCTTCTAGAATACTTTTAGAGTTTATTCTAGTGAATTTCATATGATGTAGGGATAACTTTATTATTTTTTCAAAAGGATAACTATTGTCTCAACACCAGGACTCCCTTTTCTAAAGGAGAATTATCTCAGTCATCCTGTTTTTCTACTCCTACTAAATACTGAATGGGTTAAGTGTAGTAATGATTATTATTCAGTCCAGTGGTTCTCAACCCTGGTGATGTATCAGAATCACACCTGGAGATTTTTTTAAAAATTTAGATATAGAATGTGTATTCATTTCCTAGGGCTGCTGTAACAAAGTACCACAAACTGGATGGCTTAAAACAACAGAAATTTATTGCCTCACAGTTCTGGAGGCTAGAAGTCCAAAATCGAGGTGTTGGCAGGGCTATGCTCTCTCTGAAAGCTCTAGCAGAGCATACTTCCTTGCCTCTTTATAGCTGCTAGTGGTTGCAATCCTTGACATTCCTTGGCTTGTAGATACATCACTCTGCCTCCATCGTCACATGGGGTTCTCCCTGTGTGTCTGAATTTTCCTCTTCTTATAAGGACGTCAGTCATTGGATTGATGTAGTATAACCTCATTTTAACATGATTATATCTGCAAGACCATATTTCCAAATAAGGTCACAATCACAGGTTCTGGATGGATGTGAATTTTGGGGGGACACTATTCTGCTTCACTAGGTCTGTAGTGGAGGCCTAGCATGCTTAATTTTTTTTTTTGTTAGGGAAGTTTGACCCAGAGCTAACATCTGTTGCCAATCTTCCTCTTTTTGCTGAGGAAGACTGGTTCTGAGCTAACATCTGTGCCCATCCTCCTCTACTTTGTATATGGGACGCTGCCACAGCATGGCTTGATGTGCGGTGCATCAGTCCACACCCAGGATTCGAACCTGTGAACCTTGGGCCGCTGAAGCGGAACGTGTGAACTTAACCACTACGCCAGCAGGCCGGCCTCAATTTTTAAAGGTTCACAGACTTGATAAATACCAGTGTTCACCTGGAAAGGTAAACATAGGAGAATAACTAGAATATTTCTGAAAAAAGAAAGTGATAGAGGTTGGTGTCAAGATGGTGATGTAGGCAGACTCTGAACTCACCTCCCATGGACACAGAAAATTTACAACTACTCTTGGAACAATTATCCATGAGACAGAACTGAAAACTGGATAAAAAGAACCCCTGCAACAAGGGAAAGTGCTGACTGAGGTGGAAGAGGCAGAAATTCCTTTCTTGAGAGAAAAAAAGCCACCTTCGCAAGCCACGGTGCTTCATGGCCGGCAAGGAGCAATCCTAAGGTATGCAATCTTCCCTGGAAGAGTGGGGAATTTGAGTGGGGGAGCATTACCAGTATAAGCAGCCTTTGGACTCAGCACAACGGAGACGAGTGTCATAATATCTGGCTTTGCTGGCTACTAACAACAATAGGGAATACCCCCAGAAAAGCTATCGGACATAAGGAAAACAAAACCTGCTCTTAAACGGCCCACATAAAATCACCTGTTTTGGAAAGCAACCTAAAATTACCAGAAAGGAAGGTGCACAGTCCTGTGGTGAAAAGAGAATCACCTGATAGGCTCTGATTGCATCTCGGTGAAAAGTGAGACCTTGCCAGGGACTGAGACATGGGCGACAGCCATTCTTGTGACCTAGTACAGGTGTAATGACACACACGCTGGCAGATGCCATTGGAATTCTTCCCCTGACCTGTTAGCCCAGGGTCTACCCACCCACTAGAGCACTGATTTAATCCAGCTCAGCCAGGGCAGGCAGCCCACCCTAGGGACTGGCCCCACCCAAGAGCAAGCCCTTGGGCAACCTGTGGGCCTGTGTAGGCTGGGTGCCTGGATCCTCTGCAGCCAGGCAAGTGGGCATGCCTCTGTGGGGCTGGGCACGTGCGAAGAATGGGTAGAGGGTGTGGGGCCTCTGCAGTGTGGCAACTGGGTCTGCCTCAGGTAGTCAGGGTGCACATACAGGGCAGGACTGTGTTGACGGTATGTGTGGCCTTGTGGGTGGTAGGGTTTGTCAGCTGCAGAAGACTTATGCTTCTCAAACAGCCACATAGAGGATCGGCCTCACTTTCCAAAGCCTGAAATAATTGGGTGCTCTCATGACTGGGGCTGGCCCCACTCAGCTGCAATCCTGAGACAGCTGACCATAGCCTTGCAGGCAGGGGGCCTAGAGCGTTTGTAAGCCCCTGAGACCAGCAACAAGCCACACTAGGGGCCTACTCACTTAACAGAAAAACGGCAACAGGAATGTGCTATTAGACCTTGCAGCCAACTGTGCAGGGGCTCCCCACACCCAATAAAGTGACTGAAGGGTCGATAGCAGCCACACACAGCTAAGCATTACAACCAGATGGCCAGGGGGACAGCCTAGCTTCCCTGGGCACCTGCAGCAAGAGCAACCCTGCCACAACAGAAGGACACACATAGCCACACAGAGGTCATTCCTGGCACATTTGGAACTGGTGATGAGAGGGAAGCAAACTGCTGGGCCTTATAAGGCATCTCTTTCTTACCTAAGGCCACCTCTCCAAGATCAGGAGATGTAGCTGACTTACCTAATACATAGATATAAGCACAGAGAAAGAAGCAAAATAAGGAGACAAAGGTGCACATTTGAGATAAGAGAACAGGACAAATCCTCAGAAAAATGAAACAGAGATAATACAATCTACCTGAAAAAGAGTACAAACTAATAATCATAAGGATGCTCACTGATGTTGGGAGAAGAATGGATGAACTCAGTGAGAACTTCAAAAAGGAATTGGAAAATATAAAAAGGACCCAATCAGAAATGAAGAATACAATTCTGGAAATGAAAAATTCACTAGAGGGACTCAATAGCAGAATAGATGATACAGAAGAATGGATCAGCAAGCTGGACAAAAGACTAGAGGAAATCACACAAGCTGCACAGATAAAAAGAATTAAAAAGAATGAGAACAGCAATAAACAAAAAATTAAAAAAAAAAAAGAATGAGAACAGTCTAAGGGACCTCTGTGACAACATCAAGCACACTAACATCCATGTTATAGCTGTCCCAGAAGGAGAAAAGAGAGACAAAGGGGCAGAGAATCTATTTGGAAAAATAATAGCTGAAAACTTTCCTAACCTCAGGAAGGAAACAGACATCCAGGTACAGGAAGCACAGAGAGCATCAGACAAGATAAACCCAAAGAGGCCCACACAAGACACGTTATAATTAAAATGTCAAGAATTAAAGATAAAGAGAGAACTCTAAATCTTCAAGAGAAAGGCAACAAGTTACATACAAAGGAAACCCCATAAGGCTATCAACTGACTTCTCAGCAGAAACCTTACCAGCTAGACGGGAGTAGCATGATATATTTAAAGTGCTGACAGGAAAAAACCTACAGCCAAGAATACTCTACCAAGAAAGGTTATCATTCAGAATGGAAGGAGAGATAAAGAGTTTCCCAGACAAGAAAAAATTAAAGGAGTTTATCATCAAGAAACCAATCTTACAGGGCCAGCCCGGTGGCGCAAGTGGTTAAGTGCATGCACTCTGCTGCGGCAGCCTGGGGTTCACCGGTTCGGATCCCAGGCACGCACCGATGCACCGCTTGGCAAGCCACGCTGTGGCGGCGTCCCATGTAAAGTAGAGGAAGATGGGCATGGATGTTAGCCCAGGGCCAGTCTTCCTCAGCAAAAAAAGAGGAGGATTGGCAGATGTAAGCTCAGGGTCGATCTTCCTCACCAAAATAACGAAAGAAAAAAAAAAAAAGAAACCAGTCTTACAATAAATGCTAAGGGGACTTATTTAAGTGGGAAAGAGAAGACAACAAATAAGAAAAAGAAAATTATCAAATAAAATCACTGGTAAAGGCGAATATACAGTAAAGGTAGCAGATCAACCGCCTATGAAGATCATATGAAAGTCAAAAGAAAAAAGTACTAGAATTACCTATTTCCATGATAAGAGGGTAATGGATACACACACACAAAAAAGAAGTTACATATGATACGAAAAACATAAAATGTGTGATGAGAGGAGTAAAAGAGTAGAACTTTTAGAAAGAGGTCAAACTAAAGAGACCATCAACTTATTATAGATTGCTATATACATAGGTTAGTATATATGAACCTCATGGTAATCACAAACCAAAAACCTATAATAAAAACAGAAAATAGTAAGAGAAAACAACCCAAACATAATACTAAAGAAAGCCATCAAACCACAAGAGAAGAGTGTAAGAGAAGAAGAAAAGAACAGAGAAGAACTACTAAAACACCCAGAAAAAAAGTCACGAAATGGCAATAAGTACATACTTATCAATAGCTTCTTTAAATGTCAATGGACTAAATTCTCCAATCAAAAGGCATAGGGTGGCCGATTGGATAAAAAAACAAGATCCATATTGATGCTGCATACAACACACTTCAGAGCTAAAGACACTCACAAACTGAAAGTGAAGGGATGGAAAAGGACACTCCATGCAAATGGCAATGAAAAGAAAGCTTGGATAGCAATACTTATCTCATACAAAATAGACTTTAAAACAAAAACTGTAACAAGAGACAAAGAAGGGCACTACATAATGATCAAGGGAACAATCCAACAAGAGCATATAACGCTTGTAAATATCTATGCACCCAACATAGGAGCACACAAATATATAAAGCAATTATTAACAGACATAAAAGGAGAAATAGTAACACAATAATAGTAGAGGACTTTAACACTCCACTCACACCAATGGATAGATCATCCAAACAGAAGATCAATAAAGAAACATTGGCTTTAAATAACACACTAGACCAGATGGACTTAGAAGATATGTACAGAACATTCCATCTAAAAACTGCAGAATACACATACTTTTCAAATGCACATGGAACATTCTCCAGGATTGATCACATATTAGGCCACAGAACAAGTCTTAATAAATTTAAGAAGATTGAAGTTATACCAAGCATCATTTCTGACCACAACGTTATGAAACTAGAAATCAACTACAGGAAGAAAATCATAAAAGCCACAAATATGTGGAGATTAAACAAAATGCTACTGAACAATGATTGGGTCAACAAAGAAATCAAAGCAGAAATAAGAAATACCTGGAGACAACTGAAAATGAAAATACAACATGCCAAAATTTATGGGATACAATAAAAGTGGTTCTAAGATGGCATTTTATAGCAATACAGGCTTACCTCAACAAACAAGAAAAATCTCAAACGATCTAACAGTGCACCTAAAGGAACTGGAAAAAGAAGAACAAACAAAGCCCCAAATCAATATAAGAAAGGAAATAATAAAAATCAGAGCAGAAATAAATGAAATAGAGACTAAAACAACAAACAAACAAAAATCAACGAAACTAAGAGCTGGTTCTTTGAAAAGATAAATAAAATTGACACACCTTTAGCTAGACTCACCAAGAACAAAAGAAAGAAGGCTCAAATAAATAAAATCAGAAATGAAAGAGGAGAAATTACAACAGACACCTCAGAAATACAAAAGATTATAAGAGAATCCTATGAAAAGCTATACGCCAAGAAATTGGATAATCTAGAAGAAATGGATAAATTCTTAGAATTATACAACTTTCCAGAACTGAATCAAGAAGAACTAGGGAATTTGAATAGACCAATCACCAGTAAGGAGCTCAAAACAGTAATCGAAAACGTCCCAAAAAATAAAAGTCCAGGACCACATGGTTTCCCTGGTGAATTCTACCGAACATTCAAAGAAGACTTAATACCTATCCTTCTCAAACTCTTCCAAAAAACTGAAGAGGAGGGGAAGCTTCCTAACTCATTCTACAAAGCCAACATTACCCTGATACCAAAACAGACAAGGACATCACAAAAAAAAAAGAAAGTTACAGGCCAATATCACTGATGAACATCGATGCAAAAATCCTCAACAAAATATTAGCATATAACTAGTATACTAGAAGCCAAAAGGAATGGAAAGATACTCTGTGCTCTTGGAAGAATTAACATAGTTAAAATGTCCTTACTTCCTAAAGCAATCTACGGATTCAATGCAATCCCTATCAAAGTTCCAATAACATTTTTCACAGAAATAGAACAAAGAATCCTAAAATTTATATGCAACAACAGAAAACCCCAAACAGCCAAAGGAATCCTGAGTAAAAAGAACAAAGCTGGAGGTATCACACTCCCTGATTTCAATATATACTACAAAGCTATAGTAACTAAACAGCATGGTAGTGGCACAAAAACAGATACACAGATCAATGGCACAGAATCGAGAGCCCAGAAATAACCCAAACATCTGTGGACAACTAATTTTTGACAAGGGAGCCAAGATCATACAATGGATAAAGGAAAGTCTCTTCAATAAATGGTGTTGGGCAAACTGGACAGCCACATGCAAAAAAATGAAAGTAGACCATTATCTTACACCATACACAAAAATTAACTCAAAATGGATTAAAGACTTGAATGTAAGACACGAAACTTCTAGAAGAAAACATAGGCAGTACACTCTTCAACATCGGTCTTAGCAGCATATTTTCAAGTACCATGTTTGACTGGGCTAGGGAAACAATAGAAAGAATAAACCAATGGGACTACATCAAACTAAAAATCTTCTGCACAGTGAAGGAAACCATCAACAAAATGAAAAGACAACCTAACAATTAGGAGAAGGTATTTGCAAACCACACATTTGATAAGGGGTTAAAGTTCCAAACATATAAAGAACTCATACATCTCAACAACAAGAAAATTAACAACCCAATTAAAAAACGGGCAAAAGATCTGAACAGACATTTCTCCAAAGAAGATATACAGATGGCCAACAGGCACATGAAAAGATGTTCAACATCATTCACTATCAAGGAAATGCAAATCAAAACTACAATAAGATATCACCTCACTCCCGTCAGAATGGCTATAAATAACAAGACAAGAAACAACAAGTGTTGGAGAGGATGTGGAGAGAAGGGTACTCTCATACACTGCTGGTGGGAGTACAAACTGGTGCAGCCACTATGGAAAACAACAGGGGGTTCCTCAAAAAATTAAGACTAGAATTACCATACGATCCAGCTATTCTACTGCTGGATATTTATCCAAAGAACATGAAAACACGAATGCGTAAAGATACATGCACCCCTATGTTCACTGCAGTATTATTCACAATAGCCAAGACTTGGAAGCAACCTAGGTGCCCATCAAGGAACAAATGGATAAAGAAATGTGGTATATATACACAATGGAATACTACTCAGCCATAAAAAAGGATGCCACTTGTGACAACTTGATGGTATTATGCTAAGTGAAATAAATCGGAGGGAGAAAGTCAAATACTGTATGATCTCACTCATAAGTAGAAGATAAAAAGAACAACAATCGCATAGAGACAGAGATTAGATTGGTGGTTAACAGAGGGGAGGGCAGAAGGGAGGAGGGCCAAAGGGGTGATTAGGCACATGTGTGTGGTGATGGGTAGTAATTAGTCTTTGGGTGGTGAACATGATGTAATCTACACAGAAATCAAAATATAATGATGTACACGTGAAATTTATCTAATGTGATAAACCAATGCTACCACAGTAAAAATAAATAAATAAATAGAACTACAAAAAAAAGTGATAGAAACCTAGTTTTGTCAGATATTAAAAATACTACAAAACTAAAATGGTTAAAATAGTTTAGAAGATGAAAAGAATTAGATCAATGGAAAAAATAGATTCCATAAATAGATCAAAATACATAAAGGAATTTAGTTTATGATAAAGGTGGCAATTAGAATTGGTGGGGAAAAGGGATTTTTCCATAAATAGTGCTTAGATAACTGGCTATTTAGTGGTGAGTGGGGGAGGGGAGTATCCTTACCTCACTCCTCATACCAAAATATAATTCTAGAAGGATCAGAAGTAGAAATGGAAAAAAGTGAAAACATAATTCTAGAAGAAAATATGACTGTACTTATTTGTACTCTAGGAATGCAGATGGCCCTTTTAAAGCAGAATCCTAAACCCAGATGCCAATAAAAGAAATTGATGAATTTGACTGCATAAAAGTTAAAAGCTTTGTAAGGCAAAAAATACCATAAACAAATTCAAAAGATCAACAAAACTGGGAAAATATATTTGCAATATATGTGATAAAGGGCTAGTTTCTTTAATGCACAATGAGTTCAGAAGAATTAATATGAAAAAAGCAAAACCCAATAGTAAAATGAGCTAAAATATAAGCCGGTAATTTGCAGAGAAAGACATACACACATCAATAGAGATTTTAAAAGATGTTCAATCTTACCCATGATTAAAGAAATATAGATCAAAACAATAAAATAACATCTTCACCTATCAGATTGGGAAATGTTTGATGTTTGATTATATGCAGAGCAAGTGAGAGTATGAGGAAATGGATACTTTCATACACTGCTGGTAAGACTGTAAGTTGGTGCAACTTTTTGCAGGTACAACTTGGCAATATATGTCAAAATAGAACATGCACACATTCTTTGAATGTTCTGGGCCTTGCTAGTGCCTTCGCAGCAATCATTCCCCACTTTTTCCTTCCTAACAATTTGTAGATTTTTGTGTATCTGTTCTTTCCACTCATAGCTCACGTATTTTGGAGTAAACTGGGATTCTACTCACAGTTCTTCTGGCCACAGACATTATTAGTTCAGGGAAGGAATTGTGACCTAAGCAAGCCAATTAGGGTGAGCCTTGGGGAGTCCTGCTCACTTGGAATGCTGGGTCAGAAGTTTTCTTTTCTCTGGTGGACTTAAAGGAAGACACTCACAGCCTCCATTGCTACTGGCACCCATCTCATGGCCCCCTTGGCTAAACCAATAGTTCTCAGCCTTTAGTGTGCATCAGAATCACCTACTTTGTAAAATACAGATTGCTGATCTCCATCCATAGAGTTTCAGATTCTGTAGGTCTGAGGTAGAGACCAAGAATTTCCTTTTCTGGGCCAGCCAGGTGGCATAATGGTTAAGTTTGAGCACTCTGCTTTGGCGGCCCGGGGTTTGCAGGTTTGGATCCTGGGAACAGACCTACACGCTGCTCATCAAGCTATGCTGTGGTGGCATCCCATATACAAAATAGTGGAAGAGGAGAGAAGTCAAGATGGCAGCGTAAGCAGACGCTGAACTCACCTCCTCCCACGGACACAGCCAATTTACAATTACTCGTGGAAAAATTACCCCTGAGAGAGAACTGAAAACTGGATAAGAGGAACCCCTGCAACAAACGACAATCCTAATTGAGGTAGAAGAGGCAGAAATTCCCTTCTGGAGAGAAAAACCACCACATTCACAAGCTGCAGTGCTTCACAGCTGCCCGGGAGCAGCCCAAAGGTATGCAGCCCTCCCTGGAGGAGCAGGGCCTGAGCTGGGAGCACTCTCGCTGTAGGCATTTTTTGGACCCAGCACAATTGAGACGAGTGGCGTAATATCTGACTTTGCCTGCTACTAAAACATTGGGGAGTACCCCCAGAAAAGCTGGCTCACAAAGAAATTAAAACCAGCTCTTAAAGGGCCCATGCACAAATTCACCTATTTCAGAAAGCAACCTAAAATCACCAGAAAGAAAGGTGCACAGTGCTTTGGTGAAAAGAGACTCACCTGATAGGCTCTGAGTGCATCACAGTGAGAGGTGGGACCTCTCCAGGGACTGGGACATTGGTGGTGGCCATTTTTGTGGCCTGGTGTGGGCGTGCTGACACAGACACTGGCAGACCCCATTGGAGTTCTCCCTGGGGCCTGCTAGCCCAGGGTCTGCCCCACCCACTGGAGCACTGATTTAATCCAGCTCAGCCAGGGCAGGCAGCCCACCCTAGGGACTGGCCCCACCCAACAGGAAGCCCTCAGGCAATTTGTGGGCCTGCATAGATTGGTGAGCGGATTCTCTGCAGCCTGGTGACTGGGCCCACTTCAGTGGGGCAGAGCGTGCACAAGGAGCGGGTGGAGAGTGTGGGGTGGTAGTAGAGTGTGTGGGGCTCCCACCGCAGAGAGACTGGGTCCACTTCAGGAGGTAGGGGTGTGCACACGGGGCAGGACTGTGTTGAGGGTGTGTGGACCTGTGGGTGGCAGGGCTTCTCAGCTGCAGAAGACGTGTGCTTCTTAAAGACCCACATAGGGGGTTTGCCCCACCTTCCAAAGCCTAAAACAATTGGGTGCTCCCGTGCCTGAGGCCAGCCCCACCCAGCTGCAATCCTTAGAGAGCTGACAAGAGACCTGAAGGCTGGAGGCTTACACCAATTGTAAGCCCCTGAGCCTAACAACCTGCCACGCTGAGGGCCTACTCACATAAAAGAAATACTGCGACACAAATGTTCTACTAGAACGTGTAGCCAACTGTGCTGGGGCTCCCCACACCCGATGAAGAGACTGAAGGGCCCACAACAACTACAAGCAGCTGAGTATTACAACAGATGGCCAGGAGCATAGCTCAGCCTCCCTGGGCACCTACAGGGAGATCAAACAGGCCACAACAGAAAGACACACATAGCCCAAATAGGCGTCACTCCTGGAACATTTAGAACTGAGGGAAGCACACTGTTGGCCTCATAAGGCATCACTTATATAAGGTCACCTATCCAAGAGCAGGAGACATAGCTGACCTACCTAATACATAGACACAAGCACAGGGAAAGAGGCAAAATGAGAAGGCAAAGGAATACATTCCAAGTAAGGGAACAGGACAAAACCCCAGAAAAGGAACTAAGTGAAACAGAAATGAGCAACTTACCTGACACAGAGTTCAAACAAAGAGTGTTAAGGATGCTCACTGATCTGGGGAGATGAATGGATGAACTCAGTGAGAACGTCAACATAGAAATGAAAGATAGGGGCCAGCCCCGTGGCTTAGTGGTTAAGGGCGTGCACTCCGCTACTGGAGGCCGGGGTTCGGATCCCAGGCGCGCACCGACGCACCACTTCTCTGGCCATGCTGAGGCAGCTTCCCACATACAGCAACTAGAAGGATGTGCAACTAAGACATACAACTATCTACTGGGGCTTTGGGGAGGAAAAGGAGGAGGATTGGCGATAGGTGTTAGCCCATGGCTGGTCTTCCTCAGCAAAAAGAGGAGGATTGGCATGGATGTTAGCTCAGGGCTGATCTTCCTCACAAACACATACAAAAAATTTAAATAAATAAAATAAATAAAGAGATGGAAGATATAAAATATAACCAATCAGAAATGAAGAATACAATACTGGAAATGAAAAATTCACTAGAGGGACTCAAAAGCAGAGCAGAGGATACAGAAGAACGGATCTGTGAGCTGGACGAAAGACTAGAAGAAATTACCCAAGCTGAACAGGTAAAAGAAAAAAGAATTAAAAAGAGTGAGGACAGTCTAAGAGACTTCTGGGACAACATCAAGCGCACTAACATCCGTATTATAGGTGTCCCGGAAGGAGAAGAGCGAGACAAAGGGGCAGAGAATCTATTTGAAGAAATAATAGATGAAAACTTCCCTAAACTAAAGAAGGAAACAGACATCCAGGTACAGGAAGCAGAGAGAGCACCAGACAAGATAAACCCAAAGAGGCCCACACCAAGACACATCATAGTCAAAATCTCCAGAATTAAAGATAAAGAGAGAATCCTAAAAGCTGCAAGAGAAAGACAAGTTACATACAAAGGAAACCCCATAAGGCTATCAGCTGACTTCTCAGCAGAAACCTTACAGGCTAGAAGAGAGTGGGACGAGATATTTAAAGTGCTAAAAGGAAAAAACCTACAGCCAAGAATACTCTACCCGGCAAGGTTATCATTGAAAATGGAAGGAGACATAAAAAGTTTCCCAGACAAGAAAAAATTAAAGGAGTTTCTCACCAAGAAACCAGTACTACAAGAAATGATAAAGGGACTTATTTAAGGAGAAAAGAGAAGACCACAAATAGGAAAAATTATCTATTTCCATGATAAGAGGGTAATGGATACAAATGCACAAAAAAGAGGTTAGATATGCTATCAAAAACATAAAAGGGGGGAGGAGGGGAGTTAAAAAGTAGAGTTTTCAGACAGAAGTCAAACTAAAGAGACCATCAATTCTGTATATGGACCCCATGGTAATCAGAAACCAGAAACCTATAATAAATACCCAAAAAACTGAGAGAAAGGAATGCAAATATAATACTAAAGAAAGCCAACAAACCACAAGGGAAGAGAGCAAGAGAAGAAGAAAGGAACAGAGAAGGACTACTAAAGCACTGAGGGAAAAAAAAAGTTAAAAAATGGCAGTAAGTACATACTTATCAATAGCTACTTTAAACATCAATGGACTAAATGCTCCAATTAAAAGGCATAGGTTGGCTGATTGGATAACAAAACAAGACCCATATATATGCTGCATACAAGAGACACACTTCAGACCTAAAGACACTCACAAACTGAAAGCGAAGGGATGGAAAAAGATACTCCGCGCAAATGGCAATGAAAAGAAAGCTGGGGTAGCAACACTGATATCAGACAAATAAATCAAAAACTGTAAAAAGAGACAACAAAGGGCATTACATAATGATCAAGGGAAGAATCCAACAAGAGGATATAACACTTATAAATATCTATGCACCCAACGTAGGAGCACCTAAATATATAAAGCAGTTATTAACAGACATAAAAAGAGAAATAGACAGTAACACAATAATAGTAGGGGACTTTAACACTCCACTTACACCAATGGATAGATCATCCAAACAGAAGATCAATAAAGAAATATTGGCCTTAAATAACACACTAGAACAGAGGGACCTAGTAGATATATACAGAACATTCCATCCAAAAACCGAAGAATACACGTTCTTTTCAAATGCACATAGAACATTCTCCAGGATTGATCACAAATTAGGCCACAAAACAAGTCTACATAAATTTAAGAAGACTGAAATAATACCAAGCATCTTTTCTGACCACAACAGTATGAAACTAGAAATCAACTATAGGAAGAAATTCAGAAAACCCACACATATGTGGAGATTAAACAAAATGCTACTGAACAACGATTGGGTCAATGAAGAAATCAAAGGAGAAATCAAAAAATACCTGGAGACAAATGAAAATGAAAATACAACATGCCAAAATTTATGGGATAGAGCAAAAGCGGTTCTAAGAGGGAAGTTTATAGCAATATAGGCCTATCTCAACAAACAAGAAAAATTTCAAATAAACACTCTAACAATGCACCTAAAGGAACTGGAAAAAGAAGAACAAACAAAGCCCAAAATCAGTAGAAGAAGGGAAATAAGTAATAAAAATCAGAGCAGAAGTAAATGAAATAGAGACTAAAAAAACAATAGAAAGAATTAATAAAACCAAGAGCTGGTTCTTTGAAAAGATAAACAAAATTGACAAACCTTTAGCTAGACTCACCAAGAAACAAAGAGAGAAGCCTCAAATAGTAAAATCAGAAATGAAAGAGGTGAAATTACAACGGAAGCCTCAGAAATACAAAAGGTTATAAGAGAATACTATGAAAAGCTATATGCCAACAAATTTGACAATCTGGAAGAAATGGATAAATTCTTAGAATCATACAACCTTCCAAAACTGGATCAAGAAGAAACAGGGAACTTGAATAGACCAATCACCACTAAGGAGATCGAAACAGTAATCAAAAACCTCCCCAAAAATAAAAGTCCAGGACCAGACGGCTTCCCTGGTGAATTCTACCAAACATTCAAAGAAGACTTAATACCTATCCTTCTCAAACTCTTCCAAAAAACTGAGGAGTGGGGGAAGCTCCCTAACTCATTCTATGAAACCAACATTACCCTGATACCAAAACCAGACAAGGACAACACAAAAAAATAAAATTACAGGCCAATATCACTGATGAACATCGATGCAAAAATCCTCAAAAAAATACTAGCAAATCGCATACCACAATACATTAAAAAGATCATACACCATGATCAGGTGGGATTTATTCCAGGGATGGAGGGATGGTTCACCATTCGCAAATCAATCAACGTGATACACCACATTAATAAAATGAAGAATAAAAATCACATGATCATCTCAATAGATGCAGAGAAAGCATTTGACAAGATACAGCATCTATTTATGATAAAAATTCTGAATAAAATGGGTATAGAAGATAAGTACCTCAACATAATAAAGGCCATATATGACAAACCCACAGCTAATACCATCCTCAATGCCAAAAACTGAAAGGTATCCCTCTAAGAACAGTAACCAGACAAGGATGCCCACTCTCACCACTCCTATTTAACATAGTATTGCAAGTCCTAGCCAGAGCAATCAGGCAAGAAAAAGAAATAAAAGGGATCCAAATTGGAAAGGAAGAAGTGAAACTGACACTATTTGCAGATGACATGATTTTATATATAGAAAACCCTAAAGAATCCACCAAAAAACTTTTAGAAGTAATAAAGGAATACGGTAAAGTTGCAGAATACAAAATCAACATACAAAAATCAGTTGCATTTCTATACACTAACAACAAAGTGACAGAAGGAGAAATTAAGAATACAATCCCATTTACAATTGCAACAAAAAGAAGAAAATACCTAGGAATAAACTTAACCAAAGAGGTGAAAGATCTGTACACCGAAAACTATAAAACATTGCTGAAAGAAATTGAAGAAGACACAAAGAAATGGAAAGATATTCCGTTCTCTTGGATTGGAAGAATTAACATAGTTAAGATGTCCATACTTCCTAAAGCCATCTATAGATTCAATGCAATCCCTATCAAAGTTCCAACAACATTTTTCACAGAAATAGAACAAAGATCCTAAAATTTATATGGAACAACAAAAGACCCCAAATAGCTAAAGGAATCCTGAGAAAAAAGAACAAAGCTGGAGGTATCACACTCCCTGATTCCAAAATATACTACAAAGCTATAGTAACCAAAACAGCATGGTACTGGCACAAAAACAGACACACAGATCAATGGAATAAAATCGAAAGCCCAGAAATAAACCCACACATCTATGGACAGCTAATCTTCGACAAAGGAGCCAAGAACATACAATGGAGAAAAGAAAGTTTCTTCAACAAATGGTGTTGGGCAAACTGGACAGCCACATGCAAAAAAATGAAAGTAGACCCTTACCTTACACCATACACAAAAATTAACTCCAAATGGATTAAAGACTTGAATGTAAGACCTGAAACTGTGAAACTTCTAGAAGAAAACATAGGCAGTACGCTGTTCGACATCGGTCTTAGTAACATATTTTCAAGCACCATGTCTGACTGGGCAAGAGAAACAATAGAAAGAATATACAAATGGGACTACATCAAACTAAAAAGCTTCTGGACAGCAACGGAAACCATCAACAAAACGAAAAGACAACCTAACAATTGGGAGAAGATATTTGCAAACCATACATCTGATAAGGGCTTAATCTCCAAAATATATAAAGAACTGATGCATCTCAACAACAAAAAAACTAACAACCCAATTAAAAAATGGGCAAAAGACCTGAACAGACATTTCTCCAAAGAAGATATACAGATGGCCAACAGACACATGAAAAGATGTTCAAAATCATTAACTATCAGGGAAATGCAAATCAAAACTACAATGAGATATCACCTCACGCCCGTCAGAATGGCTATAATTAACAAGACAGGAAACAACATGTATTGGAGAGGATGTGGAGAGAAGGGAACTCGCATACACTGCTGGTGGGAGTGCAAACTGGTGCAGCCACTATGGAAAACAGTATGGAGATTCCTCAAAAAATCAAGGATAGAACTACCATATGATCCAGCTATTCCACTGCTGGGTATTTATCCAAAGAACTTGAAAACACCAATGCGTAAAGATACATGCACCCCTGTGTTCATTGCAGCATTATTCACAATAGCCAAGACTTGGAAGCAACCTAAGTGCCCATCAAGGGATGAATGGATAAAGAAGATATGGTATATATATACAATGGAATACTATTCGGCCATAAGAATCGATGAAATCCAGCCGTTTGTGACAACATGGGTGGACATTGAGGGTATTATGCAAAATGAAATAAGTCAGAGGGAGAAGGTCAAATACTGTATGATTTCCTTCATTAAGTAGTAGATAATAACAACAATAAACAAACAGATAGAGACAGAGATTGGATTGGTGGTTACCAGAGGGGAAGGGGGGAGGTAGGAGGGCGAAAGGGATAATTCGACACATGTGTGTGGTGATGGGTTGTAATTAGTATTTGGGTGGTGAACATGATGTAATCTACGCAGAAATAGAAGTATAATGATGTACACCTGAAATTTATATAATGTTATAAACTAATGTTACTGCAATAAACAAAAAATAAAAATTAAAAAACAAAAGAACCTGAAGAAAGGGATGGGCCCTTTCACTGGGAAAATGCATATACACTTAGATACAAAATGTTGCTTACAAATGTCTGGTTAGGAGTGAGACAGGGGAACAACTGCAACAATTCAGATGAGACACAAGGAGGCCTGCACTAAGCCACAGTAGCCGGGACAGAAAAGAGACAGATGTGAGAAACAGAAAGATGACTGAGTGTTATCAACAGATCCTGTCGTGAATTAGATTTGAGAAATGAGGGAAAGGCATGAGTCTAGGATAACTCCCAGGTTGGTGTGTGGTTTGGACAATTGAGTAGAAGGTAGTGTTGCTCATGGAGAGAAGCAGGCTTCAGAAGGGAGGATGGGTTCTGTTTGGGAAACGTTGAGTCAAAGGTGCCTTTATAACATCCAAATAAAGAAGTTCATCAGGAAGCAAAAATGCCCTTTCTTTTGATGATTCTTGTACGGGCTCTCTTGCCCTGATATTCAACCACAAATAGGCTCCTAAATCTCTGTGCAACACTTCTGAATTGAGACAAGTATATCCCCCAATTGCAGAAAGGGATCCAGAAATGGGAGAAAAAAATTAAACTTCACACACCCAAAATTATTTCACAATTATTTTTACTAAAAGAATAGACTTTTATTAAGCACTGTAAGTTTCTTTCCATCAGCATTAACAGAACAACAGACCAATTTCCATCACAGAACAACTCCTGAGACATTTTCATTCCTTTCTGAAACGCTTCCATTAGTTCCTGCAGTTTCTCCTAAGAAGCATCCATTCAAACTTACGTTAATAAACTATGGAGCTTTTGTGGTGAGGTGGGCCAAAAAGGCAGGGAATTTGGAATCTGGGAGTGGGAAAGAGAAATACATATTATCCGTCCACTAAACACACTGTCAAGAGCACAGGAGAAGAGATATTAACACAGGAAAAAACAAGGAAAGAATTTCTTACTTTCGTCAATAATATCATTTATCAGGGAGCACTAAAAATCATTGATTCCTTGCAGTTAAAGTTTCTTTACCTAGCATGTTATTCCAAAAATAGACTAGAATAAAATAAAAGGTGGGAGGGGAAGTGTCTTCAAGGAAGTAACTAAAATGAAGTCATCAGATTTGGCAGGGTTATGAGAGATTAATAAAATCTGAAATATTAATTTGCTTCATTTACATGAAAATTCACTAGTCATTAGTTACTACCAACACGCACAAAAAGAGCATTTATAAAAGTACAAGGGCAATGTGAAAAGCTGAAATGGGCACCCTAGCACAGGGGGTATTTTATTTTGCTTTTAACTTGAAAAAGATGATTTTGTAAAAAATGAAGTTATTTTCTTAGAACATCAAAATAACCTCTGACAATATTGAAGATAATTAGCAGTAATAGCTGAATAGGTGCACTGAGCTCTACCTGCACCAGTGGACTACTGCAATAAGCCAAGGGAAAAGACGATGGAAAATCAAATAAAAGAAGATGCCAAAGTCACAGGAGGGAGAAAAATATAGAATGACACACAGTGGAACAGTGAAAACTTACACCCCCCCACCCCGCCCCGAACCCCGAGCATATTTAGGAAATATGCATCAGGAAGTGAACAAGTATAATGATTAAACCTTAGTAGAATTACACTATGTACTTTAAACTGTGGTCTACTTGTATTGTCATTTCAAAGGGGGAGGGTCTTAGAGGCTGAAAGGGTAGCACTGACACGCCCACAGGAGCATTCTAAGGTTCCAATGGATTGGATCACTATAACCAAACAGTTACTTCCACGTTCTTTCTACCCTACATAAGCATTATTCCCCCTACCCCCACCTTAACCACCCTCCCTAATGCCTTGTCTGGCTGTTTTTCTCAGTGATCAAAAAAAGTTAATGTGACTTGGCCAGAAAATCAAGATGGAGAAAAAAAATCGAATGTAACAAGCCAAAGCAAGTGCCATTTCTTGGCCTTTAAAGTCTACCTGAAGTCCTGTGGCTCAGAAAGAAAATGATGCAAGTGAGCGGAAGTTTGTCAGGCCTGGTCCAGACCAGACTGGCCACTGAATAAGGGTGGGAATTGTAGGCTGACCCCAAGACACACCAGCAGAGATCAAGAACTGCAAGTCCTTGGGGATCCTTGGCTATATACAACCAGGGTGCTTTTGCTTGTGGCCCTATAAGGTAAAGGGGTCATTTCTGGAGGTTCCTATATGACTTTGTTCAAGAGAAGCCACATCATAGGCAGAAATGGAACCTCAAGTGAAGGATGACAGTCTCTTCAAGAGGCACTTACAGCAAAGATCAGAACCGCCTTCCCCAATTTGTCCTCCAATTAGAAAAAAGTTCATCTTCCACTAATGAACTAAAGACTAAGGTCTTTCTGGCTTCTAAATTGTATATTTTGGCAGATAAATTAAAATATAGGTATATGGCCCTTTACTGTTCTTTCTTGTGACCTTCTAAACCCAAAATGATGAATCTAAATTAAAATCAAGTTTGGAAGTGAGCCACTTGTTTCACCCTGGGCCAGGATAGGAGAAAGTGGAGGTGTGTGGAAGGGAGAAGAGCAAGCCTCTTGGCAAACTGAAATCATCCCTGTCAAAGCAGCAATTTTCCTTCTCACAGTGAATGCCTACAAGATAAGAAATCTTAATGCTGTGAGAGTTAACAATACTGTCATTTTGATTGGGTCAAATAGATTCAAGATGCACAGAAACCGCAACTGAAGAAAATACCTTTCCATATAACTCCAAGTACATCCTATTAGAAAATGGAGATCTATATATATTTGATTTAACACAGCTCAGTGATTCTGGTTACTTTTAGAGCTCCAAAGTATTCCTCCCTCTGTGGCTCCAGAAAGAAATTTCCAAGCTATCTAATTTCACTACTAATCCCTCTCTTGCTAGATATAGAAGTCCTAACCTTCAAGATGATGTGAAAGGTTGGGCAGGTCCAAGAGAAGAGGGGGGATCAAATTAGGTGAGCTGGTTCCAAAGAGGAGGTTTTTGTACACTTTGTTCCTGGTTATATCTGGCTAGGTGTGCACTCTTGTCATCCTGCTTTGGTTTATGTAAGAAGTGTCTGGGCAGGGGGAGAGGCAGTCTAGGGATCCCTCCCTCTGAAAATTGTGTGTTCTCTTCAACTGGGCCAGACTAGGATTAAACAGTCTCAGACTGTTTTCAATCTCTCATGATACACTCATTGCAAGGGGGCAGTGAGCTAACAGCCTTCTGGTTGTCTGGAAAAAAATCACCAAGGACCTGCTGTGGGTTAAGGGGCATGGGGTTTTTTCGAAAAGAGAGAGAACCCTGCTAGTCAGTTGTATTCCTGTAGAAATGTACTTCTTGGGCAAGAATATCACAAAGCCCAAAAGAAGGTGTGTGAGGCTGGAAGCCTCAATACCTGAATGAAGACACAATGCTAATCTGTTGCACGCCGTGTTCCCATCCCTCATACTTAGGCTGCTGAGGGCGGAAACTGGAAATGCAAGGTTGTCTCAAGAGCATCTCCAGCAAGGAGGAATAGCCTCTTTGTCTGGGTCAGATTCTGGCCTCATGGGGGCTGGGAACCTTTTATAGAACACCCCTAAAGGTCTGGGCCAGAGTCCTCTGAAGTCTTCCTTACAAGGCAAATGAAAACATCCAGTAGTCAAAATGTCAATGAACAGATGAAACAAGCCGATTTCCTCACACTTCCCTACCCCATCTTTCCAATGTTAGTCCTCTCTCCTTCACGGATTCGTGACAATCAGTTCTAGCCCAAGGCCAGTTTGATCCTGGAGTTCCAGATCAGATCTCCTCCAAATTGTCTGCAAGCCCTGGTAATCACCTCCCATCCCCTTTCTTTCTCCAAACCAGGCTGCTCCTTCATAAGGAAATGCCCAACTCCTCCCAATCCCATTCCAACCTCCTGTTTTCACCATATGGGATGTGAGGGCTCTGTTCAAGATTAAGCTTGTGATAACCCAACTGTCTGTTGTTCTGAACAGGCAATCTCTGGAAAGTACTTTTTGTCTGCTTTAGAGAAGCCCATCTTCTCATAATTGTGATGGGCTTTGACTTAGTAAGGATTTTAAAGTGTGGTCTTTTGAAACCCCCACTCCATAGCAGTGGAAGCATTTCTGGGAAATTCAGTAAATCCTCTGGGACATCACCATGTATGTATGAATGCATATATCTGTATATCTATAGATATATATCTGTATATCTATAGATATACAGATATATGCATGTGTATATATCTATAGATATATAGATATATACACACATATTTATATATATAAAATATGTATAGATAAATAGATCTCTTTATATAAAGGGTATGTGTATGCATATAGACACACATATTCATATATACATCCATCCACACACCGATACACAAACACACATACACACACACATATACACACAGTCTTTTGAGTTCCCTTTCATACTCAATTTCATTACATTGAGTCCCCCTCTTTCAGGGTATGGGCAGCAGGGAGTGGGTGAACTGCACCACATCTTCTATTTTACAAACGATACATGAGTTCAGAGGCAGGAAAAATCTGCCCACTTTTCCGACTCACTTGAATCCCCCAGTACAAAGGCCATTGGTAGTTTTTTTTTTTTTTTAAGTGTATAAAAAAAATAAAAAAATAAAATAAAATAACCAATACTACCTTACTTCCCTGAAAACATCTACTTATCCAATTGTCAGGCCAGAGCTAGAGGTGGTGGTATAAAATTCAGGGGTAGGTGAGTGGGGAGAAAGGAAGAGAAGGAGGTGGACACTGGTTATATACCAAGGCCCCACTACTTCAGAGAGAAAAAAGCAAGGTAGGAAGCCACAAACAGCTGTCCCCAGAACCCCATGAGTTTTGTAAATAAGTATTATGATGAAGACTCAGAAAAACAAAGCTGGAACTTTTCTATAGGGCCTTATGTGATGACACCTGATTGCTGACAGTCACTGCCTTACTAGGCTCCCAGGGGAGGTAAAGAGCATTTGGCGCTATCTATTCAATTTGAGAATAGGAGCTAGTCCTGTTGCCATTTGTCTTTTTGACCAGAGCTTTCCCAGAAGCAGACCACTAAGTCTGGAGGCCTAGAAAAAGACAGGGAAGGGGAAAAGATGGATACAATAGGACAAAATCCTGGATAAATCTAGGGTAAGCATTTATGTCCTCCTCTAACTTGGGCCTAAAATCAGAAAAGTATAGGTTTTCCCCTCTTCCTGATCTGGTGAAGCCATCTTCTGCTCATTATTATTCTTTCTGTTGTGCCACAGTTTCCAGCTTTTGCTCTCGTAAGCGGCTCTTTTCCCCCTTCTTCACAGGGAAGTGGCGGTTACCATTATTACACACGCTGCTGTCTCTGGATAAGGCACACTGTGATGGAGCTGGAAGATGATGATCACTCTTCTCTTCCTTGATCAATGTGCCATTGTTTCCATTTACCTGTGAGCGAGACTGACCTTGATGAAGCTCCAAGGATTTAGAAACTCCATCTGAAGTGCTCTGTCAAAAACAGAGATACTCAATGGAGACTGTAATCCCAAACTGGCTGACCCTTCCCAACCATGTTCATAGGCTAGCCTGCGGAAGCTGCTTCAGTTCTTCAAAAACACCAGAAAGCCCAAAGCCTGTAATACCTAGTATACTCTAACACTGTCCTGAGAACTTAGGATAACAACAGATGGATCTGACCAAAATCCAATGGCAATGACAACAACACAATAATGACACAGCTACCATTTACAAAGCTTTACAATATATTTTTCTAATACTAATAGGGGCCGTAAATAATTATGATGTTCCATTTACAGATTAGGAAGCTGAGGCTCAGAAAGATTAAAGTGACTTGCTCAAGGACACTCAGATAGAAAGTGGTGGGGCCAGGATTCCACTCCAGGTTGGTTAGCCTCTAAAGTCTATTTTCTTAACTGCCAGGCAATGCTGTCCAATGCTGACAATTGGACATAGAAAGGAAAGGAAAGGAAAACAAACCATAAAATCTATGTGCAATATTCCACAGAATCTTTCATAACTAAAAGTAATCACCTGTTTTTCTTTTAATTCTAGGAATGTGCCTGCTATTGAAATGTTAATGAGATGAACTACATTACCTTGAAGTGCAGTGCTGGCTCTCAATGAATGTTATTAGGAATAATAGCAGCTTCTGATTAGTCAGTGGTTGGGCATGCCAGGTACTCTGTTGTTCATTTTACAGATAAGACAAATGAGCCTCAAAAAAGTAAAGGCACACCTAGACTTGCATCCCAGTCTGTTTGACTCCAAAGATCTTGTTCTTTTCACTAAGATACAATACATAATGGAAATCTAATACCTGTTGAATTTGTGGTCAATTATAAATAATAACTACTAATTTTTATTGAGCACTTCCTATGTTCCAGGCTCTGTGCTAAACACTTTACATGTATCATCTCATTTAATACTCATAACAACTCTGTGAGGTAGATCAATTTCTCCATTTTATAGATGAGGAAACTAGGGCCCAGAGAGGTTAAGCAACTTATCCAAGGTCACAGAAGTGGTAAGTGGCAGAGCCAGATTCAAAGCTAAATCATTTGGTTCCAAAGCCTATACCACATAGGGGCTACTATGAGGTGTTGCTCAAGAACCTGGAAATAAGATGAAACTCGTAAAAATCCACACAATGGATGGAATTAGCCACCTGAGGGAGTCAACAAAGAAATCAAAATGTTATAAATAAGTGACTTAAGAATTTGAAAACACACAAAATTCCAGTGGCCTAGGAATAATCTTTTTTTTTTTTTTTTTTTTTTTTTTTTTTGTTTTTTGTTTTTTTTTTTATTTATTTATTTATTTTTTTTTTTTAATTGCAGTAACATTGGTTTATAACATTGCAAAAATTTCAGGTGTACATCATTGTACTTCTATTTCTGCATGGACTACATCATGTTCACCACCAATATACTAATTACAACCCATCACCACACAATAATCTTAAGAAGACAGGACTATAATGTAAGCAGATTTAATAAGGTGAAACAATTAATTATCTCATACTCTGAAGAAACAGTGACTGAACAGAAAAAGGAGAGTTGGCAAGGTAATCGGTAGCAGCTCTGTCCAGGGAAGATGCCTTAACTAAAAACAAAGTCAATACGAGGATTTTCTTGGCCAGGCTGCCTCTTGAGTAGATAACAGTACCCCCAGCAATCTTAGCTAAGAGAAACTTAAGATCATCTACCATCCCTTGTTTTCCCTCAGTTTCCTCATCTGTAAAATAGAAAAAATAACAATATCTATTTCATAGGTTCCTATAAGGATTCAATGAGACACTCCATGTAAAGCACTTAGAACATGTTGTGCCTGGCACACTGTAAGAACTCAATAAATGCTAGCTAATATTATTGTTTTAATTCCATGTCCTCAAGCAAACTTCTGATACCATGTCCCCCCTTGCAGCTTGCACTTAGAGAAAGAAAGCTCTGGTAGAAATGGTTAAGAGCATATGCACTAGAGTCAGCCAGACCTGGGTCTGAATCTTGTCTCTAACAATTAGAGTTGTTATACTGTAATGGAATCAGCATAGCCTAGGGCTGTGGAATCATTCAGCTCAGGTTGGAATGTCAACTCTAATACTGACTTGATGGAGAATTTTGGGCAAGATGCTTCATCCCTCTGAGCCTCAGTTTACTCCTGTTTAAAATGGAGAATAATAAATACCTCATATGTATTTATAAGAGTGACTGGAAAAGAGTAAGTGTACAATATATCCCAATAATTACCATATAAAGTACTTTATTGTGATAAAGTACTGTAAATCAGTACTTTCTCTTTCATTCCCTCCCTTCTCCTCCCCACCTCTCCATTTTTTTAGACATATCCACATAGCTATTTCTGTGATCTTGGTTAATGTGAGTCAACCACTGAGCGATGGATCCACTTTATCGTACCAAAAATATCAGCGTTTTCAGACTGTATGCCTCATGATTAGACCCTGAATCATGATGAATTCACCAAGGCTGTATTACCTTATGGGAGCCCATGTGAATGACCAGTTTTCCTTCTAGGCGTAATCGCTTTTACCTTACTGAACAACTTCTGGAAAAAGCTGAGACGCTTTGGAAAAATCCCAAAGTCATTGCTCTCTGGCTTTAGAGTGCATTACAAAATGCTTTGTGTGGGGGACTTACCATTCTAATTCCATTTGGGGCTCAAAATAACATTAAAGAAAATCTGTATTCTTTGAGAATACATTAGACAACGGGTTAACATGGATGCAATGAGGGCTAGCTGTATACAGGAGAGCTGATTTGGGATTGAGAACTAATGACAAAGGTGCCTTGCAGTGTGGTCTAGTCAGTGACCCTTGTGAGGATTACAGACTACATGTAAAATGTTTAGAAGAGGGCTTGGTAGAAAGTGGGCACTCAAGAAATGGTAGCTGCTATACTATGAGGAGCCCATCAGTCTGAGTCCAGAACAAGATTTTGGATCACTACAAGAAGAGCCCTTCATATTTGGGGGAAGAAGAGGGTGTCTAATGAAGACCAGTGGGAACTGTGATATAATTAAAGGTATAGATTAGAAAAAAGTTTAAGACCATTCTGAGCCATTAAGAATAAGCAGAATGACAATGCTTCTCTGCTCCCATATTCAGCAGAGGCAAAAATCCCATTTTCTAAGCATCTCTGGTAGCTCCTCAGAAGCTCAGGCATGCTGCTGCCAATCCTACTGTTAACTTCACTCTGGCCCCTTTATGGCTGCATGTAACACATACGATGCTATGGGTAGGTCTTTAGGACATAGTACCTAGTTTCTATCTTGTGGCCTCACTCAGGGAAAGGATGACACTGTAGCCCTGTGGGAACAGCCTGGGCAGGCTAACCCTCACTAGACCACTAGAGAGCAGGGGATTGAAATTAAATGCCGAGAAAAGCTATGAAAGCTCCCAGGTTTCCATGCCTGATCTGATCTCTTGCAATTTAGCTGAAAAGACAAGAGGTATCAAACAGAAGCTAGATAATATCAAAAAGGTGCTTACTTGTTTATTTCCTTTTTTATGTCCTTTGGATCCTCTACCAGTTTGTTCTTTTCCATGCCTTTAGAAATTGGAGGAAAAAGTGAGCATGAGAAACATATAAAGCCCATATCCCCATTTTTACTTAGTTAACTACTCACCTCCTCTAGGAAGTTTGACCCTCTTAAGTTAGATGCCCCTCCTCTCTGTTACCACTGTAAACCTCTATCTCTGTCATTTCTACATTATACTGAATTGTTCTGTGTCCCATGTCCTCCTCTAGGGCAAAAACTTTTTCATTGAGGCAGGGCATTTAGTATATGTTTGCTGAACTAAACTGAAAACTGGCTTTAAAAATGGAAAATTAGTTAATGCCTCTTACCTTAGAAGGATTCAATAGCTGGGCATTTTCCCAAGGGCACCTTGATTGACACTAGTTCATACCAATCTATTTGAATACATACCCCTTTCCTGGCCCACCGACAGAAACCACTTGCATGCCAAAGGAGCCTCGGCCCCTGGAGGATCTGCTGCCAGCCCACTGGCCCACAACCATTCCGGCAATCTCCAGTTTTCCTCCTTGGGGTGGGATTGGATGGAGACCTAAAAAGAGAGGAAGAATGGCAGTAATGTATGATAAGTGCAAGGTAGGATCAAGGGTGAAACAAAAGATCCTACAGCCCACCTACTCTGCTTATTTCCATTTCTCTATGATAAAAAGATTCCATGATAAAAACAAAGGGTCATGGTGGGAGCAACTTTAGGGAGACTGGTTTGAAGATCTGTATACATCTACTTTAGCAAGTGGGGTGTGGATGATTCATTTTTCAACTACAGAGCCTGACACATAGTAGGCATTCAATATTTGTTGAAAGAATGAATGTCTTAAAATTTAGTTAATAGAAAATTATAGGCCAAAACCACTTTTGATTCAAATACGTATCACTACACATTGGAGGATTAGCCAAACAACCAAACAAAACTGAAAATATCGAAACTATACTAGCAGTAATTTATAATTGAAAGGCAAGAATAGCAACAGTTGAAAACCAGAACCAATTCAAGACAGGATAGCATGATATCTCCTTAAAACAGGAAATTCCAACTCTGTGTGTATGAGCTTACAAGCACAATAGAGCTTTGTAATTTGGCACAAAAAGGAAGCCTTCATAAAATACAGAGTTCTAATAAATCTTTAATTTTAGTTTATGGAAAAAATCTAAATGTTAATAACCCCTCACTCACTTGGCAGGTTGTTAGTAAAGAGCACTTCGTTTATATAAAAGTGGAAGTCTAAGGAACTAGGGTGCTAGTTACTCCTAGGAAGGCAAGAAAGATTTGCATTTGGGCATCTTATTGTGGCCTTTAAAGAGGCAGGAGGCTCCTCATGAACCACCAATAACTGGAGACTAAGCATCACTGGGAGCTGGGGCAATGGTGAGGACCTCCCGAGGACTTGGACGTAATTAAGGCTATCTTCTGAGACACAATAAAATCAACATGGAAAGAATCAGAGCAGGGATCTGTAAAGTCACCTTCAAGGAATGGAATGAGTGGCTGGCTCCCTGGTTTGTAAGACTTGATCATTGCCTGACTGAACAGGCAGTTACCAGAGCAGACATTCACACTGCTCCTCTAAGCACAGCCTTGAGCTAAACAACCACACTGAATTTTGTGACTCTAAATTTACGACAAACTTCAACTTCCAGCTTTATTATTTTTAAAGTGACAAGCAATGAACAACAAACACCTTCAACCATAGCAATGATACCCTCACCTGATCGTAGAAGCTCGATATTTCATGTTAAAATGTCCCCATTAAAATATCCCATTTCACCAGGGGACAGGTTGTTCGAATTATCAGGATCAGTATCTGAGCTACCCAAGCATGACTGTCTATTTATCACTAAATTGTAGCTCAGGTGTCACCATAATTTATACATAAGTGTGTGTGTATATATATGTGTGTGTATGAATGTGTGTGTGTGTGTGTTTATTTGCTTTCCCCACTAAACTGCAATCCCCTGGAAGGCATGGACTGTGACTTATTTCTCTCCATGCTTTTGGAAATATGTCAGGTCTACCCCCAGAGTGGACATGAGTACATCAGGCTATGGTTGTCTGCTGACACTGGTCATTTACTCTGACCTCCCATTGCTCTTCCTGCAAGCTCCTGGGTACATCTGCCTCTGGGGAATGAGTGAGCTAACCAGCAACCATGAAGATCCAGTTCACATGAGTTATAGTTCTCAAAAATAATAAAGTGGCTCCTGGTTTCCACATCAGTTACTTCATGAGTTTGGTTGATGAAAGTCAAATCCTTAGGCACCAACCACCTCTATGGAGAGTGGTCTAGGGAGTCAATGGACTTTCTTCCCCAGGCTACACCCTTCCATCTCAATAAGCTGCTCTTCAAACTATCACAACACAGCACAGAAGGTAAAAAGGATAAGATATATGTGAAACTGCTGATTCCGTAACTGGCAATAATTACTGGATGAGTTATTATGAAATAGATTGAGGATGAAAAATACCTCATTCTTAGGTACTGACCTGCAAACCCTCGGCTCCTTCCTTGAAGAGGAGGTGGCATTGAGCCCATGGCTCGGGAATAAAGTGAAACATGGTAGAGAGAGGGCACCATGGGAGGCACAAAAGTAGGTGACGGAAGTAGAGCAGAAGGCGGTGGATGGTTCATGTTGACTCCTTCAAGGATACTCTGTCTCATCTTTTCCACTTTGGTTGCCAGGTCAGCCTTCAAATGAAGAACAGAATAATAATAGCAGCTGCCATTTTTTAAATTTCTCCTATGTTTCAGGCACAGTATTGGGCACTCTAGGTAGAGTCTCACGAGTCTATTCCCATTAAGGGAATCGAGGCCTGGAATTAAATGGCTCAAGGCGACACAGTCACGAAAGCCTGTCTGACAGCAAAGCTCCCACTCTTTGCAGAACACCACAATACCATCATACTAGTTCTGACCGAGGGCTTGTAAGTCACATTAACTAGGTCAAGGAAGACAAATATAACAGTAAGTATTTACCTGTGGTCTATTACATGGCCAGCAACAGACTAGGCCATTTTTTAAGGGGGAGGTAACAGAATTAGGTAAAAGAGAGAAGAATAAAAACTTGACATATACAAAGCCTTTTAACCTTCTCCCCCATACCCAGGATTATCGACCCTGACCCCTGTCCAGGATTAAGTCCATGCCTCTAGTCCAGAGGGCGGCAAACTTGTTCTGAAAAGGGCCATATATTTTAGGCTGTGTAGGCCATGTGGTCTCTGTCACAACTATTCAACTCTGCCATAAACGAATGAATGTGGCTCTGTTCCAATTAAAACTTTATTGGAATAAAAATTCCAATTGTTGGAATTTTGGGGTAGTTTGCCAATCCCTGCTCTAGTCCCTCAGCTCATTCCCCCCAAACAGATAAAGGAGTAAGTAAGGGTTCCTTTCCCTTGCCTTCTCTCATCTTTCCCAAGGTTTCATTGCAAAAAATCCACTGCTTCTACTCTGTCATCTACTTTACTACCCTCTTCTATTTCCAAACATAGTTTCTATACAAAAAATGTCATCACTTACAAAAGTGACTTACAGTTTTTGTAAATAAGGGAAATGAAATTCTAAGAATTAGAGGAAAGGCATATAGTATATCTGATATTCATGGTGAAGAAATACCCAGAATAAGAAAAGGAATATGAAAACATGAAGCTCATAAAAAATTTTTTCTAACATATGATTTTATAAGATGTACGTATCAGACTCTGTGCCTTTGGGACTATTGTTGACCATATTAGGTTAAGGTCAGACACATTCTCCCACTTCTGCTACCTCCCTCCCAATGTCTGTGCTCCTTTCCCCTCCCTGCTCATTCATCCCCACAGCAGATCAGAGATGGCCCTTAGCAGCTGCCCAACATGCTGGTACCTGGCCATCACACAGCTCAACCAGGGATACTCGCTCTCGGCCTGCTTTAATTAGCTTGCTCTGGAACAGCTTGCCATCAAAGTAAATCCAGGGGCAGCAGTGCTCCCAAGGGACTGGCTGGCCACAGGCATCATTAGCAAACAGAGCTGTGTCAACTCCACTCATGAAGAGGGCAGCAAGCTGGATACCTCGGGCATCCAGTTTCTCAATCTGAAAACACCACAGAAGAAAAACTACTATTAAGAAACTATAAGAAACGATGAAATCCAGCCATTTGTGACAACATGGAAGGACATTGAGGGTATAATGCAAAGTGAAATAAGTCAGAGGGAGAAGGTCAAATACCGTATGATTTCCTTCATTAAGTAGTAGATAATAACAACAATAAACAAACACATAGGGACAGAGATTGGATTGGTGGTTGCCAGGGGGGAGGGGGGAGGGAGGGGGGTGAAGGGGATGGTTCGGTACATGTGTGTGGTGATGGGTTGTAGTTGGTGTTTTGGTGGTGAACATGATGTAATCTGTGCAGAAGTGGAGGTGTAGTGATGTACACCTGAAATTTTTACAATGTTGTAAACCAATGTTACTGCAATAAACAAAAAATTAAAAAAAAAAAAACTATTGTTATCAGTTACATTTACTCTTATTCCTGCCATACTGATTATTCCAGTTAAATTTGAACATGTTGCCTTTCAACATAGACATTTGAGTGCACAAGCAGCTTCTATCCCTGTCTTTCCCTGAGACTATTTGAAAGATACTCGTCACAAAAAAAAAGACATCAGCTTTAAAATTTTAAAAGACACCAACTTGAGATACCAATTTTTTTTGCCTGTCAAATTAGAAAATATTTAAAAACTAAAGACCCAAAAAACACCCAATGCTAATGAAGATACAGTGAAATAAATGGGCACACTCATATAAATCTGATGAGGAATGTATATTACAATTAAGCAATATGTATCAAGAATCTTGAAAATGTTCACATTTGTTGACTGAGAAATTCTACTTGCAGGAATCTATTCTAAGGAAGTACAGATGTGAATAAAGCTCAGTGCATAAAGATGTTAATTATAACATTACATATAATAGGGGAAAACTGGAAACCAAATGGCCAACATTATAATAATTAAATGATATATCTATATGATAAAATATTATTTACTAAAAATTTTTAAGACATAAAAAATATGTGCTATGTTAAGTAAAAATATATAATATATAATTACATAAACAATATCTCAACTATGTAAAAAATACATGATGAAAGATTGGAAGGAACCATCAAAATGTTCATAGTGGTTACCTCAAGTTGGTGTGTTATATGGCTTTAATAGGAAAAGGGGAAATACTTGCAGGTCCCCTCCTAGGTGTGGTCTGGAGTTGGTAACAGCTCTAGGACCAAGCAATATTACATTTACTGTAAAAAGGAACCACCCACTGTTTGCCTTAGACTGTTTCATCTTTCTCCTAGTTGACTTCACTTAAATTAAGATTTTGCAAGTCTTGTTGGACTTGATATTCTTCTAGTTTATCCTAGGACCTCAAAGGGTCATGGGTACTGAAGTTGGGAGAGGATTGTCCTACATTAATAGCTAATATTTATTGAGTACTGTGTACTTAAAATATGTGAGACACTGTTCTAAGTGTTTTGCATGGACTATTTTATTTAATATCCTTATAACTCTACAAGTAAGGAGACTGAAACTAGAGAGGTTAAGCAACCTGCCCAAGGTCACCCAGCTAGGAGGCAATGAAGCTAGGATTCAAACCCAAGGCAGCCTGGCTTCAGAGCCTCCCCTTTAACCTACTATGTTCTACTGTCTTCAGTTATATGGTAGATTTATTTTCTTCCTTATGCTTTTCTAGACTTCCCTCTAATAGCCTAAAAGTATCATTAAAAGGGGAGGGTGGACATTTACTCAGAGACAAACAGAGGACACCAGGATAAGTTCCCTGTAGTGTATCTTGCAAGAGTCAGAAACCTTACTGTGGTCTATGGGCCACAACTTATTTGTCTCGCACAATATCCATCTTTTCGGTCCATTCTCACCCATCAGTATGGGAACAGTGTTGCAGGTACCTCTTGGTTTTATTAATAGACATAAATATTTGGCTAAAGTAAATCAAACATTTACTTGTAGAACCTACTCTTCTCCCCAGCTCCAGGAAAAATGACCTAAAGTAAAGCTATGAGCACATAAAAGAAAGAATTTAAATGAGGATGGATCAAATCACCTTGAGTTCTTGAAGTTGATCTGGTTCATAAAGCTGGGTAGACACTGCCTGTGCAAGGAAGGTGTCTAACTCATGGCGATGCAGGATTCGGCCACCAGGCCATTGAACCATGTACCTAGAAAATGGAAGTATCATTATTAAGCCACAAAAGTTTATCTATCCATCTCACAAATACTTATTAAGCTAAGAAACTATCATGGGCCAGATCCTAGGCTAGGTTTTGGCAATTCCAATGGAATAAAGTAAAAGAATCTCTGCCTTTGGTTACTTGCAGTCTGGGTGGTAGAGGATACAGGCATGTACGTCAACAATGACAGGACAGTGTGTTAAATACCAAGACAGAAGAATGCACACGGTGCTACGAGTGCACAGAAGAGGGCTATGACTGGAAGAGTGAAGGAGGACATCCTGAAAAAAAATCATCAGGAGCTGAGTTCCAAAGGGCCT
The DNA here is from genome assembly GCF_057802395.1 of Ceratotherium simum simum. Lineage (NCBI taxonomy): Eukaryota > Metazoa > Chordata > Mammalia > Perissodactyla > Rhinocerotidae > Ceratotherium > Ceratotherium simum. Next base: position 85,668,847 of record NC_141940.1, read on the forward strand.
GTAGAAATTAGTGAGAGAAAAGGTGGGGAAAGGATATTCTAGGCTGAGGGAACAGTATGTGTGAAGGCATGGAGGTGTGGAGTTCAGAATGATATACCAGGTTCTGCAGTGCTGGAGCTAAGCAGGTTTGCAGTGACAGGAGGTGAGATTAGAAAGTAGGCCAGACTATGGAAAACAGTATGAGGGTTCCTCAAAAAATTAAAAATAGAACTACTATATATGATCCAGCAATTCCGCTTCTGGGAGTATACCTAAAGGAAACGAAAACATTAATTCAAAAAGATATCTGCTCCCCCGTATTCATAGCAGCATTATTTACAATAGCCAAGACATGGAAACAACCTAAGTGTCCATAAATGGATGAATGGATATAGATGTTGTGGTATATAGATACAATGGAATATTATTCATCCATAAAAAAAGAGGAAATCCTACCATTTGCAATAACACGGATGGACCTTGAAGGCATTATGCTAAGTGAAATAAGTCAGACAGAAAGACAAATACTGTATGATCTCACTTATATGTGGAATCTAATTTAAAAAACACACCAAACATAAAAAAAAAGAGATCACATTTGTGGTTACCAGAAGCGGAGGGTGGGGGGCAGGGGAATTGGAGGAAGGTGGTCAAAAGGTACAAAGACATGCTAGAGACGTAATGTACTACATGATGACTACAGTTAACACTGCTGTATGATATATAGGAAAGTTGTTAAGAGAGAAGATCCTAAGAGTTCTCATCACAAGGAGAATTTTTTTCCTCTTCTTTTTATTGTATTTATATGAGATGAAGGATGTTAACTAAACCTATTGTGGTAATCATCTCAAAATATATGTAAATAGAACCATCATGCTGTGTGCCTTAAACTTACAAGGTGATGTATACCAATTGTTTTTCAATAAAACTAGGGGAAAAAAAGTAGGCCAGATCATAAAGGGTCTCAAAAACAGTATTAAGGAATGTGGACCTTCATCATAAAAATATAAGACACTTAAGGATTGTCAGCAGAAGAGTGATATTGACTGGTTTGATATTGACTGGCTCAGAGGGTAAGAGACAAGAGTCATGGATACTAGTCGGGAGGCAACTGCAGCAATCTGTGGCCAAAGAGGTTGGAACAAAGGCACCGGCTGAAGGGATGGAGGGGGCCAGGGGACAAAGACAAGAGCTAGTAAGGAGATAAATCCATAGGATCTGGTCATGGATTTTATGGGAAGGAGATAATAAAAGGGAAGTCTAAGATTCCTAGAATTCTGGCTTAGGCAGATGGCTGGATGATGGGGCTATTCCCCAAGACAGGAAATCCACTAATTAAATAAGTAAGTACTCATTGATGAGTATTTGAATTGAATTTCATGAACTGAATATGCTTTACTGTTCTAGGCACCAAGAATACAGAAAGAGGAAGAGAGAGAGAGAGATGAAAAAATACAAATACATCAGTACAAAGTCTATGTCCTTAGCTCCCTGAAGGCCCACAAGACAATGATCATTCATAATTATTGGAGCTGTGTGAGACTTCAGAAACTTGGCATTTAAAGCAAGGGCTGGTCTCCTCTGAGTGGCACATGGGATAGGTTCCTAGGGACCCTGGCCTAGTTACTACTACCAGGAGGCAGTATGGTACCATGGAAAAAGCCTGGGCTTTGCAGCCAGACAGCCTGACTTCAAATCTCTAACCTGCTGTTCCTCATCTGGCATGATCACAATGCAGGCAGCCCTACCACCATTACTCTTTCTTCAAGCCCAAACTGTCATTTCTCTGAACTCCAGGATGGTTCTGGGATTGCAGGACATGCCAACAAGCCCTGTTGCTTCTTTAGGAACTAAATTCTAAATAATTGAGCTTCCCAGGCCACACAAAACTTCCCTTTGCCCAGAACAATTTCCATCCTCTTCCCTGCCCACACATTCTCTACTTGGAAAATTTAAGCATACTTTATAATCTATTTAAGATTTTTTGATGTTATATTATGTAGTACATAATTCATAGCTTTTACCTTCTACCAATATAAAATATTCTCCTTTGTCCTCCTTAATGCTTTTTTTGACTTGAGGACTATATTATCTATTAATATTGTTTCTTTTGATTTGTAGTTCCTTGATTTACCTTTGCCTATTCTTTTACTTTTAATCTTTTCATCTTATTTTGTTGGCAAAATGTAAAGCAAAAATAGAAGAAAATGAACAGAAAATGCAATTACAGTGAGAGACTTTAGTATACTACCATCAAGCTATGACATGTAAAATATACCTAAAATAAATTTAAAGTCACAGAAGATTTGATTAATACAATAAATAAGGTTCAAATGTGTGACTGATTTTGTACAAAGAAAACATACTCTTTTCAAGTGCCCATGTGAGTTCCTATGAGGTTTAGGACCTTGTTTGTTTGTCCTTGTCTATTGTCTTGTTTATTACTTCTATTTTTTATGAACTGTATAGCATAGTACATGGCATAGAGTAGGTATCAGTAAATATTTATTGGGGGACTGACTGAATGTATCAATCAGGTCATGCCAGAAAAACCAAAACCCAAAAAACCTCAACAAAAATCCTCCAAAGGAGAAGTGTACCAGTCACATCCTGACCACTACGAAAGAAAAACTGACCTAAAGGAACTCTTAAAGGAGTCAAGTGTAGGAGAGGCAGGCTCACAGAAAGACTAATACAACAGGAAGAATGTGATTTTACAAGTTGAGCAGATTGTTCTGGGTGCTGTAAGGAGAAAGTGACTAATTTACCTGGGAGAATCAGAGAATGCCTCACAGAGGAGGGAACATTTAATTTCCTAGGGATTTGAATTTTTTGTTTTGTTTGGTTTATACGTTAATGTTAATTTGCAATTTTTCAAGTCTCTCTAATCTTAGTATGGTGCATGGCAGAATGGCCGCTCACTAAATGTTTGCTGGAAAAATAAGTCAATGTCAGGATATTCAGAAGGAAATGCTAGCTCCATCTTTTGGCCAGCATTGCTATTCAACCAGCCTTGAATGAATTATGAGACAGAGAGTATAGGGTTCAAAGAGTCAGAGGAGTGAGAGAGACATAAATGAGACAGCAGGAAATACTAATTATTAAATCAACCAATATTTAGTGATGCTCCTTATGTGCTATTTTTTTAATTATATGATTCCAATAGGTAGTTTCTGTGGAAAAACTACAGCATTACTAATTTCCCAAGGAAGTTCCTCAATCTCAATGACAAGATGACATCTTATTACTATTAGTAGTATTTACATTATTATACACACTATATACAAGTATTATTTATTACATTATAACATATGCAGCACCTAAAAGTTACTCATAGGAATAACATTTACTAAATGCCTTTTGTATTCTAGATACCGTGCCAAGAACTTTATATACACAGAATGTGGTAGCAAAGAATGCAGACTTGGAGTCTGACATACTTGGTTCCAATCTAGGTTCCACAACTTCTTTTCTATGTGACTCTGAACGAATGCTTTAAACTCTAGGGACTTTAGTCGTTCATCTCTAAAATGGGGATAATACTACCTTCATCTCAAAAGGTGTAGTAAGTAAAGGAGAAAATGCACGTAAAAAAACTCAGCATAGTGCCTGGCACAGCAGCACTCCTGGGTACCACTCATAACTGAGCCAATTATGGTATAATCTTTCCTTTACTATTTGGTGAAGCCCCCATATCATATATTAAATTCTCATAGGTACAAAGATCTATTTCTATCCTATTTATTCCATGTTTATTTCTCATGTCAGTACCATACTGACTTAAATTTTAAATATGTTTTAATATTTGGGAGTCTCCCCTTTTACTCCACTTCTTTTAATTTTAAATAACATTCATGATTTTATTCTGATTACAAAACTCAAGTTTATTCTCTTTCAGAAAATGTAAAAAAAGCAAAAAAATGTATAAAGAAAATGAAAAATAAAAACTGAAATAATTTGCACTCTTCTCATTCAGATATAACCACCATTAAGATTGCTATGATTTTGACTTCTTTCTTCCTAGTATCTCAAATCTCAATTTTTCCCTTTCATACTATACCTAGAATATTGTATCCTGCTTTGTTCACTCAACATTATACTATGAGAACTTCTCATTCATTGACTACTTTTCCACAACATGATTTTTAAGGATAGCATGTTCATCATATGAGTGTATCAATTTACTTAAACATTGCTGCAATGTTGGAAACTTATACTGTTCATATTTTTTCTTGTATACAAATAATACTACAAAGATTATTTATTCCCTTAGGATAGATTCCTAGAAGTAGAATTATTATATCAAAGGTTATGTCCATTTTAAAGGTCCTCAATACATATTGCAAAATTGTTTTCCACACCAGTTTGTCCTATCTTCAGCAGTGTGTCAGCATGGATTATCATTAATCTTTCATGATTTAAGAGGCAAAAAAAGTCCCTTGCCACTAAATTTCTGTCTCTTTGATTGCTAATGATGAGGTTGCATATTTTTTCCAAACACATGTTTACTTCTATGACTGGTCTATGTCCATCATAGACATTTCAGTTAATTTGCTTGTTCTGTCTATAACTCCTTCTCAGATAATCTAAAGCCTTATCTTTATAATAGAGACAGCTATTTGGACACAGGGTGGACAGCTGAGCCAAGTCAAATAAATCCATGGCTTGCCCGAGTCTTGAGAATTTGAGGTAAGAGATTCAAAGACAGATGAAACAGACAAGCAGGAAGAAGAGCTACTCATGCCCCTGAGCGAGTGGGCGCTCTCCATTCCTGCCTTTCCAGCACTATTCCCTGTATGCACCACTTTTCTTGTTCTTGGATGACTAGGAGACTACCTGTTATATCTTTACAGTAAGATAATTGAGTGGCTTTTGTTTCTTGTAAACAAATGAATCTGAAGAGAATGTCATTTACCCACTTTTGTTTTGGGGTGCTAGTATTTAAAAAGCTTTTATATATTTGAGAATAGTGACACACTTGTCTGTCCTAACTGTTGCAAATATTTTCCCAGTTTGTCATTTGTCTTTTAATTTTACGTATTGTGGCATACAGATGCAGTCATAGTTATCGATCTTCCCCTTTTTATATCTTCCCTTTTTGGAGGGGAGGGGCTCAAGTCTTTATTTTTTTCTTTAACACTACTCATTTTTTAAAATAAACTTTACATTTTGCAATAATTTTACATACACACCTTAAAAAGCTTTATTGACGTACAATTTACATACCATAAAATTCATCCATTTAAGTGTAGAATTTATTGATTTTTAGTAAATTTACAGAGTTATGCAACTATCACCACAATTGAGTTTTAGAACTTTTGCATTGCCGCCAAAAGATCTCTCATGCCCACGTGCAGTCACTCCCCAATCCCACTCTGAGGCAACCACTATCTGCTTTCTATCTCTATAGATTTGCCTTTCTGAACATTTTATATAAATGGAATAATATAATATGTGGTCTTTTGTGTCAGGCTTCTTTCCTTAGCATAGGTTTTGTTTTAACTAAACTTTTAATTTTGATATTCTTGTAGATTCGCATGCAGTTGTAAGGAATAAAAGAGGGATCCCTTGAACACTTTACCCAGTACTCCTATCTTGCAAAACTATAGCACAACATCACAATTAGGATATTGACACTGACCCAGTCAAGATATAGAACAGTTCCATCACCACTAGGATCCCTCATATTGCCCTTTTCTGTGTGTGTGTGTGAGGGAGATCAGCCCTGAGCTAACATCCGTGCTAATCCTCCTCTTTTTGCTGAGGAAGACCGGCTCTGAGCTAACATCTATTGCCAATCCTCCTCCTTTTTTTCTTCCGCATAGCCCCAGTAGATAGTTGTATGTCATAGTTGCACATCCTTCTAGTTGGTGTATGTGGGACGCAGCCTCAGCATGGCTGGAGAAGCGGTGGGTTGGTGTGCACCTGGATCTGAACCTGGGCCGCCAGTAACGGAGTGCACGCACTTAACCGCTAAGCCACGGGGCCAGCCCTCATGTTGCCTTTTACAACCACATCCATCTTCTTCCCCCCACTCCACATTCCTAACCCGGGGCAATCACTAAACTGTTCTCCATTTCCATAATTTTGTCATTTCAACAATGTCATATAAATGGAATCACACAGTATGTAATCTTTTGGGATTGGCTTTTTTTTTACTTAGCACAATTTCCTTAAGATTCATCCAAGTTGTGTGTTATCAAAAGTTTGTTGCTTTTTATTGGTGAGTAGAATTCCATGGTAGGTATATAATAGTAGAACAATTCATATGTTGAAAGACATTTGGGTTGTTTCCACTTTGGGAGTATTAAGAATAAAGAAGCTATAAATATTAGTGTACGTGTTTCTGTGGGGACATAAATTTTCATTTCTCTCGGATAAATGCCCAACAGTGCAATTGCTGGGTTGTATAGTAGTTTTTTAAGAAACTGCCAAATTGTTTTCCAAAGTGGCTGTACAATTTGACATTTCCAACACCAACGTATGAATGAACGCGTTTCCCCACATCCTACCCAGCATGCGGTACTATCACTATTTCTTATATTAGCTATTCTAATAGGTGTGTAATATCTCATTGTGCTTTTAATTTGTATTCCCCTAATGACTAATGAGGTTGAACATCTTTTCATGTGTTTATTTGCCATTGTATATCCTCTTCAGTGAAATGTCTCTGCATGTATTTTGCCCATTTTCTAATTAGATTGTCTGTTTTTTTTTTTTTTTTTTTACTGTTGGGTTTTGAAAGCTCTTTATATATTCTGGATACTAGTCCTTTGTTGAATATATGGTTTGCAAACACTTTATCCCAGTTTGTAGTTTGTCATCTTCTTCACATGGGCTTTCAACTGGCAAAAGTTTTTAATTCTGATGAGGTCCAATTTATCAATTTTTTCTTTTATGGATCACACATTTGGTGACAAGTTTAAGAACTCTTTGCCTAGCACTAGATCCTGAAGATTTTCTCTTATTTTTTCTAAAATTTGTATAATTTTATGTTTATATTTAAGTCTATGATCCATTTTGAGTTAACTTTTGTATAAGGTGTGAGGTTTAGGTCGAGGTATAATTTTTTTGGTCTATGGATGTCCAATTGCTCCAGCACTATTTGTTGAAAAGGGTATCCTTTCTCCACCAAACTGTTTCTGTACCTTTGTTAGAAATCAGTTGAGCATATTTGTGTGGTTCTATTTCTGGGTTCTTCATGTTGTTCCATTGACCTGTGTGTTTATCCCTTACCATACAGCCCCACTGTATTGATTACTTAAGCTACATGTTAAGCCTCAATATTGTGTAGAGTGATTTTTGCACTTTCTTTTCTTTTTCAAGATTGTTTTAGCTATTGTAAGCTCTGTGCCTTTTTCTATAAATTTTAGAATAAGTTTGTCTATGTCCACAAAAACCCTGCATTAAGCCTACAGGAATTGCATTAAACCTACAGATCAATTTGAGGAGAAATAACAGCTTTACTACGGTAAGTCTTCCAGTCCATGAACTTTCCTTGTTTGATGTCTTTCATCACCATTTAGCATAATGATTTTGAGGTTGATTCATGCTCTGGCATGTATCAGTAGTTTGTTTGATTTTATTGCTGACTAATAGTTCATTGATGGACATACCACATGTTTATCCACCTACCAGTTGATAGATATTTGAGTTATTCCTACTTTTTGACTATTAGATATTTGAGTTATTTCCACTTTTTGACTATTATGAATAATGCTTCTATGAACATTCTTGTGCAAGTCTTTGTATGGACATATCTTTTTAATGCTCTTGGGTAGATACCTAGGAGTGAAATGAATGAGTCATATGATACATTTATGTTTAATCTTTTAAGAAAATGCCAAACAAATCTCCAAAGTAGCTGTACAACTTTAAGTTCCCACCAGCAATGTATGAGGGAACTCCAGCTTCTCCACAGCCTGACCTACATTTGTCATTGCCTGTCTTTTTTTATTATAATTACTCTAGCTGAGTGAAGTGGTATTTCACTGTGGTTTAAATTTGCATTTCCCCAATGATTACTGAAGTTGAGAATCTTTTCATGTGCTTATGTTCCAATCCTATATCCTCTTGTGTGAAATGTCTATTCACATCTCTTACTCATTTTTAAATTGGGTTGTTTTCTTATAAGTTATAAGAGTTCTTTATATATTCTGGATACAAATCAGATCAGATCATGATCAGATACATGATTTCTAAATATTTCCTCCAGTCTGTGGCTTGTCTTTTCAGTTTCTTACTGGTGGCTTTTAAAGTGTAAAAGTTTTGTATTTTGATGAAATCCAAATTTTTTTTTAGTGGATTGTGCTTTGGCTGTTGTATCTAAGAAATCTTCACCTAACCCAAAATCATGAAAATTTTCTCCTGTAAGTTTTATAGTTTTAACTATTACATTTTGGTCTATGATCCATTCTGAGTAATTTTTGTGTATAGTGTGAAGGATCTAAATTTATCATTTTTATCAGATCAGGTCAAGTTGGTTGACAATGTTGCTTGAGTCTTCCATATTTTTGCTGACTTCCTGTCTAGTTGTTGTATCCATTATTGAGAGTAGGGTATTGAAAAATTCTATCAGTTTTTGCTTCATGTATTTTGGGGCATTTTCATTAGGAATACATATGTTTATAATTATTGTATCTTCCTGATGAATTGATCCTTTTATCACTACAAAATGTTCTTATTTGTCTATAGTTCCAACACTTGTCTTAAAGTCTATTTTGTCTGATATTAGTATAACCATTACAATTCTCATGTGGTTACTGTTTGCATGGTATATCTTTTCTATTTTTTTCCTTTCAGCCTATTTGTGTTTTTGAATCTAAAGTATATCACTTGTAGATAGTTCATGTTTTTTATCCAATCTGACAATCTCTGCCTTTTGATTGGAGTGTTCAATCCATTTACATTTGATGTTGTTGTTGATGTTTAGATTTATGCCTTTTTTGCTTTTTTGTTTGTTCCTCTTTTACTGCCTTCTATTGTGTCAAACAGATATTCTCTAGTGTAGCATTTTAATTCTTTTATTGGCTTTTTATTATATTTTTAGTTATTTTCATAGTGGTTGCTCTGTGGATTATAATATACATCTTAACTTACACACTACTTCAAGTTAATACTAAATAATTCCAGTAGTATACAGAAACTTTGCTCCAATATAGTTCTCCTTTCCTCCCTCCACTGTGCTATTATTGTCATGTATACCTTTATTCTAAAACCAACACACGATTTTATAATTATTGATTTATAAGTTATCTTTTAAATCAGTTAAGTGAATAAATTAGAAAAAATATATTTATACCACTTTTTATATTTACCTATGTAATTACCTTCACAGGTGGTCATTATTTATTTATTTATTATTTATTTATTTTTTAATCCATGCTATTTTTTTTGTGTGTGTGAGGAAGATCAGCCCTGAGCTAACATCCATGCTAATCCTCCTCTTTTTGCTGAGGAAGACCGGCTCTGAGCTAACATCTATTGCCAATCCTCCTTTTTTTTTCCCCCCAAAGCCCCAGTAGATAGTTGTATGTCATAGTTGCACATCCTTCTAGTTGGTGTATGTGGGACGCGGCCTCAGCATGGCCGGAGAAGCGGTGCGTCAGTGCGCGCCCGGGATCCAAACCCAGGCCACCAGTAGCGAAGTGCGCGCACTTAACCGCTAAGCCACAGGGCCGGCCCTCATTATTTATTCATTGGTGTCATTTCTTTTCATTCTGAAGGACATCATTTAATACTTCTTGTAAGGCAAGTTGGTAGCAATAAATTCTCTTAATCTTTGGTTATCTGGGAATCTATTTTACTTTCCTTTCTATTTTACAGCTTTATTGAGATAAAATTAACATACTATACAATTCATGTATTAATGTACAATTCAATGTTTTTTAGTATATTCACAGGGTTGTGTAACCATCACCACTATCTAATTCCAGAACATTTAAATCACCTCAAAAAGAAACCTCATATCCATTATCAATCACTCTACATTTCCCCCTCCCCCAGGCCTCTGGCACCTACAAATCTATGGATTTGCCTATTCTAAACATTTCATATAAACAGAACCATATAATATACATCCTTTTGTGAACAGTATATTTTACTTAGCCTAATGTTTTTCAGGGTTCATCCACGTTGTAGCATGAACCAGTAGGTAATTCCTTTTTATAGCTGAATAAATTCTTTTTTTTTTTTTTTGTGAAGAAGGTTAGCCCTGAGCTAACATCTGCCAATCCTCCTCTTTTTTGCTGAGGAAGACTGGCCCTGGGCTAACATCCGTGCCAATCTTCCTCCACTTTATATGGGATGCCACCATAGCACGGCTTGACAAGCAGTGCGTCGGTGCACGCCCAGCATCCAAACTGGCGAACCCTGGGCTGCTGCAGCGGAGCGTGCGCACTTAACCCATTGCGCCACCAGGCTGACCCCACTGAATAAATTCTATTGTATAAATATACCACAAGTTGTTAACCTATTTATCAGTTGATGGACATTTGAGTTGTTTCCACTTTTTGGCTATTATGAGTAATGCTATATGAATATTTGTGGACATGTCTTCGTTTTATGTTCTAACCAGCAGTGTTCCAATTTTTCTACATCCTGACCAACACTTATTGTCTGTCTTTTTTTTTTATTGTGAGGAAGACTGGCCCTGAGCTAACATCTGTTGCCAATCCTCCTATTTTTGCTTGAGGAAGATTGTCACGGAGCTAACATCTGTTCCAATCCTCCTCTATTTTATATGTGGGACACTGCCACAGCATTGCTTGATGAGCGGTACATAGGTCCCTGCCGGGATCCGAACCCGCAAACCCTGGGCTGCCAAAGCAGAGCGTGCAAACTTAATTACTACGCCACCGGGCTGGCCCCGTCTGTGTTTTTATAGCCACCCTAATGGGTGTAAACTGGTATCTCATTGTAGTTTTCATTTGCATTTCCCTAATGATTAGTGATGTTGAGCATCTTTTCCTGTGCTTGTTGGCTATTTGCATATCTTCTTCCATTTTAAAAATTAGGTTAAATTATTTATCTTTTATTGTTGAGTTGTAAGAATTCTAGGGCCAGCCCCGTGGCTTAGCGGTTGGGTGCGCGCGCTCCACTGCTGGCGGCCTGGGTTCGGATCCCGGGCGTGCACCGACGCACCGCTTCTCCGGCCATGCTGAGGCTGCGTCCCACATGCAGCAGCTACAAGGATGTGCAGCTATGACATACAACTATCTACTGAGGCTTTGGGGGGGAAAAAAAAAAGAATTCTATATATATTCTGGATACTAGACCCTTATCAGATATATGATTTGCAAATATTTCCTTCCATTCTGTGGGTTGTGTTTTCACTTTCTTTACGGCATTGTCCCCAGCACATGACACAAGCTTTAAGTTTCGATCTAGATCAGTTTATCTATTTTTCTTTTTTGTCACTTATGCTTTTGGCATCTATCTAAGAAACCAATGCCTAACCTGAGGTCATGAAGATTTACACCTGTTGCCTTAGGTCTATGATACTTTTTGAGTTAATTTTTGTGTATGATGTGAGGTAGAGGTCCAACTTCATTCTTTTGCATATGGATATCCAGTTATCACAGAACTAGTTGTTGCAAAGCCTATCTTTCCCCATTGAATTGTTTTGGTACCCTTGTCAAAAATCATTTGACCATAAATGGAAGGGTTTATTTCTGGACACTCAACTGTACTCCATTAATTTATATGTCTACCCTTATGCCAGTACATCACTGTTTTGATTACTGTAGCTTTGTAGTAAATTTTGAAATCGAGTAGTGTGAATCCACAATTTTGTTCTTTTTTTCAGGATTGTTTTGGCTACTCTGAGTCCCTTGCACTTACACATTAATTTTAGTGTCATCTCCTTAATTTCTGCAAAGAAGCCATCTGGGATTTTGGATTACATTGAACATGTAGATAAATCTGGGTAGTATTGCCATCTTAACAATCTTATGTCTTCTTATACATGAACAAGAAATGTCTTTCCATTTATTTAAATCTTCTTTAACTACAGTTTTCAGTGTACAAGTTTTATACTTCTTTTGTTAAATTTATACCTAAATATTTCATTCTTTTTGATGTTATTATAAAAGGAGTTTTCTTAATTTTATTTTTGGAATATTGATTACTAGTATATTAAAATATAATTGACATTTGTATATTGATTTCATATCCTGTGACTTTGCTGAACTCATTTATTGGTCTTTTTTTAAAAAATTGTGGTAAAATAAACACAACATAAAATTCACTATCTTAACCATTTGTAAGGATACAGTTCAGTGGTATTACATTCACATTGTTGTGCAACCATCACCATCATCCACCCCCATAAACTCTTTTCATCTTGTAAAACTGAAACTCTATACCTATTACACAATAATGCCCCATTCTCCCCTCCCCACAACTCCTGGCAACTACCATTATAATTTCTGTCTTTATGATTTTGACTACTCTAACTACCTCATATAAGTAGTTAGTATTTGTCTTTTTGTGACTGGCTTATCTCACGTAGCATAATGTCCTCAAGGTTCATCCACGTTGTGGCATACTGCAGAATTAACTTCTTTTATAAAGCTGAATAATATTCCATTGTATGTATATACCATATTTTGCATATCCATTCATCACTTGATAGACACTTGGGTTGCTTCCACATTTTAGCTATTGTGAATAACGCTGCTATGAACATGGACGTACAAATGTCTCTCTGAGACCCTGCTTTCAATTCTTTTAGGTACATATACCCAGAAGTGGAATTGCTGTATCATATGGCAATTCTATTTTTAATTTTTTTGAGAACTGTCGTACTGTTTTCCACAGCGGCTGTACCCTTTTATATTCCCACCAACAGTACACACAGGTTCCAATTTCTCCATATCCTTGCCAGCATTTGTTATTTTCTGTTTTTTTTTTGATAGTAGCCATCCTAATGGGTGTGAGGCAGTATCTCATTGTAGTTTTGATTTGCATTTCCCTAATGATTAGTGATGCTGAGCATCTTTTCATGTGCTTATTTGCCATTTATATATCTTCTTCGGAGAAATGGCTATTCAAGTCCTTTGCCCATTTCTTAATCGAATTGTTTTTTTCTTGTTGAGTTTTAGAAGTTCTCTCTATATTCTGGATATTAGTCCATTATCAGATATATGATTTGAAAATATTTTCTCCCATTCTGTGGGTTGCCTTTTTACTTGAGTGGATAGAGTCTTTTGATGCACAAATTTTTTTTAAGTTTCATGAAATCTAATTTGTCTATATTTTCTTTTGTTATCTGTGCCTTCGGTGTCATATTCAAGAAATCATTGCCAAATCCAATGTTGTGAAGCTTTTGTCCTATGTTTTCTTCTAAGAGTTTTATCGTTTCAGGTCTTACATTTAGGCCCTTGACTTATTTTGAGTTAATTTTTATACATGGTGTAAGAGTCCAACTTCATTCTTTTGGATGTGGATATCCAGTTTTCCTAGCTCCATTTGTTGGAAAGACTGTCCAGCCCCTATTGAATGGTCTTGGCATCCTTGTCAAAAATCATTTGACTGTATATGTGAGGATTTATTTCTGGGCTCTCTATTCTATTCCATTGGTCTATGTATCTGACTTTATGCCAATACCACACTGTTTTGATTACTGTAGCTTTGTAGTAAGTTTTTTTTAATTGATGTCATAATAGTTTATAGCATTGTGAGATTCCGGTTGTACATTATTATTTGTCAGTCACCATATAAATGTCTCACTTCTACCCCTTGTGCCCACCCCGCAACTCCCTTCCCCCTGGTAACCACCAAACTGTTCTCTCTGTCTGTGTGTTAGTTTATTGTAGTAAGTTTTGAAATTAGGAAGTGTGCGTCTTCCAGTTTCATTCTTGTTTTTCAAGATTGGTTTGGCTATTCAAGGTCCCTTGAGAGTCCATGTGAATTTTAGGATGGAATTTTCTATTTCTACCAAAAACATCATTAGGATTTTGATAGGGATTCCACTGAATCTGTAGATCACTTTAGGTAGTATTGACATTTTAAGTATATTAAGTCTTCCGATCCACAAACATGGGATGTGTTTCCATTTATTTATGTCTTCTTTAATCTCTTTAGCAATGTTTTATAGTTGTCATTGTACAAGTCTCTCAGCTCCTTGGTGAAGTTAATTCCTAAGTATTTTATTTTTTTGATGCTATTTTAAATGAAATTGTTTCTGTAATTTTCTTTAATGACTGTTCATTGTTTGTATATAGAAAAGCAATTGATTTTTGTGTGTTGATTTTGTATCCTGCTCCTTTGCTGAATTCATTTGTTAGTTCTAACAGCTTTTGTTCTGGAGTCTTTAGGGTTTTATACATATAAGATCATATCTTTTATCTTCTTGTTGATTTTCTGCATAGTTGTTGTATCCATTTTTGGAAGTGGGGAATTGAAGGCTCTGATTATTATTGTTGAATTGTCTATTTCTCCCTTCATTTCTGTCAGTTTTCACTTGATATATCTGTAGGCTCTTTTGTTGAGTGCATCTATTTATAATTGTAATCTCTCCCTGATGAATTGACCCTTTAATCATTATAAAATGTCCCTCTTTGTCTCTACTAATAATTATCTTTTTAAAAAATTGAGATCACATTGATTTATAACATTGTATAAATTTCAGGTGTACATCATTATATATCACCTTCTGTATAGACTACATTGTGTTCACCACCCAAAGTCTAACTGCCATCTATCACTGTACACATGTGCCTCTTTACCTCTTTTGCCTCCCCCCACCCACCTTACCCTCTGGTAACCACCAATCTGTTCTCTATATCTATGTGTATGTTTGTTTATTTATCTTCCACAAATGAGGGAAATCATACAGTATTTGTCTTTGTCTATCTGACTTATTTTGCTTAGCATAATACCCTCAAGGTCCATCCACGTTGTCACAAATGGCAAGAGTTCACCTTTTTATGGCTGAATAGTATTCCATTAAATATCTATATACCACATCTTTATCCATTCATCTGTCAATGGGCACTTAGGTTGTTTCCGAGTCTTGGCTATTGTGAATAATGCTGCAATGAACATATATCTTTTTGAAATTGTGTTTTCATGTTCTTTGGATCAATATCCACAAGTGGAATAGCTGGATCATATGGTAGTTCTATTTTTAAGTTTCAATACTGTTTTCCATAGTGTCTGCACCAGTTTGCATTCCCAGCAGCAGTGTATGAGGGTTCCCTTGTCTCCACATCCTCTGCAACACTTGTTATTTTTTGTCTTTTTAGTAATAGCCATTCTGACAAGTATGAGGTGACATCTCATTGTGGTTTTGATTTGCATTTCCCTAACAATTAGTGATGTTGAATATTTTTCCATGTGACTGTTGGCCATCTGTATATCTTTTTTGGAAAATGTTCAGACCCTCTGCTCACTTTTTAATCACGTTGTTTTTTGTTGTTGAGTTGGATGAGTTCTTTATATATTTTGGATATTAACCCCTTATTGGATATATGATTTGCAAATATCTTCTCCCAATTGGTAGGCTTTTCATTTTGTTAACGGTTTCCTTTGATGTGCAGAAGCTTTTTAGTTTGATGTAGTCCCATTTGTTTATTTTGTCTTTTGTTTCCCTTGCCTGAGGAGACACATCCAAAAAGATACTGCTAAGACTGATGTCACAGAGCATACTGCCTATGTTTTCTTCTAGGAGTTTTATGGTTTCAGGTCTTACATTCAAGTCTTTAACCCATTTTGAGTTAATTTTTGTGTATGGTGTAAGATAATGGTCTACTTTCATTTGTTTGCATGTTGGCTGTCCAGTTTTCCCAACACCATTTATTGAAGAGATTTTCCTCTTTCCATTGTATGTTCTTGGCTCCTTCGTTGCAAATTATCTGTCCATAGATGTGTGAGTTTATTTTTGGCCCTTCTGTTCTGTTCCATTGATCTGTGTGTCCATTTTTCTGCCAGTATCATGCTGTTTTGATTACTACAGCTTTCTAGTGTATTTTGAAATCAGAGATTGTGATACCTCCAGCTTTGTTCTTTTTTCTTAGGATTGCTTTGGCTATGTGAGGTCTTTTGTGGTTCCATATAAATTTTAAGATTTTTTGTTCTATTTCCATGAAAAATGTCATTGTGATTCTGATAGGGATTGCACTGAATCTGTAGATTGCTCTAAGTAATATGGACATTTTAATTATGTCAATTCTTCCAATCCATGAGCACAGAATATCTTTCCATTTCTTTGTGTCTTCTTTGATTTCTTTCAATAATGTCATAGTTTTCAGCGTACAGGTCTTTCACCTCCTCAGTGAAGTTTATTCCTAGGTATTTTATTCTTTGTGTTGCAATTGTAAATGGGATTGTATGCTTGATTTTTCTGTCTCCTACTTTGTTGTTAGTGTACAGGAATGCAACTGGTTTTTGTATGTTGATTTTGTACCCTGCAACTTTACTGTATTTATTTAATATTTGTAATAGTTGTTTTGTGGATTCTTTAGGGTTATATATATATAAAATAATGTCATCCACAAATAGTGAAAGTTTTACTACTTCCTTTCCAGTTTGGATACCATTCGTTTCTTTTTCTTGCCTAATTGATCTAGCTGGGACTTCCAATACTATGTTGAATAAGAGTGGTGAGAGTGGGCATCCTTGTCTTGTTCCTGTTCTTAGGGGGATAGCTTTCAGTTTTTCATCATTGAGTATGATGTTGGCTGTGGGTTGGTAATATATGGCCTTTATTATGTTGAGGTATTTTCCTTCTATAAACATTTATTGAAAGTTTTTATCATAAATGGATGCTGAATCTTGTCAAATACTTTCTCTGCATCTATTGAGATTATCATGTGATTTTTATTCTCCATTTTGTTACTGTGGTGTACCACATTGATTGATTTGTGGATTTTGAACCATCCCTGCATCCCTGGAATAAATCCCACTTGATCTTGGTGTATGACCCTTTTAATGTATTGGTGTATTCAATTTGCTAATATTTTGTTGAAGATTTTTGCATCTATGTTCGTCAGCGATACTGGACTGTAATTTTCTTTTTTTGTGTTGTCCTTGTCTGGTTTTGGTATCAGGGTAATGTTGGCCTTGTCGAATAAGTTAGGAAGCATCCCCTCCTCTTCAAATTTTTGAAAGAATTTGAGAAGGAAAGGTATTAAGTCTTCTTTGAATGTTTGGTAGAATTTACCAGTGAAGGCAAGTAGTCCTGGACTTTTGATTTTTGGGGACATTTTTGATTACTGTTTCAGTCTCCTTACTTGTGATTGGCCTATTCAGATTCTCTACTTCTTCTTGATTCAGTTTTGGAAGGTTGTATGATTTTAGGAATTTATCCATTTCTTCTAGGTTCTCGAATTTGTTGACGTATAGCTTTCCATAGTATTCTCTTATAATCCTTTGCATTTTTGTGGTTTTAGTTGTAATTTCTCCTCTTTTGTTTCTGATTTTATTTATTTAAGCTTTTTCTTTTTTTCTTAGTGAGTGTAGCTAGGGGTTTGTCAGTTTTGTTTATCTTTTCAAAGAACCAGTTCTTAGTTTCATTGATCATTTCTATTGAATTTTTAGTCTCTCTTTCATTTATTTCCACTCTGATTTTTATTATTTCCTTCCTTCTACTCACTTTGGGCTTCACTTGTTCTTCTTTTTCTAGTTCCTTTCGGTGTAATTTTAGATTGTTTGAGATTTTTCTTGTTTCTTGAGGTAGGCGTGTATTGCTATACACCTCCCTCTTAGTACCACTTTTGCTGCATCTCATAGATTTTGGTATGCTGCATTTTTATTTTCATTTGTCTCCAGGTATTTTTTTATTTATCCTTTGATTTCTTCATCGATCCAATAGTTGTTCGGTGCATATTGTTTAGTCTCCACATATTTATGACTTTTTCAGCTTTCTTCTTATATCTGATTTCTTGTTTCATACCGTTGTGGTCAGAAAAGATGCTTGATATGATTTCAATCTTCTTAAATTTAGACTTGTTTTGTTTCTCAACATATGGTCTCTCTTGATAATGTCCCATGTGTACTTGAGAAGAATGTTATTCTGTTGCTTTTGGATGGAATGTTCTATATCTATCTATCTATCTATCTATCTATCTATCTATTAAGTCTATCTGGCCTAATGTTTCATTTAAGGCCAATGCTTCCTTGTTGATTTTCTGTCTGTCTGATCTATCCATTGATGTAAGTGGGGTATTAAAGTCCCCTACTATTATTGTGTTGCTGTCAAATTCTCCCTCTAGGTCTGTTAATAATTGCTTGATATACTTTGGTGCTCCTATGTTAGGTGTATATATGTTAAATGTTATATCTTCTTGATGAATTGTCCCCTTTATCATTATACAATGTCCATTTTTGTCTTTTCCTGTTTTTTTGGCTTGAAGTTCATTTTGTCTGAGATAAGTATGGCTACATCTGCTTTCTTTTGGTTGCCATTTGCTTGGAGTAATATCTTCCATCCCTTCACTCTGAGCTGATGTTTGTCTTTAGAGCTGAGATGGGTCGCCTGGAGGCAGCATATTGTTGAGTCTTGTTTTTTAATCCATCCAAACATTCTCTGTCTTTTGATTGGTGAATTCAATCCATTTACTTTGAGGGTGATTATTGATATATAATGGCTTAATACTGCCATTTTGTCTTTTTGTTTCTGGGTGCTCTATATTTCTACTGTTTCTTTTTCCTTGTGTTTCTGTCTGCCATTTCAGTTGAGTGGTTTTCTGTGATGTGTTTCTCAGTTTCCACTTTTTTTATGGTCTGTGACTCTGCTCTGAATTTTTGTTTTGTGGTTACCTATGTATGAAAGGTCTCATAGATAAGATAGTCCTTCTTCTGCTGATAGCCTCTTATCTTCATTTGCCTATCAGATTTTGTCCTTTTCCTCTTCCCCTTCTATATTTTTGTCACCAATTATCCCTCTTTGTATTGTGAGCTCATCACCAAATTGAAGTTGTGATAGTTATTTTTAATGCTTTCTTTCCCGTTAACCTTTATGTTATAATTAAGTGTATATTATCCTATTCTAATACAGATTTCCGATTTTCTGATTCTGACACCTTGCTCAAAGCTTTGTATACCTTTGCCTTTTTGTTTCATGTAGGAGAGCTCCTTTCAACATTTCTTGTAACGCAGCTCTAGTGGTGGTGAAATCCCTCAGCTTTTCTTTGTCTGGGAAAGCCTTTATTTCTCCTTTGTATTTGAAGATACCTTTGCTGGATAGAGTATTCTTGGCTGACAATTTTTATCTTTCAATGTTTTCAATACATCCTTGCACCCTCCCCTGGATTGTAAGGTTTCTGCTGAGAAATCTGCTGGTAGCCTAATGGGGATTCATTTGTAGGTTATTTTCGTTTTTCCCTGGCTGCTATTAATATTCTTTCTTTGTCATTGATTTTTGACAGTTTTAATTATCGTGTGTCTTGGAGAAGGTCTTTCTGCGTTGAGATAATTAGGTGTTCTATTAGCTTCATGAATTTATTTATATATATATATATATAAAATTTATAAATTTTATTTATATGCAGTTCCTTCCCCAGGTTTTGCAAGTTCTCACGTATCATTTCTTTAAATAAGCTCTCTGCTCCTTTCTCTCTCTCTTCTTCTTCTGGGATACCCATTACCCTTATTTTGCCCTTTCTAATGGAGTTGGATAATTCTCATAGAATTTTTACATTTTTTAAAAGTCTTAGTTATCTCTCCTCTTCTACCTGCATCCCTTTATAGGTTTCTATCTTCGAGCTTGCTAATTTTCTCTTCCATATGATCTGTTCTAGTTCCTCTGCTTTCTAATGCATTCTTCGTCTCATTTATTGAGTTCTTCAGCTCCAGAATTTCTGTTTAGTTCCTTTTTAGAGTTTCAACTTCTTTGGTAAAGTATTCCTTCTGTTCATTTATTTTATTCCTGAGCTCACTGAACTGCCTTTCTGAGTTTTCTTGTAGTTCCTTTAGTTTCTGCATGACAGCTATTTTGAATTCTTTATTAGTTAGATCACAATCTTCCATGACTTTACGCTTGGTTTCTGGAGAATCATTTTCTTTGTGTAATGCTATGGTACCATGGCTTTTTGTGGTACTTGCTGCGTTATTCCTCTGCCAGCACATTTGTTGTAGCAAACAAGCTTTTTATTTAGGTATAGCTGTGTTTGTTTTGATTCAAAAACTTTTGAACTGGCTGGAGATTAAAGGCCTCTCTTTTGTTTTTCAGTAGGTAGTGCTACAGTGCTAGTTTTTGGTTTCTTTTACCTGAGCTGACTCTGGCTATATTTGAGGCTCTGCCCATTCCACCCTCCAGTGCCTCTATTTGGGGTGTCACCAGTACTCTAATCACCACCGCCTGCACTTCTTGCGGTCATTGATGCCTTGCTGCTGCCAGTGTCACTGCAGTCGCTGGCTTTGCTGCCAGGGGCACAGAGATGGCTGACACTTCAGCCACATCTGGGACCACCTGGGTCGGAAGCTCCACTGCTCTGGTGGGGAGAAGGGGGAGGGTGTGGAGGGAGCCAGGTATGCGGAGCACTGACTCAGCTGTTGCCTATTACCTTGTGGCCACAGGCAATGCTGCAGTTGGGATGTCTGAGTCCTATGGGCACTTCTGCCACTGCTACCATGCTTTTAGCTGCAGCTGGATGGCCTGGGACCATGGGGCTCCACCTCCACTGCTGCTCTGCTTCCCATGGCCACAGTCACTGCTGCAGCTGGCTGGCTGGAGTCACTTCTGCTGCAGCCTCTGCTGTTCCCCACCAAGTTCTCTGGGGCTGGGGACAGCTGGCACAGCCACCACAGCAGGGGGTCCAGGGTCCTGGGCACTGCCTCTGCTATTCCACATTTAGCCTCCTCTATGTGCTCCACTTTACCCTCCTCCATATGTGCTGATGTGTGGATCTTTCTGGCATCCTAGTTTGTTGTGCAATGTACACTTTGTTTGGGTTATGGATGTTTTACTTGCTGTAGGTTGAAGGAGAGAGATAAAGGGATCCTCTCATACCACCATGATGATGACATCTTAAAACATTTTATTGTCTTAATGTTTATTTTGTCTGGTATTAGTATAGCCACTCCAGCAATCATATGGTTGTTGTTTGTATGTATATCCTTTTCCATCCTTTTACTTTCAATCTATTTGTATCTTTGAATCTAAAGTGTGTCTCCTGTAGACAGTATATAGTTGGATTTTGTTTTCTTATCTAATTTGACAATCTCTGCCTTTTGATTGGATTTTTAATCCACTGAAATTTAATGTTACTGATATGGTAGATTTGCACCTGCCATTTTGCTTTTTATATGTCTCATGTGTTATTTGGGACTCTATTCTTTCTTTATTGTTTTCTTTCTTTTAAGTGGACATTTTCTAGTGTAACATTTGAATTCCTTTAATAATTTTTACATTATATTTTTGAGTTATTTTCTCTAGGGTTTATAATATACATCTTAACAGTATCTATTTTAGATATATACTAACTTCATTCCAGTGAAATATAAAAACTGTATTCTTATATAGCTCCATTCCCTTCCCTCTTTCTTGTGGTATTATTGCTATACATGTTACGTCTGCACAAACCCAAGAATATATTGTTATAATTATTACCTTATATAATCATTTCTTTTAAAGAAGCTGAGAGAAGAAAGGAGAGCAAATAAATATTTATAGTTTTTGTTCTATTAACCTAATTCTTTTTGGTTCTCATCTTGTAGATTTACCATCTTGTATCATTTTCTTACTCCAATACATCTTTGTTCCCATACACCTTCTTTTTGCTGATACTGTCAAATATATTATATTTTTATATGTTATAGGCTCAGTATACCTTCTTTTTGCTGATACTATCAAATATATTATATTTTTATATGTTATAGGCTCAGTAATATAATTATATACATATTGTTTGATGTAATTACTTTTTAAATAAGGGAAAAAAGGAGAAGAAATATGCAATTATTCTGTCTTTTGTAATTACCTACATAATTACCTTTACTGGTGTTCTTTATTTTTTTATATGGATTTGAATTACTGTCTGTTGTCACTTGCTTTCAGCCTGTAGAACTTCCTTTAGTATTTCTTATAAGGCAAGTCTTCTAGCAACACATTCTCTAATTTTTTCTTTTATTTTGAATGTTTTTATTTCACCTTCATTTTTGAAATATAGTTTTATTGGATTTAAGACTGACAGTTGAGAGTTTTATATTTCAGCACATTGAATTATGTTGTCCCGCTGCCTTCTGGTCTCCACTGTTTCTGATGAGAATCTAATCTTTGTGGTTCCCTTGCATATAATGAGTCACTTTTTTCTTACAGCATTCAAGATGCTCTCTTTGTCTTTGTCTTTCATCATTTTGACTATGATATGTCTGGTGTGGTTCTCTTTGTGTTGATGCTACTTGGAGTTTATTGAGCTTCTTGGATGTATAGATTAATGTTTTTCATAAAATTTGGGAAATTTTCAGCCATTATTTTTTTGAATATTTTTTTCTATCCCTTTCTCTCTCTCCTCTACCTCTAGTACTTCCAATACATGTATGTTGGTGCACTCAATGGTGTCACTCATTTCTCTGAGGTTCTGTTCAGTTTTCTTTATTCTTTTATCTCTCTGCTCTTCAGATCACATAATCTCTATTAATCTGTCTTCAAGTTTGCTGTTCTTTCTTCTGCCAGCTCAATTCTCCTGTTGATCCTCTCTAGTAAATTTTTCATTTTGGTTTATTGTACTTTTGAACTGCAGAATATCCACTTGGTTCTTTTTAATACTTTCTTTATTGATATTCTCTATTTGAGGAGACATTGTCATCACAATGTCTTCCTTTAATTCTTTATGCATGGTTTCATTTAGTTCTTTGAACGTATTTAAAGTAACTGCTTTGAAGTCTTTGTCAGCTAAGTTTACCACCTAGGCCTTTTCAAAAACCTGCTTTATTTACTGCATATGGGTAACACTGTCATGTTTCTTAGAATGTCTTGGAAGTTTTTGTTGAAAACTGGATATTTTAGATAATATATTATAACAACACTGGATAATGACCCCACCCTCCAGCCCAGGGCTGGTTGATGTTGTTTGCTTGTTGTTCTCTTGTTTCATTATTTAGTGACTTGGCTGCACTAATTCTGTGAAATCTATTTCCTATGCAGGGTGCAGTCTCTGACGTCTCTACTGAGAGTTTTCCCACTTGTTTTTATCTTTTAGCCTGGCATCTAGATGTCACCCCTGGGTCAGCATAAGCCACTAATTGGTCAAAGGTTATGCTTAAGTCCTCTTAGCCAGTTAGATTTTTACCCATTACTATTGAATATATATGTGGAGTAAGGCTGCTATCATAGTTCTGGGAGTTTACACTTTTTTGCCCCACATTCAGTGAGGGACTAGCAGTTTGAGGTTCCTTTTCTGATCATTGCTGAGAAGGCATAGCTTTGGGTACTCACAGGCTTCCAGACTCACAGGTATGAGTTTGATTTTAAGCCTGGCTTCCTAGGAGTTGCCTTTGGGTTGGAGAACTTTATTGCTCAGTCATTGTCTGTCCAGAGATGGTGTTTCAGCTCCTTGTGCCAGTGAGGTATCTGCCACGCATCGATGGTTCTTTGTGTGGTTTGGGGAACGCTCTGAGGTCTGCTCCATGTCCTGTTCTGGTTGCTCCTGAGTGGGTGCCATCTAGTGCGTGCATACATCCTTCCTGATCCCCAGAATTGACTATGATCTCAGGAGAGCTCTTCTGACTGTTTCTTTCCCTGGTTCTCTCTATAAAACTTCTGGACTCTCTACAGTTTTGCTTGTATCATGCAGCTACCAGCCTCCTCTTAATTGCTCACCATCAAGATCCCTATTGCTCTTGACATGCTCTTAGACATGGAATTCTCCATGCTCTTTTCCAAATACAGACAGTCCCTTAAGGCAGAGGTGTGGAGCTCCTCATTCTTATGGCCTGCTGCCCACCCTCCCCCCAAGAAGAACTCCTGGTCATTGCACCGGAGCTGGGGCTGCTTTTCCCAGAGTGACAAGTGACACACCTGCTCTACAAGTGGGCATTGAGGATGGGGGGAGCTGAGGTCTTTTTGGCTTGACTCTCTCAGTATGGAAACTCTTTCCTACACATGAGCTGAGTGGGGATGATTAGGGCCCTGAGTATTCTTGGCATGCTGCCCCTGGATTAGAGCTTCTGCCCCTGAGTGGAGGCTGGGTGCGTCATCCTCGTTACCATACCTACCTGGACACAGGGCTGGAGTTGATTAAAAATGTCAATATTCCCCTCCCAGGGTGAAACTATAACCCAAGAATGGGAGCTGGGAGGAAAAGGAGCCCCCATCTTCTTGGCTATCTATGCCTGAGGGTTAAATGATTTTAAAAAATTATTTTCACCAGTTAAGTTGTAATTTTGCTGGGCAGAGAGTTTGCCCACCTCCTTACACTGTCCTTCTGGAAGTCTCACCCTCTGTCTTCCTTTTTTTTTTCTTGTAGTAAAATATACATAATATAATATTTGCCCCTTTAATAATTTTTAAGTGTACAGTTCAGTGGCATTAAGTACATTCACTTTACACTGCACCATCACCACCACTCATCTGCAGAACTTTTCTTCTTCTCAACTTGAAACTCATACCTATTAAACACTAACTCCCCATTCCCTCCTCCTCTCAGCCCCAGGAAACCACAATTTTATTTTCTATTTCTGAATTGGACTACCCTAGGTACCTCATATAAGTGGAATCATACAATATTTGTCCTTTTGTGACTGACTTACTTTACTCAGTATATGTCTTCAAGGTTCAGCCATGTTGTAGCATGTATCAGAATTTCCTTTCTTTTTAAGTTTGAATAATATTCCATTGTATGTATATACCACCTTCTGTTTATCAATTCATCCATTGATGGAAATGAATTGCTTCCACCTTTTGACTACTGTTAATCTTCTTCTTTTTTTTTTTTTTTGTTTATTTACGTTAATCTTCTTCTGGTTCCCTTGTATGTGATAAGTTGTTTTTCTCTTGCTTCTTTCAAGATTGTCTTTGTCATTTAACAGTGTCTAAGTATGGATCTTTGAGTTTATACTACTCCGAGTTTTTGATCTTGGATATGTAGATTTAAGTTTTTCATCAAATTTGGGAAGTTTTCAATTCTTAATTCTTCATATATTTTTCTAACCACCCCTCTCTCCTGAGTCACCTATTATGCATATATTGGTATACTTGATGTTGTCCTACAGGTCTCTTAGGCTCTTTTCATTTTTATTCATTCTTTTTACTTTTTTTTTTTTTTTTTGCTGAGGAAGATTTGCTCTGAGCTAACATCTGTTGCCAATCTTCCTCTTTTTTTTTTATGTGAGCTGCTGCCACAGCATGGCCACTGACAGATGAGTGGTGTAGGTCCACGCCTGGGAACAAAACCTGGCTGCCGAAGTGGAGTGTGCCAAACTTTAACCACTAGGCCATCAGGGCTGGCCCATTTGTTTTACATTTTGTATTCAGATTGGATAATCTCTGTTGATGTAACTTCAAGTTCACTGATTTTTTTTCTTTTCTCAGCTCAAATCTGCTGTTGAGTTCCTCAAGTTAATTTTTCATTTCAATTGTTGTACTTTTCAACTCCAGAATATCTATTTGGTTTCTTTTTGTAATTTCTATCTCTTTATTGCTATTCTCTATTTGATGGATCATTGTTACCATACTTTAATTCTTTAAATATTGTTTCCTTTAGTTCTTTGAACATATTTATAGTAGCTGATTTAAAGTCTTTATTTACTATGTCCTACCTCCATACGCCCTCAGAGACAGTTTCTATTGACTGCTTTTTGTCCTGTGTATGAGCCACACATTATTATTTCTTTGCAAGTCTTGTAATTTTTTGGTTGGACATTGGACAGTTTTGGTAATATATCATAGTAACCCTGGACTTTTGACTCCCTCACAAGCATTGTTGTTGCTGCTGTTTTTGTTTGTTTAGTGACATGTCTGGATGAATTTTGGAGAGTCTGTCTCTCCTGCAGTGTGTGGCCTGATGTCCCTGCTCAGATTTTTATTTTTAGCTGTTCTTTTCATTTTAAATCAGCTAATGATTAGTCACAAGTTGTGCAGAAACATCTTGAGACGATAAAACTTCCATTTTTGCCAAGGGGAGTATATATATGTTTGGGGCATACATTAAAAATTCAGGCAGTTTAGAAGTCTAGCTTTTTAAATATTTATTTATTTATTTAGTGTGTGTGTGTGCACACGTGAGGAAGATCAGCCCTGAGCTAACATCCATGCCAATCCTCCTCTTTTTGCGGAGGGAAGAATGGCCCTGAGCTAACATCCGTGCCGATCTTCCTCCACTTTATATGGGACACTGCCACAGCATGGCCTGACAAGCAGTGTGTCGGTGCACACCTGGGATCCGAACCTGGGCAGCCAGCAGCGGAGCACGCGCACTTAACCGCTACGCCACGGGGCCAGCCCCTAGAAGTCTAGATTTTATTTTTACCTTGTGCAGGTCTCATGTTCAGTCAGGTATGAATATGTAATTGGGGCTCTCTCCAGTCTCTCCTGAGTGTGTTTACAGCCCTGTGCATGTATACAACCTTCCAGATCTCCAGGAATTTATGGAAGCTTATCAAAGCCCTTTATGACTGTTTTATTGCCCAGATCTCTCAGTTAAATTTTTGGCATGGTGTACTGCCGCCAAAGGCAACTTAGGTGTTTGCCTTCCCTGATTGTTTGCCAATGTTTTTACTGTTGTTCTTGACAATACCCTGGGCTTGAGACTTCTTTATTTATTTTCATTTAAAAAATTCCTTTCTTATCTCAAGATCAGTTAAATCATTGCTTAGTTTTTATTCTACCTTTTGTCTTTCTTTTTCTTTGCATTTATCTCTATAATCAATCCATCTGGAAATACGTGAGGCAAGGCTCTAACTTGATGTTTTCTCCCCAAATACCAATCCAGTTTTCTCAACAATTATTAAAAAATTTATCTATTCCTCCTTGATTCGTGAAGCTTCCTTTAGCATATTTTAAATTATAATGTGTCTAGGGTCTTACTCAGTATTATCTGTTCTAAAATAATGACCTGTCAATTTTTGTGCCAGTATCACATCATTTTAGTATAAGTTTATAATACATTTTGGTATTTTCTTTTTGTTTGAACCAAGACTCCTCTTATTGTTCTTTTTAAAAAATTCTAAGCTATTCTTGTTCATTTGCTTTTCCCAACAAACTTTAGAATTATTCTGTCAAGTAAACAAAAACTAGTTCTTATATATCTTTACTCTTTATATTTCAGGATAGCACATGGTTAACTCAAATGCCCTATTACAGCTGGGAATGAATCTGCTGCTTCTTAATAGAATTGCTTTTCAGAAGAGACTCCTTAACTTCACTCATGAATCTAGAGGAGTGAACTTGTCCAATTTCATGTTCTATTTCTGGAAAACTGTTGAGATTTGAATGAACCTTTGCTAGAAATGATAGGGCCTTGGTGCATGCCTCTCCACATTCAACAGGGCTGCACCACACCCCTAGAAGCCTGACAGAATCCCTCACTATCCCTCCCTCCTCAGTGGTGACTATTATATGTGTAAAGTTTCTGCCTTCCTCAAACTGTATCAACCTGTCCTAGTAGACTCTCATTTCTCTAGGCCGACTGTCCAAGAGCTTCACCAACATAAGTTTTAGTCACAACTTCCCTAGCATTACTTTACTTACATGAGAGGTCTCTTTTACCTATGGCTAGTAGAAGCAATTGAGGAGTTGAGACTCCTAGTACTCAATTAGACCATAGTTCAATGTTTCTCTACCCAGTCTTTACTTGACATCGCTGGGCAGTGAATTATTTACGATAAGTTAATGTTCATTTAAAGGTGAATTTTTAATTTCCAACCAGGTTTTATGTTAATCTTTAAAACTGCATTTTTCTACCATTTTGTCTTTTAAAAAGCATAAGAATTAGGAGTTGGAGAGACTTGAGTTCAAACTCTTGCACTACCCCTTACTAGCTATGTAACCTTTGCAAGTCACTTCTCTGAGCCTTTGTTTCCTCAGCTATATATGGAGATAAATAATACTTACTTTTCAGCACTATTATGAGGATTAGTAGCATCATATACAAAGGGCTGACTTAGCACATTGCCAGGTACATAACATGTAATATTATAGAACCTGTTCTTGATGATTTTATGGAGATTATTGCCTTGTGCTTTAATAATGATCTTACATGGATTACTGATTTATACAGGGCAGTTTCCCCCTACACTAAATGGCTCCAGATGATGCCTCTTCTTTTTGCGTTTTTAGGTCTCTTTAAAATCTTAAAAAAAAATAAAGATTATATCTTTTTCCCTGATTTTAGGCAGTAGGCTGTCACTTACCATTGCTGTCACTGGGACAGATTCTAAGAATAGCTCCTACTCCCTGTCTCACCTCCCTTGCAATTTGCTGCATATGATCTGTTGTACACTGGGAAATCAGATGACCAAATTGTCAAAAACATGTCTAAACTAAGAATAAATAGGTTGAGCAGGAGGCTAAGGGGTTCTCTTCAGGGGAAGCATATAAAACCTATTAGGTTATTAGAGCATGGTCTTTGTGATAGCTATTATAGCTGTTCATAAGACATTTTTACTTATTTTCATGTTCTTGGATGTGTCCCAAAAAACATAGAGAATCAAATAAATGGGAAAATGAGCTATTACTATACTTTTTTTTTAAATTTTATTTATTTATTTTTTCCCCCAAAGCCCCAGTAGATAGTTGTATGTCATAGCTGCACATCCTTCTAGTTGCTGTATGTGGGATGTGGCCTCAGCATGGCCGGAGAAGCAGTGTGTCGGTGTGCACCTGGGATCCGAACCCAGGCCGCCAGCAGCGGAGCGTGCGCACTTAACTGCTAAGCCACGGGGCCAGCCCCTATTACTATACTTTTGAGAAAAAAAAAAACATGTAATTCCAAAGTTAATATGGGACAATGCAGGGCTGTGGCCCAAGAACATGTTAGGAGCTAGAAGGAATGAATCCTATCCATTATTCTTACTGGGAAGACTTTGTAAGTCACCAATCTTAATGTCAAGGCAGTTAGAAAATTAACATATATTAAGCATCTATTATATGATAGGGCCCCTGCATGCATTATCTCAATCCTCAAACAGCTCTGAGAAGTAAGAACTATTATACCCATTTATAGTGCAGAAATGGATACTCTAAAAGGTTAAAGTGACTTTCCAAGCTGAAAAGTGCCAGAGCCAGAATTCAAACTAAGGCCTGTCCAGTTTCAAAGCTCGATGATCTATAATCCTCTGGTGACTTGAAGGGACTAACTTCCTCTTTGCACAAAAACTTACTTCTTCTACATTAGCAAATAAACAATGAGAAAGTATAATAGAAAACAGAATACCATCTATAATCCCAACAATATATATCAAGTACCTAGGAATTAATTTAAAATGCAGAAGACCTCTATGGAAAAAAATTAACTCTACT
Source organism: Ceratotherium simum simum (assembly GCF_057802395.1). Classification (NCBI taxonomy): domain Eukaryota; kingdom Metazoa; phylum Chordata; class Mammalia; order Perissodactyla; family Rhinocerotidae; genus Ceratotherium; species Ceratotherium simum. The sequence goes on from NC_141940.1 coordinate 85,698,227, forward strand.
AAGATATAAAGGAAGAGACCTGAATAAAGGGAGAGGTAAACTATGATCTTTGGATGGGAAGACAACATAATAAAGATGTCAACTCTCCCCATATTAATCTATAAATTCAATTCATTGACAAAAACCCCAACACTTTTTGTGGAAACTGGACTAATTATAAATTATATACGGAAGAATAAAGGCTCATGTGGTTCAAGAATAGCTAGTACTAGTCTGAAACAAAAAAAGCAAAGAGCAGAGATTTGCCCTACCTAATATTAAGGCAAATTACAAAGCCTTAATAATTGAAACAATGTGATCCTGGTGAGGGATCAAATATAGGCAATGGAACAAAATAGAATCCAGGAACGGACTCATGTATATATAGGAACTTGGTACAAAGGAAAGGTGGTAATACAAATCACCAGGGAAAAGAAAAGATAACGTAATAAATGGAGTTGGGAAAACTGGATTATTATGTAGAGAAAATAAAATTAGATCCTTTCTTATAACATATACAGGATAAATACCCACTAAAGACCTGACATGGAAGGCAACATTATAAAACTATAAGAAAATGTAGAAAAATATCTTTGTGACCCAGGGGGAGGGAAGAATTAATTAAATAAGATCCCCAAAAGCACATACCATAAAGGTACAATTAGATGGGTTTGACAAAACCAAAATTAAATGCTTCTTGGTCAGACGTTAAGTGTACTGATATCTGCAATTTACTTGGAAATGTATCAAAAAGGATGGATAAATGGATGGCTAGAGATGGATAGATGGAGAGTTAAACGGGATAAAGAAGTATAGTAAAATGTTAATTGTAGAATCTAAGTGGTGGCATATGGGTGTTCACCATACTATTCTTCCAATTTTTCTATATGTATGAAGTGATGATATTAAAAGCTTAGTAAAAATGAAATACTTTTGTTCAACAAAGATATTGTACATAAAGTTTTAAAGAATTGTGACTGATTGGAAAAGATATTTGATACACACACACAGAGATATAGAAAGGATAATTGCTACACATGTATATGTATACACCCACACATATCTGACAAGAAACTTCTGCAATCAGCAAGAAAAAGACAAGTAACCTAAAAGAAAATTTGCAAGATATATAAACAGTACTTCAGAGAATGAAAAAACAGATGGCTAATATGTATAAAATAGAAGCTCAACCTCATCTGTAGTGAAAGAGAGGCAAATTAAAATAAAAGATACTATTAGAAGCCCACTGGATTGGCAAAAATTAAGTTATATGATATCGGTACTGGCAATAATATGAAGAAATAGAAACTCTTATGCATTGTTCATAGGACTATAAATTAGTAAAAAAAAAAAACTATAGAGTAATTTGGCAATATTTAGTGAAAAACCTATATGCGTATTTTACAGGATGCAGTTAATGCTACTCCTGAGTATATACTTCAGACAAACTGACACAGAAACACAGAGACAGAGAGAGAGAGACCTATGAAGACATTCCCTGTAGCACTGTTTGTAATACCCAAGAACTGGAAACAACTATCTATCAATCAATAAATAAAATACTGTGATATTAGTATTTTTCGTGCGTGAGGAAGATTAGCCCTGAGGTGAATCCTCCTCTATTTTTCTGAGGAAGATTGGCCCTGGGCTAACATCCATACCCATCTTCCTCTATTTATATATGGGATGCCTGCCACAGCATGGCTCGAAAAGCAGTGCATGGGTCCGTGTCCCGGATCCGAACCTGCGAACCCTGGGCCGCCAAAGCGGAGTGCACGAACTTAACCACTACGCCACTGGGCCGGCCCCTGATGTTAGTATTTGATGGGACATAATCCAGTAGTCATGAGGAATGAACCATAATGTGAATATGGATAGATCTCAAAAATAACAGAGTGAAAAACATAAGAAATAGAATGAGATGTACAGCACATCTTTTATGTTAAAAAAGGAAAAAATCTATACATATAAACACTATAGACAGTGCATGGATACACATATGTATATATGGAATATATAGAAGATGGCTTGGAAGGACACACATCAATATCCAAGAGCAGATAACTATTGGTAGAGAGGAGAAGGGAACTGGATCAGGAATAAAGACTGAAGGGGACAAAACCCAAACATAAAACCAAATATAAAAGAGAGGTCATGCATAGACTGATGATGACAGAGGATCATAAACTGAGAAGACTATCATAGTAATCAATTTCAGTGTTTCTTAAGTCTAAGCAAAACATAAAAACAAAAACCTCCCTACCCCAAAACACCATAAAAACACTTGCTTAAAGGAAATGTTAAAAAAGTAAAAGAGAAATGAACTGGTCACCTCCCTGTCACATGGCTTACCGGAGTACACAGCACATGAGTAGCAGATGGGTGGGGACATTAGCTGGATTGAGCATACTGGGTGTGTCTGACTTCATGCAGGCCAGGAAGGCCCTCATCCTTCTGTTCTTGTCCTCAACTGATTTGCCTAGCCAGAGCTTCTTGAGGTTTGGGCAAGTCCATTCCCGAAATGTCAGTGCAGACACCAGCTCAGGGGTTTGAGGAGACTTCCCTTTATAGGCAGACCACTCTTTAAGGATCACTGAAGGAACTGGAAAACAGAAATTGAGGAAAAACAGTCTCTAGAGAATCTCTGAGCATTTCCGCAGCTGGCCACAATTGACAGGATCTATCACATTTCAACATCTTTTTATATTTTGTCGCTATAATTTTTATTTTTAGCAGTAGAAACAGCATGAGTAGTAAGCATTTTTTAGATGCTTTATATGTGTTAAGTACTTTACATATAAATGTAAATCTCATTTGTTCCTCAGAACAATCCTGAGAGAAGTATTATGACTATATTATCACAAAACGTAGTGCTCATTTTGCAGATGAAGAAATCAAGGCTCAATGTCACACAGTTCTTTTTTTTTTGTGAGGAAGATCAGCCCTGAGCTAACATCCATGCCAATCCTTTTTTTGCTGAGGAAGACCGGCCCTGGGCTAACATCTGTGCCCATCTACCTCCACTTTATATGGGATGCCACCACAGCATAGCCTGACAAGCGGTGCATCAGTGCACGCCCGGGATCCAAGCCTGAGAACCCGGACCACCAGAAGTGGAGCGTGCACACTTAACCACTAGGCCACAGGGCCGGCCCCCACATAGTTCTTAATTACTTTAAAACTCATTTTAATAATGGCCATGTTTTTTTTTTTGCAGTAACATTGGTTTATAAGATTGTATAAATTTCAGGTGTACATCATTATATTTCGATTTCTGCATAGGTTACATCATGTTCACCACCCAAAGACTAATTACAATCCATCATCACACCACATATGCCTAATTATCCCTTTTGCCCTCCTCCCTCGCTCCTTCCCCTCTGGTAGCCACCAGTCCAATCTCTGTCTCTATGCGTTGTTTGTTGTTGTTTTTATCTTCTAGTTAAGAATGAGATCATATGGTATTTGACTTCATCACTCTGACTTGTAAAACTCATTTCTTAAGTAGATATACCAGGCTAGACAAGGAAAGAAGTCCAAGGAAGAATTACATGAATACCTGGCTTCATAACAGACTACAGGACACCCCAAAAGACTTTAAAGAATTTCACAACATTCTCAAAAACCAACATCTTTTAGATTTATGAAGGTGTAACAGACAAGGAAAACATAGCTTCTGTCTACTTCTAGTATACCTCAGGCTCCTAAACTGTGGCTTCTTTCATTTAAGACGTCTAGCATTTACTCAATTACCCAAGCTAGATGCCTGGAAGTCATTCCAGAATCCTCGCTCTCCTTCGCTTCCTACACATCTGGTTATTCCCAAGGTCCTGCTGATTCTACTACCTTATCATCCCTTATATCTGTCCTCTGTTCTTCATCACAACAAATATTGCAGAGGTTCAGATCTCATCATCTTTCACCTGAAAAGAGTCTCCAGACTGTTGTCCCTGCCTTCATCCTGTCTGGTCCCCCTCGTACCCATGCTCCACAACCACTAGAGTGCTCTTTTTAAAAAACTTTTTAGTTTGAAATAATTATAGATTCACAGGAGTTGTAAAGATAGTAGAGAGAGGTCCTGTGTACGCTTTACCCAGTTTCCCCCAATGGTTATATCTAAAATAATTATAATACAATATCAAAGCTAAGAAGTTGACATTGGTATAACTGTGTGTATAGTTCTGTCATGTTTAGATTTGTGTAACCACCACCACGATCAAGATACAGAACTATTCCATCACCACAAAGATCTCCCTTGTGCTACCCCTTTTATGGTCATACTCAGTGCCCTCCAGCACCATCCATAATCCCTGGCAACCACTAATCTGTTCTCCATCTCTATAATTTTATCAATTTGAGAATGTTATATAAATGGAATCATACAGTATGCAACCTTTTGAGACGGGTATTTTCACTCAGCATAATGCCCTTGAGATCCATCCATGTTGTTGCATGTATCAATAATTCATTCCTTTTTTTGCCAAGTAGTATTCCATGGTATGGATGTACCACAATTTAACCATTCACCTTTTAAAGCATATTTGGGTTGTATCCAGTTTGAGGCACTTATGAATGAAGCTCTGTGTACAAGTAAATATTTGTGTACAAGTTCCTGCATGAAGATAAGTCTTCATTTCTCTGGGATAAATGCCCCAAAGATTAAGTGCTGAGTTGTATAGTAAGTCTATTTTTAGTTTTGAAAGGAATGGCCAAATTGTTTTCCAGAGTGTGGTTACCCTTTTACATTCCCACCAGCAAATTTATGAATGATCTAGTTACTCCACATCCAGTTCAGCATGCGGTATTATCACCATTAGTTACTTTAGCCATTCTGATAGGCATGTAGTGATACCTCATTGTGGCTTTAATTTGCATTTCTCTAATGGCTAATGATGTTGAACATCTTTTCATGTCTTTATTTGCCATATATATATTTTCTTCAGTGAAATGTGTGCACGTATTTTGCTGATTTTCTAACTGGATTGTTTTTATAATGTTCAGTTTTGAGATTTCTTTATTATTTTAGATATTAGTCTAGATATGTGGTACTTGTTCATCTATGGATGTCCAATTGATTCAGCACCATTTATTAAAAAGACCATCCTTCCTCCAATGAAGTGCTTCTGCAGCTTTGTCAAAAATCAGTTGGCTGTACTTATATGAGGCTATTTCTGGGTTTCCTATTCAGTTCCATTGATCTATGTGTTTATACCACTGCCAATACCACACAGTCTTAATTATAGTAGCTAAAACATAAGTCTTGTAATCAGGTAAAGTGCTCCCAATTTATTATTCTTTTTCAAAAATGTTTTAGCTATTCTAGTTCCTTTGTCTTTCCATATAAATATTAGAATAATCTTGTCTATACCTACAAAGAATCCTGCTGGGATTTGGATAGGAACTGTGTTAAATCTGTGTACCAATTTGAGGAGAATTGACATCTTTACTATGATGAGTCTTCCAATTCACGGACATCTATGTCTCTCCATTTATGTAGGTCTTCATTGCTTTCTTTCATCAGGATTTTGTAATTTTCAGCATACAGATCCTGAACATCTTTTGTTAAATTTATACCTACGTATTTCATTTTCTTGGGAAGGATTGTAAATGCTATTGCATTTTTTATTTCAGTTCCACATATTCATTGTAAGTATAGAGAAATACAATTAAATTTTGTATGTTTATTTTTGTATCCTGCAACCTTGATGAACTTATTAGTTCTAGGAGTTTTGTTGTAGATTCCTTGTGGTTTTCTACATAGACTATATGTCACCTGCAATTAGGGACAGTTTCATTTTTTCCTTTCTGATCTGTATGCCTTCTATTTCATTTTCTTGCCTTCCTGCACTGGCTAGAACTTCCAGTACTATTGAAGAGCAGCAGTAAGGGTGGACATCGTAGCCTTGTTCCTGATTTTAGGAGAAAAACATTCAGTCTTTCACCATTAAGTATAATGTTCACTGTAGGGATTTTGTAGATGTTCTTTATCAAGCAGAAGAAATTCTCCTCTATTCCTAGTTTTCTGAGAGTTTTTTAATCACCAATGGTTGTCAAATTTTGTCAAATGTTTTTCTGCATCCATTGAAATGATCATATCATTTTTCTTATTTAGCCTGTTTATATGGTGGATTACATTGATTGATTTTTCAAATATTGAATGAGCCTTACAGCCATGTAATAAACCTTACTTGACCATGGTGTATAATTATTTTTATATGTTGCTGAATTCTATTGACTAATATTTTGTTAAGAATTTTTACATCTATATTGATGAGGGATATCAGTCTGAAGAGTTGTTTTTAAGTACTGTCTTTTTCTGGTTTTAAATCAGCATAATACTGGCTTCATAGAATGAGTTGGGAAGTGTTCTCTCTTCTATCTTCTGAAAAGGACTGTGTAGAATTGATGTTAATTCTTTGTTAAACATTTGGGAGAATTCTCCAATGAAACCAATTGAGTCAGATTTCTTTTTGGGGAGGTTTTAAATTAAATTTCATTAATATTTATAGGGTTATTCAAATTATCTATTTTATATTAGATGTGATAGTTTGCATATTTTGAGAAATTGGTCCATTTTGTCTAAGCTGTCAGATTTATGTGCAGAGTTGTTTATAGTATTCCCATATAATCCTTTTGATGTCTGCAGGCTCTGTGGTGATATATCATTTCATTCTTTTTTTTTCTTCTTATATTGAAGTATAGTTGACATACAATATTATGTTAGTTTCAGGTGTACAACATCAAGATTCAACATTTATATACAGTACGGAATGATCACCATAAGTCTAGTAAGCATCTATCGCTATACAAAGTTATTACAATATTATTGACTATATTACCTGTGCTGTATATTACATACCTGTAACTTACTTATTTTATGACTGGAAGTTTGTACCTCTTAATCCCCTTCAGCTATTTTGCCCAATCCCTCACCACGCTCCTCTCCAGCAACCACCTGTTTTTTCTCTATATCTATGAGTCTGTTTCTGTTTTGTTTGTTCATTCGTTTTATTTTTTAGAATCCACATATAAGTAAAATCATACAGTATTTGTCTTTATCTGACTTATTTCACTTAGCATAGTGCCTTCTAGGTCCATCTATGTTGTTGCAAATGGAAGGTTTCATTCTTTTTTATGGCTGAGTAGTATTCCATTGTATATATATACCACAATCTTTCTTTATCCATTCATCAATAGACACTTAGGTTGCTTCTGAATCTTGGCTATTTTAATAATGTAGCAATAAACATAAGGGTGCATATATCTTTTTGAATTAGTGGTTTTGTTTTCTTTGGGTATATGCTCAGAAGTGGAATTGCTGGATCGTATGATAGTTCTATTTTTAATTTTTTGAGAAACCTCCATTCTGTTTTCCATAGTGGCTGCACCAATTTACATTCCCACTGACAGTGCACGAGGGTTCCCTTTTCTCCACATCCTTGCCAACACTTGTTATCTTTTTGATAATAGCCATTCTGACAGGTGTGAGGTGATAACTCATTGTGGATATTGGTAATTTGTGTCTTCTCTATTTTTTTCTTTCTTGTTAGAAATTTGTCAAATTTATTGTTCTTGTCAAAGAATGGGTTTTTATTTTATTGATTTTTCTCTATTCTTTTTCTGTTTTCAATTTCATTGATTTCTGCTCTTATCTTTATTATTTCCTCCCTTTGGTTTGCTGCTGGTTTAGTTTTCTCCTCCTCTTCCTGTTTCCCGAGGCGAACATTTAGATGACTGATTAGAGACTATTTCTCTTTTCTAATGTGAGCATTTAGTGCTACAAATCGCCATCTCAGCAATTACTTAGCTCCATCTCACAAATTTTATTATGCTGTGTTTTTATTTTCATTTAGTTCCATGGATTTCTTTCTTTCCTTTGAAATTTCCTCTTTGACCTATGCATTATATAGAAGTGCTTTGTTATTTTCTAAGTATTCATAGATTTTCCTGTTATCTTTCTGTTGTTGATTTCTAGTGTGATTCCATAGTGCTCTGAGAATATACTCTATGATTTCAATTCTTTTAAATTTATTGAGGTTTTTTTAATGGCCCAGGATATGATCTATCATGGCATATATTCTGTGGGCATGTGAAAAAAACGTGTATGGTGCTCTTGTTGCGAGTTCTGTAAGAGTTAATTAGATCCTATTCATTGATGGTGTTGTTGAGTTCTACATTCTTGCTGATTTTCTGTCTAGTTCTTCTACCCATTATTGAGAGGGGAGTTGAAGTCTCTAATTATAATTATGGATTTGTCTATTTCTCATTAAGTTCTATCAGTTGTTGCATCACATATTTTGTGGCTCTTTTGTTTGGTGATACATATTTAGGATTCCTATGTTTTCTTGGTGGATTGACCATTATGTAATGTCTCTCTCTGTCCCTGGCAATATTTTTGCTCTGAAGTCTACTTTATGTGGCATTAATATAGCCATTCCTCCTTTCTTTTCATTAATATTTTCATGGTATATCATTTTCCACCCTTTTACTTTCAACCTACCTATATCATTTATATTTGAAGTAAATTGTTTGTAGACAGCATATAGTTGGGTCATGTTTTTTATTCAGTCTGTCAATCTCTGTATTTTAATTGGTGTAGTTAGACTACTTACATTTAATGTAATTATTGATATGTTAGGGTTTAAGTCTGTCATTTTATTTTATTTTATTTTCTGTTTGTTCTGTTTGTCATATCTCTGCTTTCTTATTTTTCCCTTCCTATGTGTTACTTGAACTTATTTTAGAATTTCATTTTGATTTATCTATAGTGTTTTTGAGTGTCTATCTTTGTATAGCTTTTTAAGTACATTTCCTAGGTATTACATTATATATACATAACTTATCACAGTCCACTGGTGTTGACATTTTACCAGTTCAAGTGAAGTGTAGAAATGTGTCCTTTGTTACATCCTTTTACCTGCCCCCATTTACAACCATCTTAAATATTCTCTCTACAGACATTGAGAACCACATTAAACAGTGTCACAGTTTTTGCTTCAACTGTGACATAATTTAGAAAACTCAAGAGAAGAAAGAAAATCTATTGTATGTATCAATATTTTTGTTCTTTCTCCCTTCATGATGTTCCAAGATTCCTCCTTTTATCATTTCCTTTCTGTGTAGAGAACTACCTTTAGCTATTCTTTTAGTGTAGGTCTGCTTGTGAAAAATTATCCTAGTTTTCCTTCATCTGAGAATGTCTTGATTTCCTCTTCATTCCTGGAGGATATTTTTGTTTGATATAGAATGCTGAGTTGTCAATTCTTTTCTTTCAGCCCTTGAAAATACTGTGCTACTTCCTTCTGGACTCCATGGCTTCTGATGAGAGATTAGCTGTTATTTGTATTATTTTTCCCCTATAGGTAAAGTGTTGTTTCTCTCTGGCTGCTTTCAATAATTTTTCTGTCTTTAGCTTTCAAAGGTTTTACCATGATGTATCTTGGCACATATTTCCTTGGGTTTATACTGTTTATAATTCACTCAGCTTCTTGAACCTGTGGGCTTATGTTTTTTGCCAAATTTGAGAATTATCTCAGCCATTATTTCTTTGAATACTTTTGTATTCCCACCTTCTTTCTCCTCTCCTTCTGGGACTCTGATTATACAAATATTAGATCTTTTGTTATATTTCCACTGGTTCCTGTTCATTTTTTCAGTCTATTTTCTCTGTGTTATTCAGATTGGGTAATTTATATTGTTCTGTCTCCAAGTTCACTGATTATTTCCTCTATTGTCTCCAATTTGCTGTTTAACCCATCTATTGAGTATTTTATTTCAGTCGTTGTGTTTTTTAGTTCTTAATTTCCATTTGTTCTTCTTTATTTCCTCTATTTCTTTACTAAGACTTTCTATTGTTAATTTGTATCAAGCATGTTCAGAATTGTTTGTCAAAGAATTTTTATGATGACTGCTTTAAAATCCTTGTTAGGTAATTCAAACATCTGTGCCATCTTAATGTCGGCATCTATTGATCTTCTTTCCTCAGGAAGTTTGAGATCTCAGTTTGAAATCTTTCTGGTTCTTGGTATAATGGGGGATTTTCAGTTGAAACTTAGACACTTTGGGTATTATTTTAAAAGATTCTGGATCTTATGTAAATCTTGTGTTTTAGCAGGTCTTTTCTGACACCACTCTGGTGGGTGAAGGCAAATACTGTCTCATTACTGCCAAGTGGGAGGGGAAGTCCTGGCTCCTCACTTGGCATTGTCTGACACCTCCCCAGAAGGAGTAGGTGGGACACCATGTTACAGTCTGGCAAGAATAGAAGTCCAGGCTCTTCACTCAGCCTTTGTGGGTGGGGGTGTAGGTGGGCTACAGTTTTTCTGTGATGTTTGGCTGGAGTAGAGTGGTTATTATATAAAAATTTTCTGCTTGCTAGGTTGTTCCTTTTGGGTCCTTTGGCTAGAGAGAGGAGACTTTTCTTAGGTTTTTTTTTTTTTAGTACTGAAATATTTTATAAATAGAAAGTAGCTGGAAATACTACATGGTAACACAGACAATATGATACACAACCTCTGGGGGAGGAGTCAACAGGGAGGGTGTGGCAAAGGCCACCAGTTTAGACTAAGAGCCTTTCAATGGACTGCTGAATTGATTGGATCTGCTGCTTCAGCTGTGAGCCTTCTTTGATGGTGACAGAACAGGCAATGACAGGCCTGGAGACCCCACAGGCCCAACCCAGGGCCTGCTTGGAGCACACATACACATAGGAGACATTCCTGTCTTCACACAGCAGCAGTAGGTGCAGGATGATCTCCAGGGGCTTGGCTTCTGCAGCCATCACAATGAACTCAGAGATGCCTCTGTTGAGGGTTTTGGTAGCCTCATCAGCTCCCTTCTCAAGTTGCTTGTAGTTACACGATTGCTGAACAAGGTCCAATAGTTTCTCGGTGAGGTGGGTGTCTGCGAGGGAGTAGGCCTTTGGATTTACATCAGCTTCAGTCATGGCTGTAGTTCCGCGGTCTCGCCACCTTCAGAGCACAGACGAGGTCAGAACATGAGCGCTTGCCTTGGCCTCTTGGGGCTTTTATTGGTCTGCACCTGTTCGCGTTTCTGGGCTGCCAGCTTGTCCCGCACCCAGTCTGGGATATATGAAGCAAAAAGAAAACCCAGGGAACTAACTCACCACTGTGTCATTCCTTGGATCCCAAGGTCCTTAGCTAGTTTGCCTTCTCTTCACGTTCTAGAGTGTCTTGTGTTTCTTTTATATATAATATCCTGGGCTTTTAGTTGCATTTAGCAGGAGGAATAGGGAAAAGTATATTTACTCCATCTTCCAAGAACCAGAAATCCAGAAGGGTTCTTTTGAACACACTAATTTGACCATGTCGCCCTGCAGCTTAAAACATCTCAATGGCTCCAACTACCTACAGGATCAAATTCCAAAACAAAACCTTACTGAGGAGGAGAGACTGTGTCAGATACACTTCTACATTCCAAAGTCCAGCATGGTTCTTATAAGTAGTAATCACTCTGAATGCTTAATGATTAAAGAATTGGGGCTTAAGTTAATGCATTTCCCATACCAATATGTATTCTGGTGAATTATGCATTTTCTCAAAGACTGCCCCATAGCCAGAAGTATGATGTGTTTACACAGACATTTTTGCTCTATGTCAACCTATGAGAGAACTGTCAAAGCCAGAACTAACTCACCTTCCACAGGCAGCCGCCGTCGTATGGCCAGGCGTTCCATTTTCCGCTGTGTCTCTGCCAGACTGAAAAGGACCCCGTATACATATTGACGAGCTGACCGGAACAGGAGAGCAGCTGGAGGCAGCTCCATGTTACACTCATCCTCAATACATACAGGGATCTTAATCTCACCCTAACAAGAAAATGGTCCAGGGGAAAAGAGAAAATGAGTTACCTCAAGGTTTGGAATTGAGCTGAGAAGAACCAGTAATGAACTGTAGCCTTTGTAGCCTAGTTGCTAAATTTTCTACTTGTATTTAGACAGAGTTTCAGACTAAAAAGAAGCTGTAACAAGCTCAGCTGACCATAGCTAGCTTAAAAGCTATGTTTTATGTTTAAAGTCTCTGCTATGACTGACTATAGCTGACTAAATGGGGAAAGTCTATCTTAGACATTTTGCTGGGGATGGATTTGTATGGTAACACTGGAGAAGAGGAATAGCTCTGGAGAAGCAGAGGAGGAGGTAAAGAACAAGGGCATAAAGTCTCTTCTTAGATTGTGTCCATCCCTAGACCAGAGTCCACCAACTTGGTGCATTATCTTCTTTGAAATCTCACAATTACACTTCTCTTCTTGGAGCCTCATTTACAGCACAGTCCCATCTCCTGCTGGTCTCGCCTCACTTGAGGCCCTTAATACAATGAAAGACCCCAGTACACTTGGATTCCTCCTATCTCCCTTCAGACACCAATGATCAGAACTTTCTCTGGTAACTTACAGTTCTAGGAAGTGTGAAGTATAGTGTTAAGAGCAGGGAGGTATTAATGTGCTTTCTCACCTTAGTGAGGATGTGGTAGATATACGGGTACATAAGACCCCTTCGGTGTCTATGTTCGGCAACCCGCAAGACTTCTGGAGCTACTGGAGGTAAGGGTGGAATGGTGATGTCCATGTGGTTCCTCGTAGACATAGATAGCAGAGATGGGATGTGGGGCTCACCATCACCCAGGCTGGCATCTGAAACTCCAGCATCAATGGGCTGTACCCAGGACCCTCTGTCACCATTTGGATCCTCCCATCCAGGCTGCTGCTGAAGTGTTTCTGTGATGTGACTAAAAAATTTAGGAAGACAGTGCAGAAGAGAGAAAGGAGGTTGATAAAGATATTCCAACTCAAGATGTCTGTTCTGATGCCAAGGAATCTTACAAACGTCCTGGAAGTCAGGACACTGGGTTAGCACTGGACCTGATTTTCCTCTCAGTGGCCATCACTGCCCTCCTGGCTTCTTTCATCTGACACAAATCAAGGAGATCAAAAGTCGTGGGAACTATTCTGAATCCTTTACACCTTGTAAGAGGCCATATTTAGACCCTGCTTATGTTCTAAGAACATAATTACAATTGAAACCTCAAAGCAGCTCTGTTTCCCAGGAACAATCTGCTTGGAAGAATAATCTAAGAACAAATGAGCTAGTACAAAATCCCACTGTTTTAATCCTCTAAGAACCCTGTCTTAGTTACTAAGCGATAGTTACAAAGTTACTTAGTTACTTCTCAACTGTTCTAATACTTCAACTCTATAAATTGTTTTCATTTGTTTTTACATTCAATCTACCCCCCTCACAAATTGAGAAATGACAGCAATGATATATAGCACACCCATACCAGGGCTTCCCTAACCAGCTGCTATGCTTCCTTTTACCTCAGTGGCCTGGGTATCTGAAAATTACCACCTATACAAGGTCAAAATGACCATGAATTGGCCAAGCATAGAGAGAATTTTCCTACTTTGCTTAAAAGCAAAGAGACACAGAGAAAAGCCAGAAACATACACTTCCCCACACCCCTACGCAGGTTACCAGCAGAAGAATACAGATGCTTCAAAAATCTGTTCCCTTGGGTGCCTAAACAGATACTTACTCAGAGCTGGCTCCATTTGGTTCATCACCATCAGAGGAAGAGGAGTGGGAAGAGTCTGGTCCCAAAGGAGGTGAGGCTTTGGAAGTCAGGTAATTGGGAAATTGGGATGCAGAGGAGTCATAAGAGACAGCCCAATTGGCAAAGGGGCTGTCCTGCAGCATGGGATCCTCAGAAAAAGCATGGGATTCCCCCAAAGCATGGGAGGAGAAGAGAAGAGAGGAGTTGGGTCCCACTGGGAATGGTGGTGGATATTTCATTTTCTGGGGCACGTGGTGAGAAAACTAAAGAATAAAACAGACAGAAAAGCTATTTAACATTTTACCAGGCTCCAAGATTGTTCCCTCATAGTGGATGATGCAGTAGCAGGGATTGTTGCGATACAAAGAACCTACTGAGAATAACAAGAAATAATTCTAACAGTGATGTATGGACAGAATCCTCCAGAGGCAGGACAATGGATCAATTCACGTCTCCTAGAATCATTCTTTGACATTAGCTAATCTATCTTCACAATGCCCTAGTGGTTACTGATTTGGATGTTTTCTTTACATAGTCTGCCAGCCTCAAGTTGAGAATGTGACATAGGTATATATAGCCTTGACATTCTGATAACACTGAATCACCCTAACTCCTTAACTCATATTACAAAAATCAGGAAGCAATCTGGATCTAGTGCTAACAAATGGTCTCAGGCCTCTTAAAATATATTACCATAGGCTTTCCAGCAGAGATAGTGCCCATCTGATTTCGTGGAAGGGGAGGATTTCCAAGCCGATTATTCCGAAAACCTGAAGCCAAGAGAAAGGGCTATACTTAGGCAATCCTAATAATTCTACCATGTTAGATTCTGCTAACCCCATATCACACGAAAAATTATTATTAATAAATAAGTTACAATTTATTGAACAGCAACTATGTGCCATGCTGGGAACCTTATATAAATTATTTCATCTGATAACAACCCTATATAGTAGGTATCATGAGTGACATTTCATGCAAATGTGACCTGCCAAGATCACACAGCTAGTAAGCAGCAGAGGTGGAATTCAAACTCAGGCCTGACCCCGAAGACAGGGCCATTTTACATATACCAGGCCACAATGGAGGTTAGCATCAAAAGAAGCCCAATCTAAAAACAAAAAATTAAAAAAAAAAGAAGCCCAATCTAAGGAAATGGCATTGGACACCATCTATAAATTCGAGAAATCAGGACCCTATCTCATGTCACTCTCACTCTTACTACTTGGAAACCAAAAGGAGAAGGTCTACCAAACAGGAATGACCTCTAGGAGAGTGCAGTACAAACAAGTGATTCCATTCTGGCCCAGGAGTTCCTGAGGGACTAACTTAGTTTCCCCTATGGACACAGCTCGGGGACACATGGAAGACTTACCTAGAAAGGAAGAGGGACCCACTACTGGCAGCGAAGAGAGTTTGGTTGTGATTGAATAGTATTCAACTGCTTTCTTGAATCTCTCTATTTTATCTTCTGTCCTGGACTGGATGTTGGAACATCAGATGTTCAGAAGAAGAAACAAGATGAGAGTGTTTTTTTCACACAATTTATAATTTGAGAGTCAAAGCAGTAGCAGAAATCAAATATTTAAAGAAACTCAAGAGAGCAATTTTTCATGTTATAGAAAAGATTACATAGGGAGAAAGCATTAAAAAACGTAAAATCTGGAATACTTAGAAAAAAATTGAGTTTAAAAATAAATAAATAAAGTTTACTTACATTTTATGCTATTCTAAAATGGTCACATGATCATTAGAAAACATACATAAGGATGGGAGAAAAAAATTACATAGTACCACCACCCAAAGATATTTTCGTGTATTTCCTTCCAGTATTTTTTAAAATAAACCTTTTTTTTTGGTGAAATATTGCTGGTCTATTTTAATACACATATTTTTCTATAGTTGATACCACATTCTATGTATAATTTCATATCCTTTTATTATAAGATAATTTTGAATGCCTGTACATTTTATCATTATAAATGTATCATAAATTATATATTTCCCTAATACCCAACATTTAGGTTATTTCTCACATTTGGCTATTATAAGTTATGCAGCAAAGAACACATAGGTACATATAAGTTTTTGCTGGATTTCAGATTATGTTCTTAGGAAAATGTCCCAAAAGTGGAATTATTGGTTCAAAAGGTATGAACGTTAAAACCAAAAGCACTTAAACATATACAAAAACCACAATGTGACATCACTATATATCCACCAGAATGGTTAAAATTGAAGATTATAAATATCAAGCACTGGCAAGGATGTGGAGCAACTGGAATTCCAGTACATTGCTGATGGAAATGTTTATTGGTACAGTTTGGAAAACAGTTTGGCAACTTCCTATAAAGTTAAACACATATTTACCATATGGCACAGCAAGCCTACTCCTAATATTTACCCAGGAGAAATGAGTACATATGTCCACCAAAAGGTATGGACAAGAACGCCAACAACAGCTTTATTCATAATAGCTTCAAACTGGAAATAACTCAAATGTACGTCAATAGAAGAATGGATAAATTGTGGTATATTATAGTAACAAAAAAAGAACAAAGTACTGACTAATACATGCAACAATATGGATAAATCTCAAAGACATTATACTCAGTGAAAGAAGAGAGACACAAAAGAGTACATATAAAGTTCAAGCAGAAGCAAAACTTATCTATTGCAACAGAAGTAAAAATAGTATTTACCTCTGTGAGGCTGGGGTTGACCGAGAAGGGGCTTTTCCTTATCAAGCCTTTTCCAATGTAATTTTTAAATTCTCTTGAATATAATTTTATGACCTTCATAATATTTCATCAAATGGAATATAAGATATTAAAGTCATTTCTAATTTCTCATTATAAATAATGCTCTGATAAGCATATATATATATATATGTTTTTTTTTTTGGTGAGGAAGATTGGCCTTGAGCTAACCTCTGTGCCAATCTTCCTCTATTTTGTATGTGGGATGCTGCCACAGCGTGGCTTGATGAGCGGTGTGTAGGTCCACACCCAGGATCCGAAGCCGTGAACCCTGGGCCACTGAAGCGGACGGTGCAATCTTAACCACTATGCCACTGGGCTGGCCCCTGATAAGCATATTTTTCCGTAACATTATTGGGTCCTTTCATAGGACATATTTTTAGAAGTAGAATTACTAGGTCAAAGGATATGTTCATTTTCATAGACTCTTGACACATGATACTAAATCTCTTTCCAAAACAGATGTCTCAAGTTATATTCTCATCATCAATGCATGAGATTGCCCAATTCACCATATAGCCCCAATGTTAAGTATTTTCTACCAAAAAAATCATCTCCTAACTATAACAAATACTTGTTTCTTAGAGAAAAATTAAAATGCATCATCAAAAACAGGAAAATTTAAAACATTTATAATCTTATCTCTCAGAGTATGTAATTGTTAACACTCCAGGATCTATAAAGCATTCCAGATCTCTTTATTTACATGCGTGCAGGCACACAAACACAGAAATCAAGATCTCCAGGTACTCCAGCCTCACTTAGAAACAAAAGCAGTCTGCTTTCTCAAAAAATTGGACTTAATTATAATTGTTTGAAAAAAGGGTTCCAAATCTAAAGAATTTTTGCAAATTACTGACTTACAGAATGGTATCTACAGGGTTGAATAACATTCCAGTGTATCAAGGTTCCATTATTTATGTATTCATTATTATTTCCTTATTATATTTAATAACACACATAATAATTGAAAACAATCTCCTAAAAGATACAAGTCATACACGGAATCTTCCTTAATATCTCCATCTCTGCACCCACTCTCCTCCCCAGTAGTGACTTCTGTTACCAGTTTGGTATATGTCTTGTCATAACTTTTGCTGTGTTTATATACACATATGTATGCACACCAATATGGTTTTGCTTTTTTCACATAAATGGAATCATATCCTCACATTGTTTTTCAACTTCTTTTTTGCACTTAACAATATCTTGTAAACTATTCAACGTCAGTGAGAATAGATCTATGACCCAATCCCCTGAGATACTGAATTATGTATACTTCCTTCAATGTACCACTCTGTTCTAAGACCTGACAGGGAAACATTTACTCTTCCCTCAAGGGGCACCACTTCTATGAAAACTGTACTGTGTTTTTTCCTTGTTGTACTTATTTATTTGCTTCGGTCTCCTCATTTAACCTCAAGTTCTGTGAGGACAAAGAATGGTTTATTCACATTTATATCCTAGTGTCTAGCATGGGACCTTGTCTGTAGAAGTTCATTCAGTATTTGACATGTGATTGTAATTGATAAAGTCCTACTCTTTTCTTTTATAGCTCCACAGAGCCCACAGGCAGCAGAGTAGAACTCCACACTTTGACACTATTACCTAGCAGTTTTTATATGTTTGTTTAGAAGAACTCTCCTCATAATTCTACAACTGTCAAAAACGCTGTTTATAAAAAGTATACAGCAACAATGAAAAATGGTTTAAGACATAATGTTAAGTGAAAAAAGCAGGTTAAAAATTTTTACATTGAGATGATTGCCACATCAAAACGCACATAAAAAGGAGACTAAGAAACATTGTTTCTTATTCCATAAGGTGGAATTAGGAGCAAAGTCTCTATTTTTTTTTTTTGGTCTTTTTTTTTAGTGAAAGGGGAGATCCTTGTTATTAAGAATAGTTATTATCCAAGTTGCAAAATTCATGAAGCTACAAAGGGAAGCAAAAGCTATAACATTAAAAATATTCATCACTCGGGGGGGGGGGAGAAGTAAAAATCGTGGCGTAAGCAGACTCTGAACTCACCTCCTCCCGCGGACACAGCCAATTTACAACTACTCATGGAAAAATTACACACGGGAGAGAACTGAAAACTGGATAAGAGGAACTCCTGCAACAAAGGAAAATCATAATTGAGGTGGAAGAGGCAGAAACTCCCTTCTGGAGAGGAAAAGCACCGCCTTCACAAGCCGAGTGCCTCAGGGACACCTGGGGACTGCCCAAAGGTACGGAGCCCTCCCTGGAGGAGTGGGGCCCTGAGACGGGGAGCGCTCACGCTGTAGGCACTTTGTGGACCCAGCAAAATCGAGATGAGTGGCATAATATCTGACTTTGCCTGCTACTAAAACATTGGGGAGTACCCCCAGAAAAGCTGGTGCACAAAGAAATTAAAATCAACTCTTAAAGGGCCCACTTGCAAACTCACCCATTTGAGAAAGCAACCTAAAATCACCAGAAAGAATGGTGCACAGTGCTTTGGTGAAAAGAGACTCACCTGACAGGCTCTGAGCGCACTGCAGTGAGAGGGGAGACCTCTCCAGGGACTGTGACATTGGCGGCGGCCATTGTTGTGGCCTGGTGTGGGCGTGCTGACACAGACACAATGGGAGTTCTCCCTGGGGCCTGCTAGCCAAGGGTCTGCCCCAGCCCCTAGAGCACCGATTTAATCCAGCTCAGCCAGGGCAGGCAGCCCACCCTAGAGACAGGCCCCACCCAACAACAAGCCTCAGGCAACTTGTGGGCCTGCATAGATTGGTGGCTGGATTCTCTGCAGCCTGGCAACTATGCCCACTTCAGTGGGGCAGGGCGTGCATAAGTAGCAGGTGGCAAGTGTGGGGAGTGGTGGAGTGTGTGGGGCTCCCGCCGTGGAGAGACTGGGTCCACTTCAGGAGGTCGGAGCACGCACACAGCGCAGGACTGTGTTGACTGTGTGTGTGGACCTGTGGGTGGCAGGGCTTGTCAGCTGCAGAAGACGTGTGCTTCTCAAAGACCCACATAGGGGATTGGCCCCACCTTCCAAAGCCTGAAACAATTGGGTGCTCCCATGCCTGAAACCAGCCCCAACCAGCTGCAATCTTCAGAGAGCGGACAAGAGACCTAAAGGCTGGAGGCTTATAGCATTTGGAAGCCCCTGAGCCTAACAACCTGCCACGCTGGGGGCCTACTCACTTAAAAGAAATACTGAAACACAAATGTAGTGTTAGAACTTGCAGCCAACTGTGCTGGGACTCCCCACACCCGATAAAGAGACTGAAGGGCCCACAACTACAAGCAGATGAGCATTACAAAAGCTGGCCAGGAGCACAACTCAGCCTCCCTGGGTGCCTACAGGGAGAACAAACATGCCACAACAGAAGGACAGACGTAGCCCACATAGGGGTTACCCCTGGAACACTGAGAACTGAGGGAAGCACACTGAAGGCCTCCTAAGGCATCATGTATATAAGGTCACCTATCCAAGAGCAGGAAACATAGCTGACCTACCTAATACACAGACACAACACAGGGAAAGAGGCAAAATGAGGAGGCAAAGGAATACATTCCAAGTAAGGGAACAGGATAAAACCACAGTAAAGGAAGGAAGTGAAACAGAAATGAGCAACCTACCCGACAGAGAGTTCAAACTAAGAGTGTTAAGGATGCTCACTGATCTGGGGAGAAGAATAGATGAACTCAGTGAGAATGTCAACAAAGAAATGAGAGATATAAAAAAGAACCAATCAGAAATGAAGAATACAATACTGGAAATGAAAAATTCACTAGAGGGACTCACTCAAAAGCAGAGTAGAGGATACAGAAGAACAGATCTGCGAGCTGGACGAAAGACGAGAAGAAATCACCCAAACTAAAAAGGTAAAAGAAAAAAGAATTAAAAAGAGTGAAGACAGTCTAAGGGACCTCTGGGACAACATCAAGCGCACTAACATCCGTGTTATAGGTGTCCTGGAAGGAGAAGAACGAGACAAAGGGGCAGAGAATCTATTTGAAGAAATAATAGATGAAAATTTTCCTAACCTAAGGAAGGAAACAGACATCCAGGTACAGGAAGCACAGAGAGCACCAAACAAGATAAACCCAAAGAGGCCCACACCAAGACACATCATAATCAAAATCTCCAGAATTAAAGATACAGAATCCTAAAAGCCGCAAGAGAAAGACAAGTTACATACAAAGGAAACCCCATAAGCCTCTCAGCTGACTTCTCAGCAGAAAGCTTACAGGCTAGAAGAGAGTGGCACGAAATATTTAAAGCGCTAAAAGGAAAAAACTTACAACCAAGAATACTCTACCCGGCAAGGTTATCATTCAAAATGGAAGGAGAGATCAAAAGTTTCCCAGACAAGCAAAAATTAAAGGAGTTTGTCACCAAGAAACCAGTGCTACAAGAAATGTTAAAGGGACTGATTTAAGGGGAAAGGAGAAGACCACAAAGAGGAAAAATTGTCTATTTCCATGATAAGAGGGTAATGGATACAAATGCACAAAAAAGAGGTTAGATATGATATCAAAAACAAAAATTGAGGGAAGAGGGGAGTTAAAGAGTAGAGCTTTCAGACAGAGGTCAAACTAAAGAGACCATCGATTCTGAATAGAAGGAGAAAGGAAGAGAGAAGGACTACTAAAACACTGAGAAAATAAAAAGTTTAAAAAATGGCAGTAAGTAGATAATCATCAATAGTTACTTTAAATGTCAATGGACTAAATGCTCCAATTAAAAGGAATAGGGTGGCTGATTGGATAAAACAACAAGACCCATATATATGCTGCATAGAAGAGACACACTTCAGACCTAAAGACACTCACAAACTGAAAGTGAAGGGATGGAAAAAGATACTCCATGCAAATGACAATGAAAAGAAAGCTGGGGTAGCAGTACTCATATCAGACAAAATAGACTTTAAAACAAAAACTGTAAAAAGAGAAAAGAAGGGCATTACATAATGATCAAGGGAATAATCCAACAAGAGGATATAACACCTGTGAATATCTACGCACCCAATGTAGGTGCACCTAAATGTATAAAGCAATTATTAACAGACATAAAAAGAGAAATAGACAGTAACACAATAATAGTAGGGGACTTTAACACTCCACTTACACCAATGGATAGATCATCCAAACAGAAGATCAATAAGGAAACACTGGCCTTAAATGACACACTAGAACAGATGGACCTAGTAGATATATACAGAGAATTCCATCCAAAAACCGAAGAATACACATTCTTTTCATTCTCCAGGATTGAACACATATTGGGCCACAAAACAAGTCTAAATAAATTTAAGAAGTTTAAAATAATACCAAGAATCTTTTCTGACCACAACAGTATGAAACTACAAATCAACTATAGGAAGAAAATCAGAAAAGCCACAAATATGTGGAGATTAAACAAAATGCTACTGAACAACGACTGGGTCAATGAAGAAATCAAAGGAGAAATCAAAAAGTACCTGGAGACAAATGAAAATGAAAATACAACAATACTTTTTATAAAATACAATTTTATAAAATACAATACTTTTTATAAAAAACAACTCTATGATTATGCTAGCAAGTTAAATGTGAAGTAATGGATGTTGGATTGTGCTATCAAAACATTTTGTTAAGAAAAATTATGCCCCCAAAACCAAACACTGATTTCATTCTTTATTCATTAAAAAAAATGTCTATAGAGAGGTTTCCATCCTGGATAAGATGGAATAAGCACACTCTAGCTTGTTCCCACTGAAAGTAGTTTTAAAAACCAGGAGCAGCTATTTGAGGACTCTGAAAAATCAACAGTAGCAGGAGGATTGGGGAAGAAGACCAGAATTCAAATACCACTGAACCAAGGTTGAGTTTAGCTTTCTGTTTCCTCCAGCATGCCCTGGTGTGGACATAATGCAGCCTGAAACCTGGAAGCATCCATTAATGTGGACAGAGAGAGTTCCAGAGAAGACTCTACTCTATTCTGGCTTGAAGAGTGAGACAGGGGTCTCTGAAAACTCAAAAAAGTTTACAGAAATCCTCATTTTCTTTCTTTTTCTTTTTTCTGTTCTCAGGTGTGCCAGCCTGAAGCAAACCTGTGGTGACAGCAGTGGCAGTGGGGGAATAGCAGGATATTAAAACTCTGAATGCCAGGAACCCTCCTCTCCAATCAGAGGAGCAGTGCTTTCAAGAGGGTGGCGTGAGCCTCCGATGCTTTTTCTCTCTCTCTCTCTGTCCTCCTGCTACTTGGCCCCTGACACTGAAAATGGGTGGCCCAATGAACAGGGAAGTACTGAAGAGATTACAGAGAGAGAGCAGCTCAAGAAGCAACACCATAAAGTTGTTTAAGAACTCGTGGGCTCACCCTGAGCTGCACATGTACCGATCTGACACTAAACAGCCCTGAACACTAAACTAGAGACTGAGAACTGAAGAGACAGACCACCACCGAAGTCCCACACTGGCCACTGGGTGGCATACACATGGGACTAAACAGGTTTGCAAAAGCTTTGAAAATTGCACTGACACTAAAACCACAGCCCACAGGATGGTGAGAACTGTGGTCTGAACCTAAATGGGTCAACTGCCTCTTAAAACTATCAACATTCCCCATTATATTGAAACAAGATAAAAAATCTCATAATATTCAAAATGTCCAAGATAAAATCCAAAATTACTTGCCCTTGGCAGAACCAGTAAAATCCTAACTTGCATGGAAAAATTCAATCAATAGATGCCAATGCTGAGATGACACACATTGGAAATATCTGGCAAAGACTTTAAAGCAGCTTTCTAAAAATGCTTGAACGTAAGGGGAACACATTTGGAACAAATGGAAGATAGAAAGTCTCAGCAAAGAAATATAATACATCAAGAAGAACAAAATGGAAATTTTAGAACTTAAAAATACAATAACTATAAAGCTTAAAAAAACTCATTGGGAGTGATGTCAGCATCACGGTGATGTCAGCATCACGGTGGAGTGAGCTTTCCCCTTTAGACTCTCTCCACCTGAGATACAACTAAAAGGATATTCGCACACCAACAAAGCATACTCACACAACAAATAAACGTTTGAGAGACCCACACAGCGGTATATCTGAAGGTGAAAGTGTTGGAACCCCCCAGAGGAAGTGGGGAGAGGTAAGGAGAAATCCTCCCCCTCCTCATTCAATCAACGACTCTAGGTCTGCATGGCTCCCAGAGAGAGAGGGTAAGGGGCGGCCGTCTGTGGGAAAACCATCACTCTCCAAGTTCTCTCACAGCCTGTGGGAAATTCACACGCTGTGAATTGATGGCGGGAATGCCATCAACATCTGAGCACCCCAGGAGAGCACATAGTGAGGGAAGAACGCGAAGCCCCCGGGATCGGGCAGGTGAAAGAGAGAGGCCCTCCCCCTACACGTCTGGCACTTCAGCACAACCGGTTGGCCAGAGCGCCCATGGGTCGCAGTGGGCTCAGAATACACAGCTCTTGACCCCCACCAAGTGCCAGTAGGTGGAAACTGTGACCAGATATACTTAGGATGAGGAAAAATAAGCCAACATCCGCAGGCACAATGCAAAAATATATTAAATCTCCAGACCAGAAGGAAAATGACAAGCACCCAGAAATCAATCCTGAAGGTATAGAAATTTATAACCTAAACAACAGAGAATTTGAAATAGCTATCATAAAATAGCCCAATGAATTACAAGAAAATATAGATAGACAATTCAATGAAATCAGGAATTTCTTCACAAAAGAGACTGAAACTATAAAAAAAAAATCAGAAATGTTGGAGATGAAAAACACAATGGAGGAGATAAAGGAAAATCTGGAATCTTTAAAGA
Source organism: Ceratotherium simum simum (assembly GCF_057802395.1). NCBI lineage: Eukaryota > Metazoa > Chordata > Mammalia > Perissodactyla > Rhinocerotidae > Ceratotherium > Ceratotherium simum. The sequence goes on from NC_141940.1 coordinate 85,722,342, forward strand.
ACAGAGCTGACAATATAGAGGAAAGAATTAGCATTATTGAGGATAGGAAGGCAGTAATGATCTAGATAGAGGAGGAGAGAGAACTAAGACTAAAAAGAAATGAAGAAATTCTATGAGAAATATCTGACTCAATTAGGAAACGCAACATGAGGATTATAGGTACTCCTGAGGGAGAAGAGAGGGAAAAAGGAACAGAGAGCTTGTTCAAGGAAATAAGAGCTGAGAACTTCCCAAATCTGGGGAAGGAGCTGAAAATACCAGCAAAGAAGGTCAACAGATCTCCTAAATATATCAACATGAAAAGACCCTCTCTCCAAGGCATCTAGTAGTAAAGCTGGCAAAAGTCAATGACAAAGAAAAAATTTTAAGGGCAGCTAGACAAAAAAATAAGCAACATAAAGGAATTCCCATCAGGCTCTCAGCAGATTTCTCGACAGAAACTTTATAGGCTAGGAGAGACTGGGATGATATATTCAAAATTCTGAAACACAAAAACTTTCAGCCAAGCATACTCTACCCAGTGAAGATAACCTTCAGATATGATGGAGAAATAATGACCTTCCCAGAGAAATAAAAGCTACGGGAGTTCATTGCCCCAAGACCCCCACTACAAGAAATGCTCAAGAAGGGCCTCATGCCTGAAAAAAAAAAAAAGAAAAAGG